>NC_087209.1:75144592-75232092 GCF_015104395.2 Macrobrachium nipponense
CTCGTTTGCCGAGAATTTGGATTGGTTTTTTGGTGACGTATTCTGTTTTTTCTCTGGCTTGGCATACGCTTATTGTGGACTGTTTTTCGACTTTGGTTTTGACTACTCTTTTACGATGTCTGACGCTAAGGCTTCACCTATGTTTAGAGTTTGCAGTAGGGAAGATTGTAAGGTTAGGCTGCCTAAATCGGCATTAGATCCTCATAGTATTTGCGCTAAATGCAGGGAGAATGAATGTTCTTTTATTAACACCTGTGTTGAATGCGAGAACCTTACGGAGCTTGAATGGAAGGAATTATCATCATATGTTAGGAAGCTTGAGAGAGATAGAGTGAGAAAGGCTTCAGCGAAGGTCATCTAGTAGATCTTGCTCCTTAGAACAAGAAATTAACTCTCCTTCTCAACAATTTTTCCCCTTAGACTCCAGCTGTATCCCTGTTCTTTGAATCCAAAAGATTCTTTTCATCAGAGAGGGGGGGGTTAAAACGAAAATGTAAAAGCGTTCAATTAAGAAACTTCAAGCTCAGCTACGAGCTCTAAACCAAGGTAAGAGTGGTGATAGTGACTTGCTGCAGTGTCCCAGTGCAGTGGAGGGGGAGTCTGACGGTTTCCTCATTGCTCCTAGGCCTAGACCGCTTCCAGACTCCCAGGACCAGGGGAGGAGGAATGTCGAAAGCCGCAGGGAGGATGCAGAACATCCCCAACGGTCAGGTCCTTCGGCAGATCCGGTTGTAAGTCCAGGCTGCTGGAAGTGCCGCAGAAAAGGCGTCCTAAAGGAGTGTTTTTCGGCCTCAGACTCTTCCTCTCCTAAACGAGGATGGAGTTCGGCCTCTCTTTCGCGCCCTTTGAAGAGAGCCTGGAAGGCGCGCTAAAGGAGACGCGGCTGACTCCAGCCCAGAGCGTTTTCCCGAGGATTGGCCTTCGGGACCTAAGAAGACTAGACAAGAGGAGCCTTCTCTTCAGGATCCTACGAAGAAGTTTTTGGTTAATCTGCAAGAGCAGTTAGCTTCTCTCGTAGGCTCTTTTGCTAAGGGACTCCTACAAGGATGGAAGGATGTCTCGCCTCCCTGTTAAGAGTTCCGCTAAGCGCCCCGCTTCGTATAGGAGAGAACCCTCACGATCTCCAGGCGTTTATCGCCTTCGTCGAGAGACTCGTCTGATAGGAGTTGTTCTCCTGAGAGAAGAGACCTTTCGCCCTATAGGCTGTCTTCCCCGAAGCGCCCTCTGAGACGTCGCGAATTGAGCAGAAGTCTCGATCGGTTTAGGTGCAAGGAACCGGAAAACTGATTTAGGTATCAGGATCCCTTGGGTCTGCAGGACCAGGGAGCCAGACAGGCGCAAAGAGGCAGCAAGACGCAAGAACAAGGGCGTCAAGAGCCTCTTAGAACACAGGATTCAGGACGTCAGGATTCTGCTAGAAGGCAGGAATCAGGACGCTATGAGCCAGGGACGCAGGAGTCAGGGCGCCAGGAGGTCAGGGCGGCCAGGAGTCAGGGCGCCAGGAGTTAGGACGCCAGAAGGCAGGATGCCAGGAGTACGTTAGGCGTCAAGTGTTAGGGCGCCAAGAGCCTGTTAAGCGTCAGGAATCAGGACGCGGGGATCTTTTCAAGCGCCCTGAATCAGGACGCCAGGAGCCTAGCAAGCGCCACGACCTGACGAACCTAGACAACAAGAGTCTAGTAGGCAAGCAAGAGTGTTCCGACAGGCAGGAGCCTCACTCTTCGATAGAAAGTGCTAATGCTCCGGCGCTCCCCTTCTCGGGAAAGGAGTTCTTCTCCCGGGAAGAGCCAGATCACTCCAAAACGATCTCCTTCTGTGGATCAGTTGGACCAGGTATCGGAAGACGAAGAGCCAGTAGATGTAGCAGTTTCTGACTACAAGAGACTTTCTCTTTTGCTGCTAAAGGAGTTCGGAGACTCCTTCATCCTGCGGACCCTCCTTCACCAGGATCGTTGAGTCCAGCACCTAAAGCTCTCAAGTCGTCTTCCTTCGTCAAGATGCGCCCCGCTCTTTGTATGAAAAAGGCATTGAAGACTTTTTCAGAGTGGTTGACTTCCAGAAGGGAAGCGGGCAAGACAGTTTTTTCCTGCCCTCCTTCCAAGTTAACAGGCAAACCAGGAAGGTGGTACGAGACCAAAGAAACCATATGGGGTTAGGTCTGCCTTCTTCCGCAGATGCGGATTTTGCTTCCTTAGTGGGACTCTTCTAGGAGGAAGTCGTGCTGTCTGCAATAAGGCGACTTGGGGCATGTGCGAGCTAGACCACCTTCTAAAGGGCTCTTTAAAACCCTAGAAGTCTTCAACTTTATGGACTGGGCTTTGGGAGCTGTTAGCGAAGAGAGCTCAGGACACTGACTTTGTTTCCAATGGAGGAACTTTCCGAGTTCCGGGTCCTGGCTTCCTGGACAGAGCGGTCATGGACGGTTCTGTGGAAGTTGCCTCTCTTTTTGGAACGGGAGTATTAAAGAAGAGATCTGTCTTTAGCTCTTTCTTAGCAAGAGCAGTATCACCTTGCAAAGGACATCTCTTCTTTTTGCACCGTTATCCCCGCACCTTTTTCCACAAGAGACTGTTAGAGGTTTCTAAATCTCTTACGGAGAAGGCAACTCAGGATCTCCTCACGCACTCAGCCAAGAAGTTTAGGCCGGCAGTGCCTATAGAGAAAAAAGAGAGACCCTCTTTTGTTCAACCCTTTCGAGGTGCCTCCTCTTCTAGAGCCCCTCTTAGAGGTCGCAGACCAGAGAGAAGGAGTAGACCATCTAGAAGGTCCTTCGGGAAGTCTAGATGAGCAGGAAGTCCTCCAGACGAAAGTAGGCGCCAGGCTACTCCACTTTGCCAAAGTCTGGGCGCAGAGGGAGCGGACTCCTGGTCCCTCTCTATCCTGAAAAAAGGATACTTGATCCCCTTCAGGGAAAATCCTCCCTTGACGACAACTCCAAGGGAGTTGACCGCAAGATACTCGGATCCGGTCCGAAAGCTTGCTATGTTGCAAGCAGTGGAACAGATGATTTCCACAAGGAAGCGGTTAGAACTGGTTCAAGATCTCCAGTCTCCAGGATTCTACAATCGGCTATTCCTGGTAACCGAAAGCATCGGGGGGATGGAGACCGGTTCTAGACGTCAGTGCCCTGAATTTCTTTGTATTGAAGAAGAAATTTTCAATGGAGACGTCTTCCTCTGTTCTATCTGCTCTTCGTCCAGGGGACTGGATGGTGTCCCTGGACCTTCAGGATGCGTATTTCCATGTGCAATTCATCCGGCAGCAAGGAAGTATCTGAGGTTCATGTTCAAGGGAAAGTGTTCAGTTCCGAGCGATGTGCCTCGGACTTTCGACTGCCCCTCAAGTCTTTACGGACATCATGAAGAATGTAGCTTATTGGCTACATCTGGAAGGGATCAGGATCTCGTTATATCTGGACGATTGGCTAATAAGAGCCCAATCGGAGAAAAAAATGTCTGGAGGACCTATTTAGTTACTCTAAAGTTGACAAAGTCCTTAGGACTTTTAGTAAATCACGAGAAATCCATGCTGACTCCCCAGCAGAATATTGTCTATCTGGGGGATTCAGATGGATTCTCGGGATTTTCTAGCGTATCCTTCGCAGGAAAGGAGAGAACGCTGCTTAGAAAAGGTGTCAGTCTTCTTAAGGAAAAGAACATTGTTCCGCGAGGGGAATTGGGATGAGCTTACTGGGGACCCTCTCCTCGATGGAAACAGTTTCGTTTCCTTAGAAGACTTCACCTACGACCCCTTCAATTTTATTGAGGAGAAGTGGGATTGGAAGTCCAACAATCTAGGAGATACATTTCCAATCTCGAAAGGGATCAAGGAGAATATCCGTTGGTGGTTAGATCCACAGAAACTAAGCAAGGGAATCTCCCTTCGCTTACAGAACCCTCGCTAGCGTTGTTTGCAGACGCCTCAGAGTTCAGGGTGGGGAGCGACCCTAGGTTCGCAAGAAGTGGTCAGGCACTTGGGAAGGAGAACAAGTGTCCTGCACATAAACAAGAAAGAGCTAACAGCCATTCATCTAGCTTGCGGGGTTTCATTTCGAGGAACAGGTCTCAGGTCTGGGGAGTTCAGATTCACTCGGACATAACACCAATCTAGCCCTCGCTTATATAAAGAAACAAGGGGGGACTCATTCTTTTTCCCTGTACGAATCAGCAAGGATCTGCTGATTTGGGGCACAGGAAAGGAAGATCTCTCCCTCACAAGGTTTTGTTGTCCGGGAGAGAAAAATGTCCGGGCAGATCTGTTAAGCAGAAAAGAACAAGTCCTACCCACGGAATGGACTCTCAATCCTCAGATTTGCCAACAACTTTGGCATCTGTGGGGAAGGCCCAATATAGACCTGTTCGCGACCAACAAGAATCACAGATTAGAAACCTATTGCTCCCCGATCTCGGATCCTCAAGCAGTAGCAGTAGACAGCTTTCTGCTAGATTGGACGGGCTTGGACGCATACGCCTTCCCTCCTTTCAAGATAGTAGGAGAAGTATTGAGGAAGTTCGCTTGCTCGGAAGGAACAAGAATGACCCTCATCGCTCCCTTCTGGCCGGCTCTCGATTGGTTCACAGAGGTGCTGGAGTGTTAGTGGATTTTCCAAGATCGCTTCCACTAAGGAACGATCTTCTCAAACAACCCCACTTCGACAGGTTTCACAAAAAAACTCCACCCCGCTCTAAGTCTGACCGCCTTCAGACTGTCGAAGGACTTGTCAGAGCAAGGGGCTTTTCACGAGAAGTGGCGAAGGCTATTGCAAGAGCCAGAAGAGTCTCCACTTCTAAAGTATATCAGTCGAAGTGGGAGTTGTTTAGAAGATGGTGTAAGGGAAAGAAAATATCCTCCTCCAGTACCTCTGTAACTGAAATCGCAGGATTTTCTCCTATATTTGAGAAAAGACTGTAACCTGGCAGTTTCAACAGTGAAGGGTTACAGAAGTTATGCTGGCCTCAGTTTTTCGACATAGAGGAATAAATCTGACGAATAATAAAGATCTTCATGACCTTATAAGGTCTTTTGAGACCACGAAAGAACATGTAATCAAGAAGCCTAGCTGGAAAACTTGGATGTGGTCCTCAAGTTCCTAATGTCGGAAAAATTTGTACCGTCTCACGCAGCTTCGTTTTTTGAGAGACTTAACGAGAAAGTCATTATTCCTTTTTGCGTTAGCAACAGCCAAGAGGATTAGCGAGTTGCAAGCTTTGGAAGGTAAAGTGGGTTTAAGAAGGATTCAGCGATTTGCTCCTTTAAACCCATTTTTTCTAGCGAAAAATGAAAATCCCTCAAAGCCTTGGCCAAGAAGCTTTGAGATAAAAGGACTATCTTCATTAACAGGGAGAGAACTAGAAAGGACTTTGTGTCCAGTCAGGGCACTCAAGTTCTACCTGGAGAAGAAGAAGTTGCTGAAAGGTACAGAAGAAAGTCTTTGGTGCTCTGTAAGAGATCCGAAAAGAGCGATTTCTAAGAACGCCCTTACATACTTCATAAAAGATGTAATAAGGGAAGCTCACCTTAAGTGCGAAGAAGAGCATCTCAAGGTTCTCAGAGTGAGAGCTCATGAAGTGAGAGCCATAGCTACGTCTATGGCATTTCACAAAACATGGTCGCTTCAGGCTCTTATAGAGTCGACATTTTGGAGATGTAATTCGGTGTTCGCCTCGAATTACCTAAGAGACGTTAAATTTCGTACGAAAAGTGCTTTGCTCTGGGAGCGTATGTTTCGGCGAATTCAGTGCTGGGAGAAGGGGCTGAGGCTAATCCTTCCTATTTAGTTAAGGCTTAATTTACTGTTTATTGGTGGGTTGTTTTTATTGGTTAATTGTCAGAGGGAATAGGGACCCTCTTACAATTCATAGATTGTAAACAATACTAACATGGTCAGGTGATCGGGATTGGCTTCAGTGCTCTTTGTGATTTGTTTAATAACCTTAACTCTGTCATGTAAGAGGGCGAGTCTCCATTGATATGACAAAAGGTCAAGGCTCTACCATGTAAGTGGGTCAGCCCCATTGGTACGATCCAGCATAGGCTCTGTCGCGTAAGCGGGCTAGCCCCCATTGACACGATCAAAGAGTTATTCAACATAGGTTCATTCCTCGTTGAAACTCTTGAGGCAAGCAGACTCATCGACAGTAGTCATGAAGTCTTCAGCCCAATAAGGTAGGAACTATGGATTATGTTATCCAAGAACATAGGTTGTTTTTTCCCTGTTTTTTAATGTATTTAGTTTAAGTATTAATTTGTTTTTAGCTGTCTCTTGCCCGCCACCAAGGGTGCCAATCAGCTAAGTATATATCTGCTGGGCATACTTACCTGGCAGATATATACGATTAATGGCCCACCCAGCCTCCCCTCAGGAGACAGGTGGAAGAGAAATTATGGCTTAGAAAACGGGAATAGTTCCAGACCCCGCCACCCAGCGGCGGGAATGGTGGATCACCTGACCTACCTGTCGCGTGTGCCGCGAGTTTTGAAATTCTGTCGGGACGACCGAGTCTATAGCTAAGTATATATCTGCCAGGTAAGTATGTACAAAACTTTATTGTATCTTAACAATATCATTTATAATACCAGAGAACCGCTAAATTGAAAATGCCAGAATATTCTGGCTCGCTCACCTTTATAAAAGGCATCGGTATGGTTTCTGGGTCGAGTGAAACCACTACCACGGGTCCTCCAATTAGCCTCTCCTACATCAAAAAACCTCAAGAATAGGGGAGCCGACCTACGGCTCACTACCTGCTACCGTGTAGCTAGTGCCTGTGACGTCATTCCTTTGATAGCACTACTACGCTGCCACATGCGGTTTTCTTTTGCTGTGTTGTGTTTCTCGCTTTTTTTGAATTTTACTTCACCATGGATCGTCAATCTGCTTCTGCATCCAAGTTAAGTACTGCTATTATGGTTGACACTATTTAGGGAATGCCTTTGGCCTTTTTTACCGAATTATTTAGGTTTTTCTGAGTCGTCGCCCCACGCGGCTTCGGCCCCGAGCCGCCATTACAGCCTGCCCCTTTGTGTCTCCTCATTTCAGGTTTCACGTGGTCTTCCATACCTAGTGAACACGAATTTTGTTCATGAAACTTACCTGACAGATATATATATAGCTGTATTCTCCGAAGTCCGACAGAATTTCAAAACTCGCGGCACACGCAGTGGGGCGGCAGGTGGTAGTACCCATTCCCGCCGCTGGGAGGCGGATATCAGGAACCATTCCCATTTTCTATTCATATTTTTTCTGTCGCCGGTCGGTAAACACCTGTTTACAGACCTCCGCCCAGGATTTTTGGATTTGACTCGTTCTAAGTATCTGGATTGACTTTTGGTTTTGACTCTGGATTGTTGGATTGGCATATGCGATAGTGGACTTTTTTTTTATTTTGGATTGGCTTTTCTGTGAACGTGATGTCTGGATCAAGTTCAGTGAGCTTCAGAGTGTGTGTGAGGAGTGATTGCAAGGTGAGGCTACCGAAATCATCGGTAGATCCCCACACAGTATGTATGGGGTGTAGGGGGCATGTTTGTGTGTTGGATGATCGATGCATTGAATGCAAAAGTTTGACTGATGATGGATGGAAGGTGTATGAGTCCTATCGGCGTAAGTTGGAACGCGATAGGATCAGGAGGGCTTCCTCCAAGAGCGGTTCTACGAAAGGTAAGAGAAGTAACATTTCACCCATTTTAACACCAGTAGAATTTGCTTCACCTAATCCTGTGTTGTTGCCTGAGGGCCCTGGTTCTGTGTCTGGAGAAGGTAATGCCCTTTCTCTGATTCTAGAGTCGTTACACACTCTAGAGTCCAAAGTGTTGGCCCTAGAAAACGGCTCAAGTAAAGTGTGTGATCGTGCCCCTAGTGTTGTGGAGGGGGCGTCAGATCGGCCCCATAATGCCTCTAGGCCTAAGACCTCTATCGGACTCCCAGGACTCAGGGAGTGGGTATGTCGAAAGCCGCAAGAGGGTTACGGGGGCTTCCCCACCGATCTGGCGTCCCATTCGGCAGGACCTGTTGTTAGTTCCCAGGCTGCCAAGGAGCGTGCTCAGGCTCGCATCCTTAAGGACTGTTTTTCGTCCTCCGAGGCGCCCTCCCCGCGCAAGGGGTGGAGCGCTCGGAGAGACTCGCGTCCGTTGAAAAGGACTTTCCGAGTAGGACGCTTTACGTCCCCTCTCTCCGTTATCGTTGCGGTCTTCTCCTGCGTCGTATGACGCGTTTCCTCCACAGAAGAGAGGTAGGACGTCGTCCGAGGACGACGCTGAGAAGCGCTTCTCTCGTGCCTCGGAGAGGCAGGTTGCTGTACGTGTGAGAAGGAAGGAGGCGTCCCCTCGCCCCTCGTCTTCTCGCAGGCTCAGCCCTTCACCTCCTCTTGTTTCTTCACCAACGAAGAATATTCTTGTCTCTTCAAGACCAATTGTCTGCTTTAATGGCTCAGAAGACTCGCCCAGCAGCAGTTGAGCCTAAGCGTAGGAAGGACGCCAGACTGCCTGTCAAGAGGACGAGGCAGTCCCCTTCGGGGGTCCGTCCTCGTTCTCTCTGTCTCCGCTTGCTTCTCCTTCGGAGCTTCCTCGTTCTCGTTCTTTCTTACGTGGGTAGGAAGTCTCGTGGACAGGACGCTTTTCTTCCCTCCCGACATCCTGATCAGCCCGCGCGTCAGGACGCCTTTGAGGACGCTCGGCAGGACGCCTTGGAGGACGCTTTTGAGGACGCTCGGCAGGACGCTTTTGAGGACGCTCGGCAGGACGCTTTTGAGGACGCTCGGCAGGACGCTTTTGAGGACGCTCGTCGGGACGTTTTGCTAGACGCTTTGCCTATTGAGAAGGCTTTCGAGAGCGCCCAGAAGGACGCTTTGAAAGCGAAAGCTGGACGCTTTAGCGGAAAGCGTAAGGACGCTCCTCTAGAGCGAGTAAGAGTAGCCTCTCTTGACGCTCAGCGCGGTCAAGACGCTCTTCGTTCTTCGAGCTCTAAGGATCGACAGAAGGTCGGTCGCTTTGAAGAAGCTGATATACGTAATCCTCGGAAGCCTTTGTTGAAGGCTAGACCCGTTGGGCGCACGCCCTCTCCAGAGGTGCAATCTCCTTTGCCTCTTAGGGAGGAATGAGAGCTTAGTAGTCCGGCGGACTCAGTTGAGGAGGAACAGCCTTCAGTTTCGTCTGTGTCCGATTACAAGGTGCTGGTTCGACTGTTACGCTCTTCTTTTGGAGAGAAGTTCCAGCCTGCAGCTCCCAAGTCTCCACCCTCTCAGTTTTCGTCAATCTAAGTCGTGCAAGGTTCCGGAGTTTGTGGAAATGAAAACTTCTTTGGTCCACTAAGAGAGCGTTTAAGAGTTTGCGGATTGGATGGAACAAGTCGGAAGGATCAGGCAAGTCGACTTTCGCCCTTCCTCCTTCAAGACTCAGTGGGAAAGGCGGCATCTGGTATGAGACCAAAGGAGAAGTAGGAGTTAAGATCCGTCGTCTTCCCAAGGGGACTTTGCTAGTCTGGTCGATGCACAGAAGAGGTCTCTTTTATCGACTGCTAAGATTTCGTGGACGCCAACGGAGATTGACCATCACATGAAAGGTCTGTTAAGGACTCTTGAGGTCTTTAACTTTCTAGACTGGTGCTTGGGAGTCCTGGATCTTCAATCTAGGAGTCCTGACTCGTTGAGTCTGGGGGAGCTGTCCAATGTGTTATCCTGCATGGACAAGGCCGTCAGGGATGGTTCGGAAGAGTTAGTGTCTCATTTCGGCGCTGCTTTTCTCAAGAAGAGAGCGCTTTTCTGCAACTTTACGGCTAGGTCTGTATCTACATCGCAGAAAGCGGAGCTTCTCTTTGCGCCTCTTTCGAGCCATCTCTTCCCCCAGGCTATGGTAAAGGACCTGGCAGTGAGCCTACAGGAGAAGGCTACCCAGGACCTCTTGGCCCAGTCTTCAAGACGTCCCGCAGTCCCTACCACGTCGTCTTTTGGACGACCACCTAGGAAGGTTAAACCCTTTCGTGGCGCTCCTCCCTCGAGAGCTGCTCCTCGAGGGAGAGGGCTTGCAAGAGGAAGAGGTTCCTTCAAACCAAATAAGTCCTCTAAGTGGAGAATTCAAGTCCTTCAGATGCGGTCGGAGCCAGGCTAAAGTTCTTTGCGGGGGCATGGAGAGAGAGATACAGATGCGTGGTCCCTCAAGATAGTGGAACAGGGGTACAAGATCCCCTTTTTGGACCCTCCTCCTCTATCCACAACTCCCAGAGATCTTTCCCCGTCATATCAAGGGGAGAAACGTCAGATTCTTTTCGATCTTTTAGATCAAATGATCAAGAAAAGAGCGGTGGAACAGGTCTTAGACCTGGGGTCACCAGGATATTACAACAGACTTTTCCTGGTACCAAAGCAGTCGTCGGGGTGGCGTCCAGTCTTGGACGTAAGCAGGCTGAATCTTTTCACAGAAAAGAAAAAATTCAAGATGGAAACGCCTCAGTCGGTTCTAGGAGCCTTAAGACCGGGCAACTGGATGGTGTCCTTGGACCTACAGGACGCATACTTTCACGGGCCTATCCACCCTCTTTCAAGAAAGTTTCTGAGGTTTGTGTTAAAGGACAAAGTTTGGCAATTCAGAGCCCTTTGTTTCGGTTTAAGCACGGCTCCGATGGTATTTACCATGCTCATGAAGAACGTAGCGAGATGGTTACATTCTGCAGGAATAAGAGTGTCCCTGTACCTCGACGATTGGCTTATCAGAGCATCGTCAGAAGAGAGGTGTCTGAAGGACCTTCACTTTACGTTAGCCTTGGCGAGGTCCCTGGGACTGCTGGTCAACCTCGAAAAGTCGCATCTGACCCCAACACAGTCCATCGTGTATCTGGGGATTCAGATGGATTCAGTGGCTTTTCGAGCGTTTCCGTCCCAGGAACGACAGCTGCAAGGCTTAGAGAGTCTCGGCCTTCCTGGGGAAGGAAGCTTGCTTGGCGAGGGAGTGGATGAGTCTGCTGGGGACCATTTCCTCGCTGGAAAAGTTTGTTTGTTTCCCTGGGAAGACTACACCTCAGGCCTCTCCACTTTTTCTTGGCAGAAGAAGGAGAGTCAAAGAGGATCTGGATGCGACCTTTATGATCACCAAATCGGTGAAGAACCATTTAAGATGGTGGTTAGATCCTCGGAAGTTTCGAGAGGGGTTGTCCATAAAGCTTCTGAGCCCCGACCTAGTGTTGTTTTCCGACGCCTTGGTGTCGGGATGGGGAGCAACGCTAGGAGGGGAAGAAGTGTCAGGCACCTGGAGGGGGGAACAGGTGTCCTGGCACATCAATGTGAAGGAACTAGCGGCGGTTTTCCTGGCGCTACAGTTTTTCCAGCAAAAGGTTGCAGAAAAAGTTGTCCAAGTCAACTCGGACAACACCACGGCCTTGCGTAACCTGAAGAATCAGGGAGGTACACACTCCGTCCTCTATTTTACTTAGCGAGGGAGATTCTGCTGTGGGCAGATGCGAGGCGAATCAGGATCCTGACGAGATTATCGCAGGAGTCCAGAACGTCAGAGCAGACCTTCTCAGCCGACAGGATCAGATCCTGCCGACGGAATGGACGCTGCACCAGGACGTCTGTCGAGAGCTATGGAGACTGTGGGGACATCCTTTAGTCGACCTATTTGCGACGTCGAGGACGAAGAGGTTGCCTCTTTATTGCTCCCCTGTGTTGGATCCGGGAGCAGTCGCTATAGACGCTCGCTCTGGACTGGACGAACCTGGACCTGTATGCCTTCCCGCCATTCAAGATCATGGGGGAAGTAGTAAGGAAGTTCGCGGCATCGAAGGGGACGAGGTTTGACCCTGATCGCCCCGATGTGGCCGCGAAGGAATGGTTCACGGAGGTAATGTCCTTCATCATAGACTTCCGAGGACGTTGCCCTGGAGGAAAGATCTACTCAGACAGCCCCACTTCGCAAGATATCACTGAAACCTCTCCGCTGGGTCTGACTGCGTTCAGACTATCGAAAAGTTGGCCAGAGAGAGGTTTTTCTAAAAGCAGCTGCGAAAGCGATCGCCTCAACGCAAGGAGGACTTCCTCGAGAGCTGTTTACCAGTCGAAGTGGGCTTCCTTCAGGCATGGTGTAGAAAGGAGGGAATTTCCTCTTCCACTACCTCTGTGAGCCAGATAGCCGATTTCCTGCTATTTTTAAGAAATGTGCAGAAGCTGGCAGTCCCGACCAGCAAAGGGATATAAGAGTATGCTGTCAGCAGTCTTCCGACACTGAGGCCTAGACCTTACTGACAACAGAGATCTTCACGATCTCTTGAGATCATTTGAGGACTACCAAGATACCTCAGGCGAGGCCTCCTTCTTGGAACTTAGATTTAGTCCTTAGACTGTTGATGTCGAGTCCTTTCAAGCCTCTCCATGAAGCGTCTCTTAGGAACTTGACGAAGAAGGCTCTTTTCCTAACTGCTCTGGCGACGGCGAAGAGAGTTAGCGAAATTCAAGCCATTTGTAAGCGAGTGGGCTTCAAAGGTGACAATGCTGTCTGCTCTTTGAGTACACTTTCTTAGCAAAAAATGAAAACCAGTCTAACCCTTGGCCAAGGAGCTTTGAAATTAAGGGTATGACAAGCCTTGTGGGCCAAGAACCTGAGAGGAGCCCTGTGCCCTGTCAGGGCTCTAAAGTTTTATGTTCACAAGACAAAGGAGGTACGAGGTCCCTCAGATAATCTGTGGTGTTCGGTTAAACGGCCCGATATACCATTATCCAAGAATGCTTTGGCGTTCTTTCTGAGGGACGTGATTAAAGAGGCTCATTCGTCTTACCAGACGACCGATTTGAGCCTCTTGCGAGTGAAAGCTCACGAGGTCAGAGCTGTCGCAACCTCGCTCGCCTTCCAAAGGAACATGTCGATCAAGGACATCCTTGACGCCACCTTTTGGAGGAGCAATTCAGTATTCGCCTCACACTACTTGAGAGATGTGAGAACGATATACAGAGGACTGTTGTTCTCTTGGGCCATCACGAGTTTCTGCAGACACAGTCTTGGGGGCTGAAGGTAGCTCTCTCCCTATCCCTTAGTTAGGTTTTAGGTTAGTTTTTATTTTTTAGTTGTGTTGTTTTTTGGTTGTGGTGAGTCTTGGTGAAGACCTCCCATCTCTTAGCTTAGTGTTCAGGGGGTCTTGGATAGTTGGTCAGGTGGTGGTCAGTTGCTTCGTTGCCCTCATATGTATGGCTCGATGTTCTTGTCACGTTGAGGTCACGTCCCCGTTGACAGAGCATCCAGAGCGCACCAGCACTACAGGTCTCCACCTGGCTGGCAACTCTGATTAAGCACAAGCAGGCTTAAGTGACAGTAATCACAGAGTCTACTTTGCTAACAGGTGAGGAACCAAGGTGTACATCATCTACTTAATTTAAGTTTCCTACAAATCCTATTCTGTCTCTTCCCACCATCCGAAGGTGGGATTCAGCTATATATATATCTGTCAGGTAAGTTTCATGAACAAAATGTTATTGTTATAATACAATTAAGTTTGTTCATACTTACCTGGCAGATATATATAATTAAGTGCCCACCCACCTCCCCTCAGGAGACAGTGGCACTGATAAAATATGAATAGAAAATGGGAATGGTTCCTGATATCCGCCTCCCAGCGGCGGGAATGGGTACTACCACCTGGCCGCCCACTGCGTCAACCGCGAGTTTTGAAATTCTGTCAGACTTCGGAGAATACAGCTATATATATATCTGCCAGGTAAGTATGAACAAACTTAATTGTATTATAACAATAACATTTTTCTATTTTATTTGTAATTTTGAATGTCAGCACAGGACTGTTTTTGTGTACTGTTATCGAACCATAAAGTATTAAGAATGAATCAAGTACTTTAGCAAATTGCCTAAATTATTTTTTTATTTTTTTTTTAGATTATACACGAGATGTGGCGTCGGCTATTACAATGTAAGACCGATGCAGCAGTAATAAGGGATGAGTCTTTGATTCCTGTATTGCACCGTAGAATTTCTACTACAGTGAACCTTTTATTTAATGGCTCCCTACAAAGATCTTCAACAGTGAAAGTTAGCAGTGAAGAAGGTCAGTTTAGTCTTTTTATTTTCATGTCATACTTTAATAACTCATTACAAGTCAAGCCTTTGTTAATCAATCTTTTCACTTATATAACTTACCCGGTGGTTACATATAGCTGTCGTCTCCTGACGTCACAGCAGAATTTGAAATTCGCGGTAGCGCTAATGGTTTGACAGGTGATCCCTCTACTCCCGCCCTCTACCGGGTACCGGGAACCATTCCAACAATAAATCAGAAGTTTCCTGCCATCGGAACCGGTAACACGGTTCCTCTGCTGGTTGGAATTTGGATTTGATCATCTTGGTTTTCTCCTTTTGGTGATGTACTGTGAGTTTACTGATCTTTTTGCTAGCGCTATAGTTATTTTGGTTTTGATATTGTTGTCCTTTTTAGGAATTATTCTGAATTATTCACGATGTCTGACACCGGCTCTATTCAGTATAGGGTGTGTAGTAGTGGGTGTAAGACTAGACTTCTTAAAGCTTCACTTGATCCTCATTCTACTTGTGTTAGTTTGTAGGGGACGTGAATGTTCTTTTGAGAATACGTGTGAAGAATGTAAGTCTCTAACATCTCAGGAGTGGAAGGCACTGGGAAAGTATATGAGAAAGTTAGAAAAAGATAGAATCAGAAAGGCTTCACAGAGATCTTCTTCTAAGTCAGAGAGTAGCCAGGATATTCCTCTGAATTCTGTTAATCCTGTTCCTATTAACCCCGTAGTGGTTGCTCCTGCCCTCGACTCTGTATCTCCCGATCCCGATCCCGTGTCAGTATTACGAGCCGATATGGACTCGAAATTTGTCTCTTTCCTCACCACTATGCAGAAAATGGGTGAGACAGTACAAGAAGTGGTAGTTAAGTGTGATAAATTACGTAGTGCAAGTGTATGGAGAGGTGGTTGTTCGGGACTGGGCCCGTTCGTTCTCCTAGGTCTAGGCCCCTGTCCAAACTCCCAGATCCTGGGAGGGAGGCATGACGAAAAAAACCGAAGGGAGGCGAGCGGGATCTGCTCCCGAGCAGCCGCCCCCTAAAGCAATCCTGTAGCTGTATCTTAGGATGCTGTCGCTCACCATTGGAAAGGTGTTGCGAGGAAGTGTTTTTCGTCAAGCGACTCTAGTTCAGATGTTTCCTCTTATAGAGGTTGGCGTAATAAGACTTCTCGACCGCTGAAAAGGTCTCGCGATGTTTCGCCTGCTGCGGTTCCCAAGAAGGTGGCGGCTGCCGAACCTTCTTGTAGTTTTTGGGAGGAGCCTGAAGCCTTTTCTCCGGCGGTTTCGATTTATCGCCCTTCTCTCATAGAAGTGGAGAAGCCGAACACGCACACTCCTTCGGAGCCTTCGCCAGAGCCTCCTCAAGCGATAACTCCTGCGGCTCCAGACGTGTTTGTGGATCATCCTTCTACTCCTCCCGCGCCTTCTCTAACGTCGGTGGATCCTCAACCTTCTTGTGTTTGAACAGATGAATGCCAAGTTAGGCGTATTTTTGAGCTTTTGGCAAGTCTCTTTCGTCCCCGAATGCGCTCCCGACCGCCTTACATCTTCCACAGACTACTGTGCAGTCCTCTTCGCAGGCTCCTTTTCAGTCGCCTCTTCAGGCTCAGACTCTCCATGTGACTCCTCTTCAGACGCCGCTTCAGGCGCCTGGTCGGACTCCTTTCCTAACTCCGTCTATGGCGCCACGTCAGACTCTCGCTCGAGCGCCAGCTCAGCCGCCAGCTCAGCCGCCAACGCAGCCGCCAGCTCAGCCACCCGGATTCGTCTCGGTACAGGCTCAGACGTCTTCTCCTGCTTTCTCGCACCCTCCTCGGGCGCATCAGGGTGTGACTTCGCCGAACAGGATTCCTCTTCCGATGGAATGTTCGCCAGTTTCGTCGAAGGAAGCTTCGGATTTGGAGGAAGAAGGAGAAGTACTTACAGAAAAAGACAAGCATTTGTCGGGGTATAAGCTCCTTTTATGATCCTTCGTTGACAACTTTGGAGATTCTTTTGCGCCTTCCGTTCCAGTTTCTCCTAGTTCGCAGTGGAAAAAGGACAGTAAAGCCTGACTCCTCGTCCTCGTTCACTTTAAGCGTCTCGTCCGCTCGCAGCTCATTTTCGGCTAAGAAAGCTATCAAGAAAGTTAACGCTTGGCTTTTGGAGAAGAGGGAACAGGGGAAAAATGTTTTTTCATACATTCAACTTACCTGTCAGATATATACATAGCTATCGACTCCGTCGTCCCCGACAGAAATTCGAATTTCGCGGCACACGCTACAGGTAGGTCAGGTGATATACCGGCCTGCCGCTGGGTGGCAGGACTAGGAACCATTCCCGTTTTTTAATCAGATTCTCTCTGTCGCTGGGAATGTAAATATATGTTTACTTTCCCTCTGATTTGATTTTCGTGTTTCATCGCCATCGATCTTCTGGGCCAACTTTTACAGGGAAGTACTGGATCGGTGGTTCGGCATACGCTTTTAATAACTTTTTAATAACTTTTAATGAATTAACTTCGAAGTTTTCGAAGAATAGAGGATGTGTAACTACCGAAGTTTTCGGTAGACAATTACATAGTTTGCAAGAAAGGGAAATATAATATTTATTCATTGATAAGTGTAATAAATGTTAGAATTGATTGAGGAAAATAAGGTAACTTCCTATTTGAGGAAGTCAGAAAAACATAGAATAGATATGTTTTTTTTTTTTAGAAGCTTTAATAGCTCTCGTTCTGACGAGCAGTTTAGAATATTAAACAGTACTAGTAGTGTAGTTTCCTCACACCTTCTACTTCACAGAAACTACAAATTCATTTGCAATTTGAAGATAAAGGAATGTAGCTCAAGATACGAGCTATTATAAGGTAAGAAGTGATTATAGTGTTCCCCATTGCAATAGAGGGTGCGTCTGATCGGTCTCTTGTCTCGCTCCCAGGCCTAGACCTCTTCCAAGCTCACAGGCCCAGAGGAGAAGGAATGTCGAAAGCCTTACGGAGGTTACAGAGAATCCCCACCGATCAGGCGGTCCCTTCCCCCGGCAGGTTCTGTAGGACGTCCCAGACTGCCAGGGATAGCCATTGGAAAGGCATCCTAATTCAATGTGTTCCCCTTATTATTATCGTCTTGACGAATAAGGAGAAGAAACATTCAACGGCGTAGATTAAATGAAGATGCAAGATAATCTCGTCTGGCTATCGGAACCTCAGAAAGAGACGGAGAAAGGAAGGACATCATTCGATAACAGTTGCGGTAGAGGCATTGCCCTATCCGGGTTCGTCCCCGCTACAGTTTGGACGGTAGGGGGGCTCTATCCCATGGGGGTTTGAAATAGTTATTTCAATAAATTCCTCATCGGTACATGTATATGAAAATATATCTATTCTGAGAAGAACGATATTAAAGAATATTGTTGATCGAATGAATTATATGGATCTCGTTTAGTGATTACACATATATACTAACTTTTAAGCTTCTAACTCCTTGGGCATGAAGCTCCGGTACGAGGCTCAATGCGCCTAAAGCGTCTGAAACAAGGCGCAAAGCGCCTGAAACGAGGCGCAAAGCACCTGAAGGGCCTGAATATAGGCGCAAAGCGCCTGAAGCACTATGAACCAGGATCTTCATCGGAAATGGAAGTCCTTCTCATTCAGAAAGAAAGGGAGCGGGCCTATGTCGAAAATGGAAAGTATTTGTCAATTCTAAGCAAGAACAAATGTACAAGAGATCGGAACCTTCCGCGCACAGAACCTTCCGCACAAGCGGAATCTTCCAGAAGGCGGAAGATTCCAGATTCAAATAACCTTCCAGACGTACAGAACTTTCCAGGCGAGGATCGCCTTTCAGATGCTCGGAACTTTCCAACAAGAAAACTTTCCAAGCGCGATACGTCTGCTAGGATCCAGGAGTATTCTGATCACGATACTCCTCCTAGGCGCCAGGAGTACGTCGCCAGGAGTATCGTGATCGGAACGCGATACTCCTGCCAGGTGCCAGGAGTGTTCCGATCACGATACTCCTCCCAGGCGCCGGAGATATTCGGAACGCGATACTCCTGCCAGGCACCAGGAGTATTTCCGACGAGCACGATACTCCTCCCAGGCGCCAGGAGTATTCGGAACGTGATACTCCGACCAGGCGCCAGGAGTATTCTGATCACGATACTCCTCCTAGGAAAGCGATACTTCTGCCAGGCGCCAGGAGTATTCCGAGCACGATACTCCTCCAGGCGCCGGAGTATTCGGAGCGCGATACTCCTGCCAGGCGCCAGGAGTATTCCGAGGACGAGGAGTATTCCGATCGCGATACTCCTCCCAGGCGCCAGGAGTATTCTAGGCAAGATACTCCTGCTTAGCACCAGGCACTTTCTCCTACAAGAAGAGCCTGACAACCGCCAAGAGTCCTCCAGGCGAAAGGTGAAAGACATTCGAGGCTTCTCCTGATAGGGACGGGAGTTGTCGCACAGGCGGCCGTCGCCCTTGTCAGGATCGTCTTAATGCAATAAAGGCAAGAGCAAGTTCGGCTTTTTCCAGGCAGGGACTCAAGATGTAGCACAGGCTGCCGTAGCCCTTGTCAGGTTAGAGTCGGTACTGCTAAAAGCCCTTCACCTTTCGAAAGGAAGCGCTCTCCTCCGGTTGCTCAATCTTCTCCCAACTTGAGGAATGGAAGATAGAGCAGAATTGTGAGAATTAGTTCAGTATTAGTAAGAGGATATTAAAATCATCCTCCTTTTAAAAAATAATGCAACCAACCATTTACAGAAAAGAGGGGCAATCGTTTGGGGAAGTTTGAACAAGATTCGTACGAGCTCTCATTCATTGATTAGAGGCTCTTCCAGATAAGAAAGGCGTAAAATACGGACTTATCTCCAAGATAATAAAAGCTGGAGAGATTCTCTTCGATCCTCGGTTGTCATTTGCGATCTCTTTCGACTAATACTCATTCGGGATTATTGACGAAATGAACGAAAAGAGTAAGATTTCCATTCTTTCTCTGCATGTCGGAAAGGAAAGTGTCGTAGAAGGCTTGCTGTATACAACTACTGAATGACAAGTCATATACGCATACCATAGTTGCCTTTCTGGTTCGCTACGGAATTATCTATAACCTTACAGGATTTTCCTAGTAAGGACTTCGCTTAAAAGGTTTGTTACGACAATACCTACTCAGCTTCGGTATTTAACAAAGGTGGTTGGCTTAAATTTGCATTATTGAGAGCTTTCTTAGACTCGAGAATAATTTTATTATATCCATTCATTGAAGGGAGTAACTGGCAACTCAGAATGAATGCAGCCAGGCAGTGAACGAGACGGCTGTAATTGTGAGCCAATCCAGTACCATCCGGTTCTCGGTCGTGAACGGTTGGTTACATCTCTCTCTCCTAAGGGATCGAATGCTTCACCGTATATTCCCCCTACAATCAGGGACTTAACCACGAATTGAGGGGATTTTTTAGGCAAACATGAATAACATCGTATTCGTTTTGCTAAGGATCTCTCTCTGCCTCGGCGAGGAAAGAATGTAGTAGACAATTCACCTTAAGATAACGGTACGGTTAAGCCTTATGCACACACCGTGGTTAATTACAGCGTTCCTACTATCCTTACAAGAGTTTACTAGATGAATGCTGTTTACCACAATGTGACGGTATTATAAATGATTTTAATTCGGCAGAGCACGATTTACCCTATTTGGAAACAGACACGGAACGTAACGATCCTTACCAGGTTCGATGCGGGATTTTGCACGTCCGTGAGAACCTTTTTGATCGACGATAATAACTGTTAACGTATGTTTAACATTTATTGGAAAGAGTTGTCAGACCCTGCGGAAAGTATTCACAGATCTCTTCGCAAGGCAGAAGATGAACGAGCTTCTTATAGATTGCTTCCTTTTCCTCGAAACAAGAAAGGTAGCAAGATACGCCATCTTTAATTAAATAGGGGAATAAACTTTAGTCTTTTTTCCCATAGTTATATATTCTTAACAGATATTAAAATAAATGGGCGTCAAAGGAAGAAGATGAATGCATCATTTTGGCAATAAAAGGTTGGATTCACAGAGGTCACGTTCTTCTTTCAGCATGTGTCGGAAGGTTTTTCTAAGAGAGTAGAGATTTTATCGGAATCTATTATAAATATTGGTCCTGAAAAACCTATCCACTCTGAGTCTGTCTGCGTGCAGACTGACCAGAAGTAAATATGAATGAGAGGATTTTTCAAGGGAAGCTTGATAATTCCTTCCTTTAAAAAAAAAAAAAAAAAAAAAATATGTTTAAAGACATAGAATTGCTGCAGATCGTGCTAGATGGAAAGGGGAAACTGTCCTCTTCCGATACCTCTGTGAACCACATAATGGTTTTCTTCCCATTTCAGAGGGAAGAATCACCTTGGTATTTATGCTATCAATGAACAAACAGTAAAAAGATATACTCTGTCTCGACAAAGAATATTAGAGATAGTAGAGAATTAAGATCTTCGGGATCTTATACAATACCTCTATACGATAAGAGTAAGAAGAATCTTGATACTTAGAATGGGATCCTTATTTGGGCCTCAGATTCCGTGTTCCGACAAGATGGAACTGCTCCTAATCAAGTGTTTCTCTTGGTCCTAAACGATCAAAAGGACAAGTGAAATTTTGGGCTTTAGAATCTGGAATCAAATTCTATGAAGACTCGGCAATGGGTTCTGGCCAGCATAGTATGTTTTGGCAAAAGAACTAAAAGCCTTTATTCCTGGATCACGCTTTCAGATAGAGGTTTCGTTGTCCGGGTAATGTATTGACATTGTCATCGACAAGAAAGAAGACAAGGTTTAAAACGTTCACTGACAGAGTCTTTGGAACGCGATGAGGGCTCAAACTACTTCCCAAAAGGGTCAGAGAGATACATTCAAGAGCTAGAAATCAGGAGTCCTACCAATTTCAGCTCAGAATCTCTTTAAGCTTCCAGGCTCCTTCCCTTCCTTCGGGCAAGGATAGGGAAGCTTCTGCAACGAGAAAACTCATCAACATTTAGGAGGAGAACTCGTTAGCAACAGAAGTATTCAATAATGATCCTCCTCGGAGGAAGACTTGTTCTCTCGGACTTTTAGATTTCCTATCGTCTACTGGATGTAGCTGACTAAAATTTTGATGAATGTGCAGGAGCAAATTAGCGTCTTTGGTAGGAGTACTTTCTAAAGAGCCTACTCGTAAAAAGGCTTGACAGGCTTCCGATTTAAGAGATCCAAATACCGACTCCCTGTCGGGCGCGACGAACCCTACAGGGGAGTTGTCGCACAAGCGCCATCTCTGGGGGAGCGATTGCGTTAGGCAGGCGAGACGTGGGAAAGGAAGTAACTCCTGCCCCAAGCGTCTGGCGCAACTAGGAGCCAGGCGCAAAGAGCCTGACTTTACTGTAGATCGTTCTAGGCCCAGATCTTTCATCCAAGCAACAAGAGCCAACCTGGAGGAAGAGAGAACTCCTGATAGGAGTATAGCGCCCGCTAAGCGCAATATACTTGCCATTCGAAAGGCGCATTCCATGAGCGATACTCCTACCAAGCCACAGGAGTATTTCGGAACTAGATGCGCCTTCATAGGTCAGGAGTATTTGGGAAGAGATACTCCTGCCAGGGGTCTTGAGTACTCTGACCTCGATACTCCTCCCAGGCGCCAGGAGTATTCTAGACTTTTACTCCTACCAGGCGCCAGGAGTATTCGAAGCGCGAGTGCCTACCAAGCACCAGGAGTATTCTGAGCTTAATACTCCTAACAGGCGCCAGGAGTATTTGGAGCGAGATGCACCTTCCAGACGGCAGGAGTATTGAGGAGTGTTACGTCTGTCAGGCGCCAGGAGTATTCCAAACAGGATACTCCTCGCGCCAGCCAGGCGCAAGCCAGACGCTAGGCTTCATCCAGATGAGATCCAGTTCAAAGAAAGTCCTAGTCTTCTTTGAAACAATGGTGATCTCTAAAGCACTTCATAAGTGACTTGATGATACCTTCAAACAGCTGAGAATTTAAAAGCTCATGAAGTGCGAGCTTTTGCAAATTCTTGTTCTTTTCGTAACAATATGTCAGGAAGACTATTAGCTTTAACATATGAGAGATGCAACTATGTGTTGACTGCTCATTACACGAAGGACTTCAAGTTAACCTACGAGAGATCCTTCTCTCTTGGTTTATACGTATCAGCGGATACGTTGCTGGGATAAGGAGCCGACACTGATCCTTTAATAATGAGTTGAATTTATTTTAACTAGTGATTTTTTTTGAGGTGAAAGGAGTTTGGGGGATAACTCTTTTTCAAGTTTTAGCGCGAACCCTCATGTTAGGAACAGGTGATCGGGATCGGTGTTGCGCTCCTTAGTTATGCCAATAGGCATAGGCATGTTGTCATATAAGCGGATTAGCACCCATTGACAAAATGCCAATTAGGCTCGACCGAGTAAGTGGATAAGACCCATCGGTAGACCTACAAGAACTCTTGGCCACAGATCACTATCTTGCTAAGCTCTTGAGACGAAGCAGACTCCTATGCAATAGCTAGGAAGGGTCGACCCTTCGTCTAGGAAACACAGAGGAAACCAAAGGTCATAATTACCTACAACACATGTTGTTTACCTGTCTAGTCAGGAGTTAGCTGTCTCTTGCCCTCCACCAAAGGGTGTCAATCAGCTATGTATATATCTGACAGGTAAGTTGAATGTATGAAAATGATATTGTTATGATACAATAAAGTTTCATACATACTTACCTGGCAGATATATACGATTGAAGACCCACCCAGCCTCCCCGCAGGAGACAGGTGGAAGAGAGAATCTGATTAGAAAACGGGAATGGTTCCTAGTCCTGCCACCCAGCGGCAGGCCGGTATATCACCTGACCTACCTGTAGCGTGTGCCGCGAAATTCGAATTTCTGTCGGGGACGACGGAGTCGATAGCTATGTATATATCTGCCAGGTAAGTATGTATGAAACTTTATTGTATCATAACAATATCATTTTGTCTTCCCTTCGAGACTTTCGTCAAGGAGCCGTGTCTGGTATGACACTGGAGAAGTTTTTTCCCTGGGTGTGACTGCCTCCGCTCAGGGAGACTTTTCTAGTCTCGTGGACTCTTCCCGTAGAGCAGCCCTTAATACTGCTAAGATTTTCTTTTCGGCAAATGAACTGGAGCATCTTTGCAAGAGTGTTTTCCGTGTTTTTGAAGTTGTTAGCTTCCTGGATTGGGCCATTGCTTCACTGGCCAGGAAAGTCAAGTCATTTGGACTTTTGGAGGAGCAGTTGAAGGATTTTGCCTCGGTACTGGATTGTATCGATAAAGGCATCTGTGATGGAGCTTTGGAGCTCGCTGCCATTTTCTCCTCTGGAGTGTTGTAGAAGAGACAGATTTGGTGCTCCTTCTTGTCGAAAGGGGTCTCATCGAACCAGAAGTCTGCCTTGCTCTTCTCTCCTTTGGACAAGAAACACCTTTTTTGTACATGCAACTTCCCCGGCAGATATATATTTAGCTTATGTCTCTGACGTCCGACAGAAATTCGAATTTCGCGGCACACGCTGAAGGTAGGTCAAGTGATCTATCCCCCTGCCGCTGGGTGGCAGGAATAGGAACCATTCCCGTTCTAGAACCAGATTTTCTCTGTCGCGGTAGTGTCAACATATGTTGTTGCTACCTCCTGACTTGATTTTCGTTTTTCATCGCCATCGGATCTTCTGGGCTGTCTTTTGCAGGGAAGTACTGGGTCTTTGGTTCGGCATATAACGCTTTTATTAACTTTTTTAATGAATTTGACTTCGCAAAATTTCGAAGAAGAATATGACGTGTAACTACCGAAATTTTCGGTAGACACTCACATAGTTTGCAAGAAAGGGAAATATTAATATTTAGATTCATTAATACGTGTAATAAGTGTTAGAATTGATTGAGGAAATATACTGACTTCCTACTTTAGGGAGTCAGTAAAGCATGTAACTAGATACGTTTCTTTTAAAAGTGGAAAACTCGTACTAACGAGCAATTAGAGTATTAACAATACTAGTAGTGTTTGCATCCTCATCACCTTCTTACTTCGCAGAAAACTTCAAATTCATAATTGCAATTTGAAGACTAAGGATTGTGGCTCAAAATGCGAGCTATTAAAAGGTAAGAAGTGATTACTAGTGTTCCCCATTGCAGTGGAGGGTGCGTCTGATCGGCTCTGTCTCGCTCTCAGGCCTAGACCTCTTTCAAGCTCCCAAGCCCAGGGGAGAAGGAATGTCGAAAGCCGTAAGGAGGTTTCAGAGAATCCCCACCGGTCAGGCGTCCCCTCGGCAGGTTTCTGTAGAGCGTCCCAGACTGCCAAGGATAGCCATTGGAAAGGCATCCTTAAAAAAGTGCGTCTCTTCATCTTACATCCGAAAAGACGAAGAATGTATATGTTTTGATGATCTAGCGCGTTCTCTGAAAACTAAGAGAACACTGAGCAAGAGCCAGCCAGGAACTTAGGAAGCCGTGTTCCAGCAAGCTAGCGTGAGCCACGTCCAACAGCAGCAGCGAGCCGCGTTCCAGAAAACAGGACTAGCGCGAGCCGCGTTCCTACAACCAAACGCGAGCCGCGTTCTAGAAAATTTTTCTTGGCGCAAGGCGCCTTCAAAGAGACGAAGCGCCAGCCTGGCGCAAATTGCGCCAGAAAAACAGACGGCGAGCAAGGAGCCTTATAGTACAGTGGCAATCAGAACGATCCTTCCATTGAACGTTTCCGGGCAAGAGGCTCTTTCTAAAAGGGTCTAGTAGGCGCTCGAACTATCAGGGCGCACGGGACCTTCCACGCAAGCGGAACGTTCCAGGAGTGAGTCTCCTTTCTAGAGTGCGGAACATTCCAGGCGCGCGCGGAACTATCCAGGCGCTAGGCGCAAGGAGCCAGGCGCCAGAATATTCCAAATCTTCTTATGAGAGAGAGGTCAGTCGCGAGGCTCCTCTTTGAGTTTTAACTTGAGCAACTTTCCCCTGGCAAAGGTGCAAGATGTCGCACAGGCGGCCGTCGCTTTTGTCAGAAGGATTCTGATACTAAGAGAAGCCATTTTTTCATTATTCAGAAGACTCCTGTGTTTGGCAGTTCCTCTCAATGCGGACTCTCTCCTTCATTCATGCTCTTCCCTCGTTATGAAGAGGCAAGAGCTTTGGGAGTTTTTCTTATAAGAATCTCATCGACGTTTGGGTATGATGGCGGATAGGAAATATCTACTTCCTTCCGTAAACCCTACAGATGAACAGGAATTCTTTCTCTTCCGCGATTTAGAGGAAAAATCACGAAGATTTAAAGAGTTCCTGGATTAACTTCCTTCCTTAAGGAGATATATATACTCTTTCTATCGTTCTATTAACGAAAAGAACGAAGACAGTAAAAATTTTTCCTTTCTCTATCTGCCTCGGCAGGGAAAGAAGGTAGTAGAGTATCTGCTGTATGAGAATTACGATACGGCAAATCACACATACCGTAGTTACTTCTTTGCAGAGCAACTCAATTACCAGTATCCTTCCAGGAATTTATAGGAAGGACTACGCTTAAAGGAATTGTTAAGACAAACACCTACTTAGCTTCTAGATTTAACGAAGTCTTGTTTCGCTTAAATATGCATTAATAAGAACTTCCTGAAGTTCGATAATAATTTTATAAGATTCCTTTATTTAATGGAGTAGCTGGCAACTCTGGAAGAGTAGGCCAGACGGCTAACGGAGACTGCTATCGCGCCCTTAGAGACCAAACGCAGTTAACAGTAGGGTGCGGTCATGAGTGGTTGGTTACATGTCTCTCCTCCGCGGGATGGAATAACTAACCGTGTCTCTCCCCTACAATCGCGGTTTTAGCCTCGGATTGAGGGGATAGTTAAGCAAACATAAATAAAATATTGTCTGCCTTTTGCTAAGAAGCTTTCAATAAGAAAGATATTACAACATTTCAATGCTGTTTACCGTAGGTAACATTATTAAAGGATTCTAACGCAGTGGAACTCTATATTATATGATGCTCTCATGCTTACGAAAGCATGGCTTATTAGAGTACATGCTTAGTGAGAAGATGAATGTAGTAGAAGAGAATTCACTTTAAGACTACGGTATGGTCAAGTCTTATGCACATACCGAGGTTAAACTACAGAATTCCTAGTATCCTTACAAAGGTTTCCTAGATAAATGCTGTTACCACAATGTGACAGTATTATAAAGGATTCTAATACGGCAGAGCACGATATAATATAATTCTCTCATCCTTTCGAGAAACGCACACAACCTTTTTAGAATCGGATATTGCTCAAGAGAAGATGGGTGAGTCGGATGGGAAACATTCTCTTAGTGGCAGAAGTTGTTTCCCTTAATGGACTATACTACGTATATAAAACAAGTTTTTTCCTACTAAGAACGGAATTAACAACGTGAAGGATGTCGCGGGTACCATAAAGGCACAGATGTTCTGGCACATAACCAACCTAAAAGAACTAGAAGGAAGCGCCAGCCTGGCGCAAAGCGTCAGAAGCGCCAGCCTGGCGCATCCATCCAAGATATTTTCTCGTTTTTAGCGAGTTATAACCTAAGAGTCCAGTAGTGGTTGGTTTGGTGTTTGCTTCTCACCTCGGTGGTCGCGGGTTCGATTCTCGGCCATTCCATTGAGGAGTGAGAGATGTGGATTTCTGGTGATCAGAAGTTCACTCTCAACGTGGTTCGGAAGTCACGTAAAAACACCATACAAACAAACAAACAAACCAGTAGCCTCTCGGAGGCTCGGTAACGGCAAGATTCGTTCCTGATTTCGTTATCATTTAATCGGAAAAGGGGTCGCTTACAAGGAATGATGAAATGATTTATTTTAATCACTTTGGCCAATTCCACGACTCTCTCATATCGCAAAGAGCATCGAGAATCTCTTTTTTTATTTTTTCACCCCTGTTCGCGTTAACAAAAGAGAACCTATTTGGGAACAGGACACGGAACGTAACGATCCTTAAGAGGTCGATGCAAGATTTTGCATGTCCGTGAGAACCTTCTCGATCGAAGATAATAACTGTTAACGTATGTCTAACATTTATTGAAAAGTTTTGAGAACCTGCGGAAAGTCTCTTCATAGATCTCTTCGCAAGGTAGAAGACGAACAGGCTTCTATAGACTGCTTCCTTTTTCTCGAACCAAGAGAGGTAGCAATATACGACATCTTTAATTTAAAGAAGGGGAATAAACTTTAGTCTTTTTTTTTCCCCTAGTTATAAATTCTTAACAGATATTAAGATAAATGGGCGTCAAAGGAAGAGAGGATGAATGCCTCATTTTGGCCTTAGAGAGGGTGGATTCACCAGAAGTCAACGTTCTTCTCCACAGCAAAATGTTTCATAAGGCTTTTTTTTTTTCCAAGAGTATCTGGATATTCTATCAGAATCTATTTATAAATAGACCTGAAAACCTAAAAACTCCACTCTGAGTCTGTCCACGTGCAGACTGACCAGAAGTGGACATGAATGAGAGGATTGTTTCAAGGTAAATGACAATAGTCATGGCTAAGACCATAGAATTGCTGCAGATCGTGCTAGATGGAATGAGGAAAACTGTTCCTCTTCCGACCTCTGTGAAAGCACATAGCGAGTTCTTTCTTCACTTTCAGAGGGAAGAATCACCTAGGTATATATCTGCTATCAAAGAACGCAGTAAAAGGCTATACCTCTGTCTCTACAAGGGGAATTAGAGATAACAGAAGATTAAGATCTTCGGGATCTTATACGATACGCAATACGACAAGAGTAGGATATCATGTACTTCGAATGGGGATCTTTTTGTGGCCACAGATTCCGTGATCTTTGTTCCCACAAAAATGGAACTGCTCTCCATCAAATTTCTTTGAGAAAGTTTATGAAGGAATTCTTTGTTCTCTTAGCCTTAAACGACAAGAAGACAAGTGAATTTTTTGTGGCATTGGAATCTCGCATCAGATTCAATGGAGGCTCGGCAATGGGTTCTTGTGCCAGCATAGTATGTATGGCAAAGAACTAAACCCTCTATTCCTGACGCAACGCTTTCAGATAGAAGTTTCGTTGTGGCCCAGGCAGGGTACTTACTTTTTCATCTACAGAAGAAGAGATGTTTTAAAACGTTTGCCTACAGAGTCTTCGGGGTGCGATGAGGGCTCGAAATGCTTCCCAGAAGGTATCCAGAAGGATACAATAAGAGCTAGAAATCAGGGTTCCGCCCAATTTCAGCTCGGAGTCTCCTTTGACTTCCAGACTCCTTCCCTTCCTTCGGGCAAGGATAGGAAGATTCTGCAACGAGGAACCTCATCAACATGTAGAAGAGATCTCGTTAGCAAAGGAAGTATTCACGAAGGATCCTCCTCGGAGGAAGACTCTTCTCTCTCGTATTGTTAGATATCCTGTCGTCTACTGGATGTAGCTGACTACAATCACCTTCCCTTGCCAGGGGCCAAAAGCTCAAAGGAGAAGAATTTCTTCCACCCTTCTCCAGTCTCCTGATAGACTATGTGGTTGTTCAGGACTCTCGGACAATGTAGCGCCAGCCAGGCGCCAAAAGCCAATACAGGCGAAAAACGCCAGAGGCGGACAGTTCCAAGGAACTCTGTCATGGTTGGATACTGAGAAGGAGCGGGCCTCCAACCTGGCGCAAATGCGCCAGAGGTGAACAAATCGGACAGATATAAGAGTGTCCGATGTGGACATCGCCAGACAGCCTAGAGACTCTTCCAAGCTCAAAGCTCCAGCAAGTGTGGAGGAGCCAAGCCAGGCGCGAGGCGCCAGCCAGGCTCTAGGAGCCAGCCAGACTCTAGAAGCCAGCCAGGCTCCTTCAAGGCTAGGCTCCAGTCAGGATTGAGGATCCATCCAGGCGCAAGGCTCCTTCCAGTAAAGAGAAACCTAAAGCTCTGTCATGTAAGAGGGCTAGTCCCCATTGATATGATACAGGTAAGGCTCTGCCATGTAAGTGGGTCAGCCCCCATTGGCACGATCCGAGAAGGCTCTGTCGTGTAAGCGGGCTAGCCCCCATTGACATGATCCAGAAGGGTTTGTCAGTCATAGGTCCCTACCTCGCTGAAACTCTTGAGGCATGCAGACTCATAGACAGTAATCATGAAGTCTTCTGCCAAACTCCAGGCACAAGGCGCCAGCCAGACGCAAGGCTCCAGCCAGGCGCGAGGCGCTAGCCAGGAGGGAGGAGCCAATCAGGCGCCAGCCAGGCACGAGGCGCCATCCAGGCGCGAGGCGACATCCAGGCGCGAGGCTCCAGCCAGGCTCTAGGCGCCATTCAGGCGCAAGGCTCCAGCCAGGCGCGAGGCACTAGACAGGCACTAGGCGCCTGCCAGGCACGAAGCGCTAGCCAGGCTCCAGGCTTCACCCAGAAGAGATCTATATCAAAGAATGCCCTGGCCTTCTTTGAGACAATGTGATCTCCTAAGCACTTGACAAGTGCATTGATGATTCCTTCAAACAGCTGAGAATTAAAAGCGCATGAAGTGCGAGCTTTTCCGAATTCTTGTTCTTTCCTTAACAATATGTCATAAGGACATATAGCTCACATACGGGAGATGCAACTCTGTGTTGACTTCCCATATCCGAAGGATGTCAAGATAACCTACGAGAGATCCTTCTCTCTTGGTTGATACGTGTCTGCGGATACATTGCTGGGATAGGGAGCCGATACTGATCCTTAACTAGTGAGTTAAACAAATTTTATTTTTAACGTCGTGTTTTTTCTTTGGGTGTTTGAAAGGAGTTTGGGGATAACTCTTTTCAACTTAAGCACTAACCCTCGTGTTAGGATCAGGTGATCGGGATTGGTGTTGTGCTCCCTAATTATGCCACTAGGCATAGGCATATTGTCATGTAAGAGGCTCTGTCGAGTAAATGGATAAGACCCCAATGACAGACCCACAAGAACTCTTAGCCATAGGTCACATCCTCGCTGAGGCTCTTGAGGCGAAGCAGATTCCTAGGCATTAGCCATGGAATCTTCCGCCTGAACAAGTAGGAACCAAGGTTTTATTTATTTATTTATTACCTACAACGTATGTTGTTTACCTGTCTATTCAGTAAATAGTTGTCTCTTACCCACCACCTAGGGTGTCAATCAGCTAAGTATATATCTGCCGGGGAAGTTGCATGTACAAAAATGATATTGTTAGAATACAATAAAGTTTTGTACATACTTACGGGCAGATATATACGATGAATGGCCCACCCACCCCGCCTCCCCTCAAGGAGACAGGTGGAAGAGAAAATCTGGTTTTAGAACGGGAATGGTTCCTATTCCTGCCACCCAGCGGCAGGGGGGTAGATCACCTGACCTACCTGCAGTGTGTGCCGCGAAATTCGAATTTCTGTCGGACGTCAGAGACATAAGCTAAGTATATATCTGCCGGGTAAGTATGTACAAAACTTTATTGTATTCTAAAAATATCATTTTCCGCAAGAGATTGTGAGCGAGATCGCTCAATCTTTAACACAGAAAGCGACCCAGGATCTTTTATCACAGTCAGTGAAGAAGCCCAGGAAGATAGCTCCGGTTCTTTCTGCTTCTCGGAGTGCTCCCTCCACGGAAGCTCCTAAACCATTTCGAGGGAGAACTCCCGTCCGATCTTTTTCCAGGTTTCGTGGGAGAGGTAGAGCCTCGTCTAAAACCACTCCCTCTTCCATCAAGAAGTAGGCCCGTAGTCCTCCACACAGCAGTAGGAGCCAGATTACACCTTTTCTGGCAGACCTGGTTTCATCTCGGAGCGGATCCTTGGACGTTCCAGGTCCTGAAGGAAGGATACACCATTCCGTTCATCAAGCACCCCCCTCTCACAGAATTTCCTGTGAATTTGTCAGCTTACTCGGAGAACTCCTAAAAATTTGCCGCCCTCCATCAAGAAGTTCTCGCCTTACTGGCAAAGAGGGCCATAGAGTTAGTGGACTCTCCGCAGGAACCAGGATTTTTACAATCGCCACTTTCCCTGGTAAAGAAGGCCACGGGGGGTTGGAGACCGTTGTTGGACGTCAGTGCCCTGAACGTCTTTGTCCTGAAGACGAAGTTTTCTATGGAAACGACCCAATCGGTATTAGCAGCGCTTCATCCTGGAGATTGGATGGTTTCCATAGACCTTCGGGACGCCTATTTTCATATTCCGATTCATTCGGAATCGAGAAGATTCCTGAGATTCGTGTTCCAGGGCCGCCATTTATCAATTCAGGGACCCTCTGCTTCGGCCTGGTCGACAGCTCCACAAGTGTTCACCAGAGTTCTTCGTCAGTAGCAAAGTGGCTTCATCTGGACGGGATACGAATCTCCATGTATCTAGACGATTGGCTTCTCAGGGCAAGGTCCAGACAGAAGTGTGTGGAGGACCTACAAAAGACTTTAAGGCTGACGGACAGCCTAGGTTTGTTAGTAAACAAGGAAAAGTCATGTCTCACTCCTTCTCAGGAGATAGTTTATTTAGGAGTGAGTTCTTTTTCAGGCTTTTCCGTCTCTCCAAAGGATCGACTCTTGCCTGAACAAGATAGACGAATTTCTCGTCAGACAAACTTGCTCGGCGAATCAGGGCATTGAGCCTTTTAGGAACCTGGCCTCAATAGAGCAATTGTAAGTCTGGGCAGGCTCAACATGAGACCACTTCAATTTTACTTGAAGCAGAAGTGGCAAAGGAAGAAGTTTCCAGACTCCTTCGTCTGTTCCCCATCTCGGAAGGAATCAAACAGGACCTTCTTTGGTGGAAATCAGAAGGAAGGCTAGAGGGAAGGCTTGTCTCTAAGCCAGTTGAGCCCCAACCTTACGCTTTTGTCAGACGCATCCGGACAAAGGAAACGGGTGGGGAAAGCTACTCTGGGGAGAAAGGAAAAGGAATTGTCGGGACTTTGGCAGATTCCATCAGAAGAGAAGCTGGCACATAAATCTAAAAGAGTTGAAGGCGATTCATTTGGCTCTAATGCACTTCAAGACAGAGGTAAGAGGGAAAGTAGTGCTGGTTCAAGCAGACAACACCACGGCTCTCTCTTACATAAAAAAACAGGGGGGGACACACTCGTTCTCTATGTGCGAGGCAGCGAGAGACCTACTCATTTGGGCGAAAGAGAACAAGGTCTTGAGCACAAGATTTATTCAAGGCTCGAAGAATGTAAAGGCGGACATTCTCAGCAGGAGAGGACAAGTCCTCTCCACAGAGTGGAAGTTACATCCTCAAATATGCAAGAAGCTTTGGGGGATTTGGGGATGTCCTCAGTTGGATCTCTTCGCCAGAAACAAGACAGCTCGTCTACCACTGTATTGCTCCCCAGTTCCAGACGAGGAGGCGTTTACAGTGGATGCCATGCTTCTGGACTGGTCAAATCTGGATCTGTATGCCTTTCCGCCTTTCAAAATGCTAAGATTAGTTCTGGCAAAGTTCAGAGGTCATCAGAACGTCAGGATGACTCTGATAGCCCCCTTTTGGCCGGCCAGGGAATGGTTCCGGACCACTACTGCTGTTGACGGACTTCCGAGAGAGTTACCGTTAAGGAAGGATCTACTCAGACAGCCCCACTTTCTGAGGTTCCATCACAACTTGTCCGCTCTTCGACTAGTCGCCTTCAGACTGTCCGAGCATCTCCTCAGAAAGAGAGGATTTTCAAAGAGAGCTTCAAGGGCTATTGCTAGACCCAGAAGAGAATCCTCTGATCGAGTGTACCAAGCTAAGTGGGTCCAATTCAGAGCTTGGTGCAAAGAAGAAGGAATTTCGTCTTCTAAGACCTCTTTAGCTCAGTTAGCTAACTTCCTCCTTTTTGTTCATGAGAATAAGAAGCTTTCTACCCAGACGATTAGGGGTTATAGAGCTATGTTGTCTTCTGTGTTCAGACATCGAGGATTAGACATTTCTAATAATCAAGACCTCTCAGACCTGATTCGTTCCTTTGATACGACCAAGACAAAGGAGTCAAGAACAGTAGCTTGGAACCTGGATGTAGTTCTTAAATGGCTGATGTCAGATAGATTCGAACCGATCTCCTCTAGTTCTTTTAGAGATCTGACTAGGAAGACACTTTTTCTTTGTGCTTTAGCATCAGCTAGAAGAATCAGTGAGCTGCATGCTATTGATAAGAGAGTTGGATTTGCTAAGGGCAATGCCATTTTCTCATCAATGCTGGGTTTTTTGGCTAAGAATGAAAATCCCTCACGTCCTTGGCTGCGTTCTTTCTCTATAAAGAACATTTCGGAGTTAGTGGGGCCTAATGAGCCTGAATGTCTTCTGCTGTCAGTGAGAGCACTTAGACATTATGTGCAAAGGACCAAAGGTATAAGAGGTAAGAGTGATAACCTGTGGTGTTCAGTGAAAGATCCTTCTCGTCCTCTTTCTAAAAATGCGCGCTCCTTCTTTTTAAGGAATTTGATTTCTGAGGCACACGGACAATGGCAGGACTCAGATATCAAAGTGTTTAAAGTCAAAGCTCATGAAATTAGAGCAGTGTCTACGTCTATGGCCTTTAGACGTAATCTGTCTTTGAAAGACATTATTAAATCTACATATTGGAGAAGCAATTCTGTCTTCGCATCTCATTATCTGACAGATTTGCAAACCACATATGAAAATTGCAGTACATTGGGGCCATTCATTGTGACTGACACAGTATTGGGTGAGGGAGAGAAGGATGTATCCCATCCTCACTAACTTTTCTCCTTGATTATGTTTTTAGTATTTTTAAGATTGTCTGAAGATACAGGGAGTTTTTTGAGTATCTTTCAGTCTTTTAATGTCTTGGTGTATTTCTTAACCGGTTGTGGTGATTCCTCGTTTTTCTTGTATTTTGTGGTGATTTGTACTGCGCCCTGAGCAGGGGCATTATAGTCTTGTCCGTTTCGGTCACGTTCTCAACGGCAAGTACTTATTATTGTGTCCGACACACGGATCCATATATCCTGTCGGTACAATAAAGGCCAGCAGACTAAAGAGGCAGTAACCACTGAGTCAGCGGTCTTTAAAGGTAAGGAACCTATATCTTCGGATAATTCCAACAGTTGTTATTTTAGCTGCCATTGTCCCACCACCTAAATGTGTCAATCAGCTATATGTAACCACCGGGTAAGTTATATACGTAAGTGAAAATGACATTTTTATAATAATATAAAGTTTCACTTATACTTACCCGGTGGTTACATAACGAAGCCCGCCCTCCTCCCCTCATATGGACAGGTAGGCATGAAACTTCTGATTTATTGTTGGAATGGTTCCCGGTACCCGGTAGAGGGCGGGAGTAGAGGGATTGCCTGTCAAACCATTAGCGCTACTGCGAATTTCAAATTCTGCCGTGACGTCAGGAGACGACAGCTATATGTAACCACCGGGTAAGTACAAGTGAAACTTTATATTATTATAAAAATGTCATTTTAAGCACTGATTAACGAGATTGACAAGACTGAAATAGACTGAAAAATGCAAGAAGTGTCATTGTACAATTTCAAGGCTACAGGCTTATCTTAGCAAATTTAGGTTGCTCTATATATCGTTTAGTGTTCTGATATAAAAAAATGAGAGCTGCCTGGTTAATTGGGTGTCATGTGTAGCTGCAAAACCTTGGTGTATCTTAAGAATACATTTTTACTAATCTTCCATTGTTTTTTTCAGATGCACAAAAAGAGCAAAATGATGATAAAAAATATTCCTCAGAATCTCCAAAACAGCTTCTTGAAAACTCATCTGTCAATACAGATACAGTACCCCCTGGGCCAGATGATATATGGAGTGATGGGCCTTACCCAACGAAGAGCAACTATAGGTGAGGTTTTGTTAGTTAGACTGTATTGTTCCTCATAGCAGAGTAATTGCATCTTCACATTATTTAGGATAAACCTATTAATTAATAGAAATACAAAATGTAAATACAATAACCACATTGTCCTTTTACAATTATTTTACAATTAGTACTTGTGTATCTATGCAGAATACTAAATGCAAAATGTAAGAAAATCAATAAAAACCCATCACTATTAGAGTAGCTGATTTATGCATATGTAGAAATGTTATTAGTACTGTAGTCCTATAAGAAATAGTAGAAGAAGACCTAATGCTTTGAGGATGGTATGTACACGGGTTGTTTCTTCAGGTTCCAGTGACAAACTGGATCACTTATTTTGAACCAATTGTGATAGAGCCTGGTGGTGGCCATGCAGGCACTTTTAATTAGAATAAGGAATTTCTTTTAGAAAAAATTAGTCTATACAAAATTTCAATATTTTTTCATCACATATCCATCACTTGTACTTCAGTCTGAATAGTAACCCACGAAGGATGTGGTGAAGCTGCTGCATCCAAGCTGAGACCAAAGCAAGCTTCCCAGAAAGAGAGACATATGACACCTGATAAGCAGTGAGGCTAACAAGTTGTGAGAGGGACATTAGCCTTGTTGACACAATAGCTATTTGCCGCACTTGATTAGATGATCATTGGGCCTTCACCTAGTCTGTAAGGTGTAGAGGCAAAGTGTCCCTGGATGTTTTATACCCAGTAGCAAGAAAGGGTGAGACTGGATTGGAAGAGGAGGAAGAGCAACCTTTGTTCCTGTTCATCACAAACAGATCTGGTGGCCTACCACAAGTTACCATAGTATCTTGTATACCACTGGGTGAGCAGTCCCTTCTGTAAACGAGCATTTGATTCCATCTGCTCCTGGAGTCAGACACTACATTGTACCTTCCTAGTTTGACTTATGCACAAGTTAGGTATCCATGGCTAACACAAAATTTCCGTTTTTGTTCCTCACTGGTTCTTGAAATAGGCTGTCATGAAGTTGTCCTGACTCAACTAATTCTTCTTGAAAAATGGGAAGGCATAGGCTTTTGGAAGGCAGGAAAGCCTTCCTTGAGTGTCATGAAGTTGTTAGGTGTCTATCAACAGAAGCATTCTTCAAGTTGTGAGAAATTGAAGAATCCCTACTATAATTTAGTGGTTTTCTTCCCACCACTTACACCTCCCGCTACACAAGTACTGGAAATTGGTCTGGGTGCGGCTCTGAAACAGTCCGAGGGATGAGTTTCTCCAGCAAGATGGTTAGTCCTATTAAATACTACCATGCCTTGGTAGGTAGGTGAGGCTGCTGTCTAGAGGAACTTCCTGTTTGTCTGTAGTTGGAAGTTGTATAGTGGTGTTGATAGCTCCATCCTTACCTAAGTAAATTAATATTCAGGTGGATTTAGAGGGGATTTCTTGCTGTTGATTAGAAGCCTGAGATCAGAACATACTTGAATTAGTGAGTGTGGAGAGGTTTGCAAAGCTATGCAACTAAAGCAGCCATCATGAAAAAACTTAGAAATTTTAAGCCCCCATTAACAGTGTGGGAGAAAATTGTAGCAGCAGAACTAAACAAAACTATACAGAAAAAGCAATGAGAAGACCTTCGCATAGAACAACAGAAATAATTGAAGATGTCATCAAACAGGGCTGAGGGTTTAAAACAGTAAAAAGAAAACTCGGCCAAGGGAAGCTGCAATTCACAGGGGTGCTAGAAGAAGATGGATCCCTTACAACCAACTGTAATAGAATAGTTAAGTGAGCAAGAGAGTACTACCAAAAGCTTTACTCCTCTTCGTGAAAGCGAAAATCAACACCTGTCTCATTGCTTTCCGGAGATCACAGCATGCAAATGAAGAAGGGAAAAAGACCAGGACCAGATAACATCACATTGGACCTAATAACAGATGTTGATGAGCCAGTCCAAGTCAGACTGGCGCAACTGTTCAATGAATGTCTGAAGAAGAGCAAGATGCCAGAAGAGTGGAATAAAGACATCCTCATTCTACTCTACAAAAAAGGCAACCCCAGGGACATGAACAACCAATGACCAATTAGCCTCCTTAATGTTATTTATAAGATCTTCACCAGAGTTATCACTAATCTAATTGCAGGTAAGCTTGATGTAAATCAGCCAAGGGAACAAGCAGGCTTTAGTAGCGGCTACTCCACAATTGACCACCTACAAACGGTAAGCCAGGTCATTGAGAAAACAAACGAATATAAAATACCACTAGTAGTAGCACTTGTAGATTACACCAAAGAATTAGACTTAGTCGAAACTGAGGAGGTTATGTCAGTACTGGAAGAACAGGGATTTGACCCAGTTTACATCAATGTCCTCCGTCACATCGATGACCATGCAACATCATTATTTGCCTCCACAAGGACTCGGAACCTTTCCAACTCAACAGAGGAGTCGGACAAAGTGACACAAGCTCACTCAACTGGAAAGAAAAAGGATTAAGAATAGATGGAGAATACCTAAGTCACTTAAGGTTTGTTGATGACATTATCATTTCCCTCACCAGAGAAGAGCTTCAACAAATCCTCACCGAGCTCAATGAAGCAAGCAAATCAGTAGGCCTCCACATGAACTTCTGTAAGACCAAAGTCATGAGCAATAAATACAATGAAAATGCAGATGACATACTTGAAATTGAAAATCAATAAATTGAGGAAGTGGACCACTACATCTACCTTGGAAAACTAATCTCTACATGATGCCTCTAAAGAGAACGAAATAAAAAGAAGAATACCCTCGGTTGGTAGGCGTTTTGAAGAGCCAGTACAGTGTTAAAAAATAAGAATTCTTATCATCTTAAAAAGGAAAGTTTATGATCAGTGTATCCTCCCCACTGTCACGTATGGGGCCGAAACTTGGAATCTGACAAAAAAGCTTTCCCTTAAATTACGAACAATGCAGAAGGCACATGAGAGAATTATGCTAGATCTAACTTGAAAGGATTGAAAAACAGCTGAATGGATATGTCAAAAAACTAAAGTAAAGGATATCCTTGAAACCATCAGTGAGCTCAAGTAAAAGTAGTTGGGACACATTGCCAGGATGACAGACTACAGATGGACATCACAAACAACCTGCTGGACGCCCCGAGGATACACAAGAAACAGAGGAGAGAAAAAACCCACTGGAGCGATGACTTAGACCAACATAAATGACAGTGTGACACAGCAGTGAAGGATAGAAATTTGTGGAGGAACCTGGGGAAGGCCTACATCCAACGAAAGACTTTTGAAGGCTGAAATGATGATGATGATATTGCAACTGCAAATCCATTTGATTAACGTGTGAAGTTAAGATTAATTCGCACATATTCAAGTTTTTTTTTTCAAGCAATTTGTATATTTATTTATTCTTACACCTGCTATTTTCTTATGTAGGAAGATACTAGTATGCTATTTGGTTTTATTTGTAGTGGGAAATTACAGGCATTCCCCAATTATTGGCAGTCTTGGTACTATGCCCAGGGCAGGTGCCTTTTTAAACTTTGCTGGCCATCGGTAATATCCTTCGCTGCTGCACGGTTCCCACCTATGTAGAAGGCACCCTTGGCTATACTGCCACGCCATTACAGGTTAAGAGGAGCACCGGCCAGAGGCAGTATCTACCTGCAGTAGCTCTCATACCAGGTAAAGATACAACAAGCATTTTATCAATGCTAGTAACTTTTCTATTTCAAAGTCATTACCTTTACTTAATGTTTTGGAGTAGAATATATCCATGTATCCCCCCACCTGTCAATGTGGATTCAGCTATGTGATTACATGGTAAGTTACATGTGGGGAAACATTATTTTCATGATAAAATGACTGAATTGGAGTCCTCCCTCCTCCCCTTGCATGGACATCAGGGCACAGATGAATTGCAGCACTGTTGTTTCTATTCTTCCCTGAAGGTGAGTGGGGCTTGTCACCTACATAAAAACAAAAGCGCTACCGATATTTTTGTATTTTAGGCTGCTATGTTTAGAGAACCTATAGCTATGTATTTGCTTGGTAAGTATATTAATAAAACTTAATTTTATCATGAAAATAAAATTTTTCTTTTATTCATCTCACCAGCAGGAGATGAAATAATAAGTTTTTAAAGGACTTGGAAAGATATGCTGCTGGTATTGTTTGTTCATTAACTGTTTTGATGTCCATACAGGTGTTCATCTTCACATAATCCAGTTTTTACCTCTCATTTAAGAACCCATCCTTTTGGCAAAGCCCTATGATAGTCAAGAAATATGACTAGTTGTTCTCAATAAGCTAATAAAAGTTTTAGTGGGGCAAATCTAAAGAATTTGTTTCAAGTATAGATGATCCTTGGAGCAAGGGAAAATAAAAGAAGTCAGACAGCTAAGTGGAAAGAGGCCAAAGTACTGTAAGAAAACAGAAGAAAAAGAAGAAACAAAGCTATGCAGCAGGAGGCCAAAGGTTGCTACAGAGAACCTTCAGTAGTGTTGTCAGTATGCTCCGGCTAGCTCAGTTGGTAGAGCACGAGACTCTTAATCTTTGGGTCATAGGTTTGAGCCCTATGCTGGGCGCCAAAATATGTGGGGGCTTTTCAAGTTGCAAGTTACACAAATGGACCAGGATACTAATGGGAACAGATTTGAGGGATTATTGAATTAAAGTAAAATTTTCCTTAACCTAATTTATTTCTTAATATTACAATGTGCAACTTAATCTTTTCTTATCCTCTAACTAAGCCTAACTTAATATTACCCGACCACTTACAAATCTAAATTCCTCAATCCTAATAGTGCAGTGATACTGCTTGGATTTTTTATTTTCCTTTTGTCAGCAGCTCCTTCTGCAAAGAGCCTCTGGTTGTTCTTTTCCTGAATTGTTATTTCTAGTGGCTCGTGGGTGCATAGCATGGAATCGTTGACCTCATCCTGAGGAACCACAACCAAGTGGCAAAACTGTCTCTCTCAGCTTCCACCGTGGAGCGTAAGTGAAAGGGAGCCTCAGCTCTCCCTAATTCCCATCTTACTTCAGACTGTGAAACAGAACAGTAGTACTCTTCACTAACACTTCAATACAAGTACTGCAATGACAAAAGAAAAGACCAATGTTAATCAACATTCCCTCACCCACAAAAACAACATAAATGTAATAAATAAAATAACTGAATCCCTTAAACTAAGTTTAATAATTGTCTAACCTAATCACCTAATAACTAATAAAATAATATAAAAAAATCAAACATTCATTCACACAAACCAGTTTCTTCTTTACTACCACAACTCAAGGTGCACCGTAGGCAGAATCTACCACAGTGGCATTGGTCAAATACTACTACTACTATTGTACACCCTGGCCTGTTAGTGATATGAAGCGCTATTACAGTTTGGTGGTTTATGTGATATGAAGCATTGTGATTTAATTAAGCATATGTATACTTGCCTATCTTTTTCTTTTTGAAGTATACCATTGTTTTGCTTAATTCATTGCCCATTTTTGGTGGGCATGTCATATGAAAATATAGAGGGTTTAGGAAAAATGTAAATTTAGGCTGTTTTTCATTGTAATTCTTTTAAATATTTCAAGAAAAAGTGATGTTGATATACAGTTTTTCTACAACTAAAGTATTTATTACCTTTTCAGACAAAGCCAAGCGAAGTTTTCAGTTCGTCCGAACATTGACCCAAAAGAGACCAGTATAATACTGTTTCCAGGACAGGGTACTCAGTATGTTGGTAAGATGATTGTTACTATTATTACTATTATTATTACTATTATTATTATTTGCGTATGCTGGAGACAGTCTTTCAAACATGTTTCCAGGACAGGGTACTCAGTATGTTGGTAAGATGATTGTTACTATTATTACTATTATTATTACTATTATTATTATTTGCGTATGCTGGAGACAGTCTTTCTTTCAAACATGTTTTATTGAATATAATGGCAGAATTTACAGAATTTATTTTGTACAGGATTTCTCTCAATTCTCCAAATGACTTGCTTCTGGCACACCAGTATTTCTAAGACACTGTCCAATTTTCTTCATGCTTTCAGTCATCAACAGAATTTTGGGCTGGTGTTATCAAAGCAGCAGGTCTGGAACAGATTAAGAGTCGGCACGGGTCTAAAGGATGTCTACATGTTTCGACCACCTCGTTTTGGCCATCATCGGGACAGGGATTCACGCCATTTATTGCAGTTAGGTGGCTTGAGGAATCTGGTACCCTATTTTTCATTGGGCGCTGCTTGTGGCATCACATGTGATGTCGCCAGGGGGACAGCTTCTGTTTGGCTGTCCTCTCCATGGGCAGTCTCATTCTTACGATGGTGGAGGTCTTCTCGAAGGGCGTGCTTCTAAGTTGTCTTCAGGGTGAGAGCCTGTGCATTGATCACTCTCAGGATTTCGAGGGACACTTGAGGGTGAAAGCTAACACTTCTAATGCCGTTGGGGTCCCTTTGGTGTAATGGTTGTGGTAGGAAGTTGTCTGCTGCTCTCCTAACAACAGTGGGGAGGAGGAAGGCCTCCTGTGTGACACTCATACTTGGCTTCTCCTCCCGATGTGCAGCACTTTTAGGATGCCTACACCATTGTAGCTTGATGCAACACCATGGTGCTGTAAGCGCCAATACCGACAAAAAACCGACTTGCGTCAGAAATCAACTTAAGGTGCAGCCCTGGAACAGATCCCTGGTCATAAGTTGAGGACGCACTGTAAATTATTACTCTGCAATCACCTTCCATTATGGGAGTGAAATTTTATTTTATTTTTTTTTTTATCTTCTAGGTTTTATTAATAATTTATTTTGTTTATTTTTTAATAAGTGGGATCTCTGTATTTCCCTTTACTTCCTCTTACATCTTCCTAATGTAGACCATATTCTTTGGAAGCTTGAATTTCAAGTCAATGTCCCTTTTGGGCTTGTTTCATATGAATAGGTTTCATCTTCTGAACAACAATAAGAAAAACATTGTTATTGAAGACCAACTCAGCAGAAATGGACAAGGTCTTTTGTCAGATAGTCTCCTTTTCCTCAGGTTTGCTGGAAGTTGTGGAACCTCTAGGGAGACCTAAACACCAGTCTGTTCACGGCTACCCAAAACACTACTTTCCCAGTTTACTGCACTCCATGTCAGGATCCTCAGGCAAGGGCAATTGATGCCTTCCTTCAAGAATGGTCGAATCTAGACCGTTATGCTTTTCCTCTGCTATTTTGAGGAAATACTTATATTCAAGTTAAGCTTTGTACAACACAAGGAAGATTTTGATAGCTCATTGCTGGCCCCAAAGGGAATGGTTCCCTTAACTTTCTTTCCTGTTGGTTGGATGTTCCTTGTCTTCTTCCATTCAGGAAAGATCTTGTCAGATAGTCTTATTTGAGAAGATTCCAACAAACCTCCACATGCTTCATCTGACCATGGGGGGGATTGAAATTTTCTGTTATGAGCTAAGGGTATTTCCAGAATGGCCAAGGAAAGCAATCCTTAAGTCTGGAAGGCCCCCCACTTTTAGACTTTTCTATCAATAACAGTGGTTGGTTTACATGCAGTCTCCAGGTTATCGGTGGGAGTTCTGTTCCGACAGCTTGATGATAACCGAAAATTGTGGAAACCACCCTAGACAAGCGCCATAATACCGGATTGCCGATAACTGAGGTCGCCAATAACTGGAGACAGCTTGTATTGATCATGGTGCTTGTCCAGAGTGATATCCAGCACCCGTTCATGAGATAGCCTGATTTAACTTCTGCTAGTACCTCAATTATGCAAAGCAATTCTCTGTCACAGCGATCAAACAATACCGCTTTACATTGCATTCAGTTCTGCATCATGCTGACTGGAATATCTCCTCAGTTTGATCCTTTTGATAAGGCATCACTTAAGAACTTTGAAGACACCTCTCTTTTAGCTCTTGCAGCTGGGAAAATGTGTTAGAGAGCTTCAAGCCCATTCTTGTATGTTGGCTATGTCCTTTTGACAACCTCTTCTTTCATTGCTTAGAGAAAAGTTATAGAAGTGTAAACCCTTCTCAGATTGTGACAGTGCCTAATTTAACTGCTTTGGTAGGCAATGCTGAAGTGGCTTTTTTATGTCCAGTTAGAACTCTCAAGGGTCTATATTAGTGAGGTTCAAGCCCTTTCTTGTATTTGGGCTTTGTTCTAGTGGCAACCTCTCTCTTTCTTTGATAGCATAGAGAACAGATGAGAAGTGAAAGCCCTTCCATGATTTGCGATAGTGCTGAACTTGACTGCTTTGATAGGCAAGGAAGAAGTAGTTGTTTTATGTCCTAAGGTTTACCTTTACCTGGACAGACATAATCCTTTGTGAGGAGGAGTTGAGTATTTGCTTGTAGTGTTAGGAGACCAAACACTCTTATGTCCAAAAATGCCTAAGTCAATGGAGACACAGTTGATTCCTGAGTGTATACCATTATTGAAAATAATCCTCATGGCTTCCACACCATAAGCACATTTTTATTTCCTTTAAAACCTTGTGCTAAAGAAGGTTGTCATGCAGCTCAAGAGATTTGTAACTGTTGTTGACTCATTATTGACAAAATGTTCAGATTTAGCATGTGTAAAGACCTTAGTCTAATCGTTGCAGCAGGACACTTTCTCCTGAACCAAATATGATAATAACCTTGCTTTCTATCATATCATGGGAGCATGAAAATACACATTGGTGTATAGGAACTTGACTTCAAATCTGAAGGTGGTAGTTACTAGTACTCTATGAGATTGTCCTTTTGTTTTTCCCCAGTGAGGATCCTGTGATAAGTCATACTACAAGGGCCTTACACGCTTTTTTCTCTATAATAAAAAGCTTCTAGTTCACTTGGCTGAACATTGTTTCTCTGGCCGCACTAACCATTCAGTGTGGTAGTCAGCTAACTTTAACAGTAAGTAATATTCATTCCAAATAATGAAAATGTTCTTGATAAAATTATTTGGATACCTATTTGTTGTTAAAGTCAAAACCCACCCAGTTTCCCCACATCTTAGTGGGTGGTGGTGGTGAATTCTGACAAGAATGTAGACATTCCAACACCACTTTGTGGGAAAAAGGTTAACCAAGCATTTTTATTTTTTTATTTTTTTATTGCTGATTGCACCTGATGGCACAGAGATACATATATATGCTAATTTTAGCAGCAGATGAATATCCAAATAATTAATTTTACCATGAAACATTATAATAAACAGTTGACAAGTGAATTTTAGAGATGTTCAGTGGAATTTTGCTGATTTTCATTTGTCAGGAATAGCAACTTGTGTGTCAAGGAAAATATAGCGTAAATTTGTGTAAATGTTCCAAGTTATAGACTATCATATTTTATATGAGATTCTTATATTTCCAGGCATGGGCAAAGAAATGTTGGAATACCCCAATGTTCGAAGTATATATGAAGCTGCTTCTCAGATATTGGGTTATGACCTGTTAAGATTAAGTTTAGAGGGACCAGCAGATAAACTCAGTAAAACAGAATATCAGCAGCCAGCAGTTGTGGTTGCATCATTAGCTGCTGTTGAAAAGTAAGTTGATCAGACTCGTAAGTTTGTTTATTTTAAAAGATGGTTTAATCAGACTGCAGTTTTATGGCTGGCCATGTACACTAAAGATAATTGTACACTTACAGAACTGTATGATGATAAAAAAAGATTGTTTCTTTTTGTTTCATATTATAGGTAGAAAATGCCACATATGCACTAAAAAATTAAATGTTACGCTGTTAAATTTGTAAATTATAATAATATTCTTGTTGATGTTATTTCATGTGGATGGTCACAGCTTTGCATTTTGGGAACATCTGTCTTATGTAGTACTATTTGTTGCTACACATTTGTTGTCAAGGATAGAATCTTTAAAAAGTTACAAAACATGATTTTCGGGATACCGTATGTTATTGCTTTTTAGATAACAGAAATGGTATGTAATATTTGTCAGTTGGATTGTTCATAGATTTTCATTATTTTTTACATAATGCTGTACAGCCATTCCATCTGCACATCATTATATCCATTGCATACTGGTTTGAATAATACATTAAGGTTCTATCTGCAATAATCTTGGAAGGTTAGTAAAAATAAGAGTACAGGTAGTCCCCGGCGTACGACGGGTTCGGCTTACGACGTTCCGAGGTTACAACGCTTTTCTATTATATTCATCAGAAATTATTTCCAGGTTTACGACGTGTGTTCCAGGGTTACAGCGCTTACAACGCCAATCTGGCGGAAGAAATACGACTCCAAAAGTGCAAAATAATCAATATTTTAGTTTTTTTGATGAAAAATGCAATAAGAAAGCAGTTTACATAGTTTTTAATGCTCCCAAAGTATTAAAAGTATGGTTTTCATAGGGTTTTAGATTTTCCGGGTTACAATGCTTTTCAGCTTACGGCGCGTCTCAAAATGGAACCCCTGTCATAAGCCGGGAACTGCCTGTATTCATCATCATATCCAGGCCCATGAATAACACAAAGGTCCCTTAATTAGCTTGGAATTTGTAATTGGGTCTCCAGTCACTAATGATTGACTACTGGTATGAGATAAAATTTCTGAGTGGAGTCAAAAGAAAAATTTCTGAGTGGAGTCAAAAGAATATATCAGATACGTATATTATTAGTTGCTAGAGGTTTTAAAAGCATTCTGTTAAGCAGCTAACAGACTTCAGAAATTTTCCATTCCGACCATAAGGATTTTGGTACATGTAACACAAAGCATTGGATTTTTATGTTAGTTTGAGATTTTTAGATTATGATTTTGCATATAAACAAAGTATGCACAATCATCAGTGGTGATTGTTGAGGTGAGAAAAAATTCACTTCTTAGGTCAGTTAGTTGGTTGTAAGCTGTTATGTCAAGACCAGTGGAATTAACAACAAAATTTTTTAAGCCTTGTTAAGAAGATACATAACTGAAAAGGATAGGAAGAGAAGTCTAGGGCTTAATCCTGAAGGAAGTGATAGACCTGCTTTTTAGAGACCAATTAATGTTGTGCAATATATGGACATTAAATGACAACTATGACACCATTGTAAAATTTTACTAAAGTTTGGTTGTTTAATTGATACTCATTCATTGGATTTACAGGCTGAGAGAAGAGAGACCACATGTGCTGGAGTCATGCATTGGTGTAGCAGGTTACAGTGTTGGAGAGATCACTGCATTGACATTTGCAGGTTCCTTGTCCTTTGAAGACGGTAAGATTATAATTATTTTAATGATGATACCACAATGTTACTAATTACTTTTTGTTTTGCTCACCAGAAGGATTTGCTTTTCAATAAGATTGATGCTCAGAGCAAAGTAAAGAAGCTGAACAGTTAAATGGAAAACGATAAAAGGGACTTGGCTATAGTAAAATGCAAAATTGTAATAAGTATTTTTTACATATTGTACAATCCAAATATTTATTGATTTCTCTTTTATGAATCCCTGTTTGTGATATTATATTCACATGGCTGTGTTAACAAGTTTTTTTGATGTAAAATAGTCTACCTCTGAATAATTGTGAATTGTTTAATACTAGAATTGTTATCCACAAGTGTTGACAAGGATATGTGCAGGCTTTTAGGTCTTAAGGTTTGTGCCAAAAACATTTTTATGTTCCGATGCGTAATACAAACCATCGGTCCTTTAACAATAGGAATGTAACTTGCGGCAGCTGGAACCGGTCGTAAGCTTCGAACAAGGGAGTTCGGTAGTTAACTGCTTGTCTGACAGCCAGCGCACCGCGCGACCGGGAGGTGAAGAATCACTTTGCTTTCAGCCATGCTGGGTGACAGACGTGTTCTCTACTTCTCTCTGCCTGCCATCATCGCATGCTTCGTACTGCAAACTTTGGTTTGCCTTCTCTTACTTATGACTTTTGTATTTTCTTTTTATTATGGATTCTCGTGAGCTGGAGAGTTCCCCACGCCCCCCATCAGCCGCAGATACCCTGGTGTGGGGCCTTCCGCTCCTTTCCTGAACCTCATGATTTATGTGCTCGGTGTCGGGGGCCCGAATGCTCTCGCACTGAGCCCTGTGATATTTGTTGCGTGTGGTCGGAGGAGCAGTGGGTGTGATTTGAGGGGTGGAGGAAGCGACGTAAGCCTTCCAGGGAGTCAACGGAAAGTTTTCCGGCTACTTCCCTGGTCTCAGACACGTCGTCTTCTTTCCTCCCTCCATCTCAACTCCCGCTTATGGCTCCTTCCCCTTCGGGGGCGGAAGGGGCAGGGTTTCTCGCTCCTCTTCGCCCGATCTGTCGAGTGTGGAGGAGGGGGCGAGATACCCTGACATTCAGTTGTACTCGGGGTCTTCCGTTCGCTTGGGGTGGGACTTGTCCCCCCCCCCCCCCCGGGCGAGGGGAACCCCCCATACTAACCCGACCTTTGCTCCCTCAGGTGTGCCTGCCACGGGTGACGACCTCGGCTAGGTTTGGTTCTTGCTGGGTCTCCAGGGGACACAGAGTGTTCAGGGGCTGCTGCATCACCTGGCGAGTGGCTCTGCTCCGGTAATACACGGCCCGATAACCACCACTACCACCACCACCGTCTCGACCCCTGGGTATGCTGCCCCTCCTCACCTGGTGTACACTCAACATGTAACCATGGTAACACCTTCAGCTGCTGTCCAGGCGCCGCTTCCAGGTATTCCGAGGAGGGTCGTGACTGCCGCCCGGGTTCGCCGCTCTCGCCTCAGCCCCCGACTGTACCCAGGGTGTTGCTGGCTGCTGCCCCGCCTCCTGCCGTACCTGGACCAACCCCTGCCGACGTCGTTCCTGCCCGTGGTTGCTGCTCCAGTCGCGGGTCCTTCCGGACAGGTGCAGCCGGGCCGTGTTGCTTCGGCAATTGCCCCGGCTCCGTCCTGGATGGAGGACCTGACGACTGTCCTGAGGAAGCTGACGAAGAAGAAGAAGGAGAAGAAGAAGAGGAAGGTGTCATCGTCGTCTGCTGCCGCCTCTTCCCCTTCGACTTCCAAGGCTTCACAGCCGAGGAAGAAGAAGGCTGCCTCCTCCCCTTCGACTTCCAAGGCTTCACAGCCGAGGAAGAAGAAGGCCGCCTCCTCCCCCCCAAGAAGTCTCCTTCGGGAGCTTCTAGGGCCCGTCTCACTCCGGTGTGACGGGGGGGTCTTCCGCTGGTCCTCCCGTTCCTTCGGGAGCGGGGCCCGTCTCTCCTTCTGCAAGGAAGAAGAAGACGGGGACCAGAGGGGTACCGGCTAACACCAGTACCTCCTCACCTGGTGGTAGGAGCTCTGCTGCTACATCAGGTTCCGTCTCGGCCTCTCGTTTGCGAGAGGTACCGGGTGTGCGGTCGCCCGCAGGTGACCGTGCAGCCAAGGCTCAGGCTTCCGAGTTCACTCGGCACCAGGACCGAGGCATGGAGCGGAAGACTGGTGACCGTCGCGGGCTGAGGCAAGGAAGAGGTCCCCTTGATCGCCGGAACCGGCCGGCACAACGGGCTGTGAGGACAGGACCCACTCCCATTGTGACAGTGGACTCTGCCGGTCCCCTGACCGCCGCTCCCACCGGGACCGGGCGGGTAGGGGGCACTCCTCTTATGAGGTTCCTGTCGTCCAGCCACCAGGCTAGGTCCTGCCTCACCTCCTCCGTGAGGGACACGGGGAAGTACGGCGGGTCTCTTGCCTGTGACCAACTCTCCTTTAGTCTCCACTGGAGAGACCGCAGGCAGGTCAAGACGCCCGTGAGGGACTAACTTCTCGAGTGACGACAGGTGGCCGATCACGACTTGCCACTGCTGAGCTGGCTGTTCCTGCCGAGACAGGAACTGGTTGGCTGCCTCCCTGAATCTGCTGATCCGCGAGTCTGCGGGGAACACTCGCCCTGCTACCGTATCAATCAGCATACCCAGGTACTTCATCCTCTGCTTGGGCTCGAGATCTGACTTCTCAAAGTTTACCATGATCCCCAGATTGCGGCAGAACTCGAGGAGTCAATCCCTGTCCCGTAGCAACTGCGAGCGGGAACTCGCCAGGACTAACCAGTTGTCGAGATACCTCAAAAGACGTATCCCTGACGAGTGGGCCTAAGCAGACACCAGAGCGAACATTCGCGTGAACACCTGTGGGGCGGTTGAGAGACCGAAGCAAAGTGCCCTGAATTGGTACACCGTCCCGTCGAGGATGAAGCGGAGGTACTGGATGATTGATGAACGGGTATCTGGAAATACGCGTCCTTCAAGTCCACCGAAAGCATGAAATCATTCTCCCTGATGGAGCCAAGCACGGAGTGTGCCGTCTCCATTGTGAACCGAGACTTGCGAACGAATCGGTTCAGGGGAGAGAGATCTATCACCGGGCGCCAGCCCCCCGAAGACTTCACCAGGAAAAGACGGCTGTAGAAGCCCGGTGACCAATCCCTGACGATCTCCACAGCTCCTTTGCTCAGCATGGCTTGGACTTCCTGCCAAAGTGCTACGTCCTTGGATGATCCGGAAATGTACTAAGTCTGAAGGTGGACTGGGTTGGAGGTGAGGGGTGGCCGAGACTCAAGGGATAGTAGATACCCCTCCCGAAGGACATCTGCTATCCAGGTCTCCGCTCCATAGCGCTGCCATGTTGCCCAATGGCTCGCCAGGCACCCCCCCAACTTCCGGCAGCAGATGAGGGGGAACGCTGTCCCTAGCTTTCCCACTTCTCTTCAACTTCTTCCCAGCTCTCCCTCGTGAGAAGGAGGGCTGGTGATGGTCGCTCCTTGAAGAAGTTAAAGGCAGAGTCTTTCCTCTGGGCTTCGACGATGCGATCGTCTTGGCTGCAGTAGCTCGAGGCTGCCCAGCCGCCTTCGAGACTGCCTGATGTACTAAACGGTCACTGTCGTCAGTGCGCCGTCGTTCCACCGCAGCGTCCACCATCTCTCCTGGGAAGAGAGAGGAGGAACTCTGCACCAGTCCATTGCGAAGACCCAGAGCCGCCTCATGCCCAGCCGCCCTGGTCGCTCGGGTGAGGACTGCGTCCCTACGCCGAAGAACCAGGTTGGCCCACAGGTTTGCCATCTGGTGGGCTAGGTAGGAGATGGCTCTACCTCCAGACTGGCACAGTCTCCCGAAAGCAGGAGAGATGTTCCCCGAGGTGGCTGCGACCTTGGACACTGTGTGGGATCACAGGTCTAGCCAGGAGTCTGCTTGGAATGCCGCCATGGCAGTCGATTTCAAGGCGAGTGCCTCTTGCTGCAAGAACCGTAGGTTCTCCGACAGGAGCTGCTGCAGAGACACCCCCGGAGTTAGCCTAGCTAGCTCCGGGTTCACCTGTTTGGGCGGCATAGGGTCCTCCGATGGCACGTAGAACCTTCTCTGTCGCAGTAGAGGCGGGGGAAGTAGCTTGGAAGACCTGCCAGACCGTAGCGAACCCTCCTGTCCGGAGACGAGAGTGTCCACCTGGCCCAGCACCGAGTCAGCCAGAGCAGATCGCGGCAGACCCACCATCGTCCTGGGTTCCTTCGTAGGACCCCAGAACGACTCGAGCCTGGACGTAGGCTCAGAAGGTGGGAGTGGCGATCCTTCCCCGTGGTCGTTGTGCTGACGGATCAGCGCAGTAACCTCCGAAAATTACCTCTGGATCTCGGGAGTGACCGCGTCCTGTGGAGTAGGACCGTCAAGTCCCTCCAGCAAGAACGCCACCTGGCACAACAGGGAACTTCAGGTTTTCTTCTCGGCTGTGCCAGACCCATGGGCAGCTGCAAAGGACGCTCTTCAACACCCGTGGGACAACCTCTTTGTTTACGCCGTTCCCCCGTTCTGTCTGATTCGCAAGGTGATCAGCAGAGCGATGGTCACCCCAAATCTCCGGATGATCCTGGTGGCTCTGCTTGCTGAAGCACCAAGAGAGATTCCCCCTTGGCACAAACTTCTCTGCCAGCCACATGTGGAACGGTACCACCAGTCAGTCCAGTCCCTTCGTCATCACGGCTGGCTGTTATCCACCATCTCATGCGAGCGAGAGGCTTTTCTCGCCGAGCAGCAACAGAGATGGCTGGGTATATCAGACAGTCCTCTGCAGCTGTGTACCAGGGAAAGTGGGCCGTCTTCTGTAGTTGGTGTCGTAGACGGGTTCTATCTCCTCTCAGAGCCACTCTTCAGCAGGTAGCGGATTTCCTCGTTTTTCTTCGCCAAGAGAAGCTCCTCTCCGTCCCCCACAGTCAAAGGATACAGGGCCGCCTTGGCCCTAATCCTGAAACTGAGAGGAGTGGATATCTAGAACTCGTTCGAGATCTCCCTTCTCATGAGGAGCTTCGAGAGGTCTTGCCCACCCAGGGAACTCAGGCCCCCGGGGGGGATGTGACTCTCGTCCTTAGGAGTCTGACTCGAAGTCCCTTCGAGCCACTCCGAGAGTCGTCAGACAGGGACCTGACCCTCAAGACCCTCTTCTTGCTGGCCCTGACATCGGCGAAGAGAGTAGGGGAACTTCATTGTCTTTCCTTTGATGTCAAGCATACCAGGGGATGGGGATCTGACGCTCGATTTTGTCCCGAACTTCGTAGCAAAGACTCAGAATCCTTCGGTCCCTGACGACCGGTTCGAGTCATTCACGATCCCCTCCCTATTGGACTTCACCGACAACGGTGCGGATGAGATGCTGCTTTGTCCTGTGAGGGCGCTACGGCGCTATTTGAAGAGAACTCGGCACCTCAGACCTGAGTGTCGACGCCTTTTCGTTAGCACCAGGGTGACCAAGAAAGAAGTATCCAAGAACACACTTTCTTTCTGGCTGCGTGAGGTGATCAGGAGGGCATACGAAGCTGATGGTAGCGACGACATCTGTACCCTTCGTCCAAGAGCCCATGAAGTCAGAGGCATTGGTCCTTCCCTTGCGTTCCGCAAGAACTTCGGGATATAGCCCACAGGTCCTTGGACACTTTTTCCTTGGGATCCATGGTGGCTGCTCAACAGGTTGTGTAGCTTACCCAGCACCCGACTGGACAGAACAGCATCGAATCCTTGTGTGACTGCATGAATGGATGAGTGAATGAGAGTGTGACTGGCTTCTCTTCCCCATCTTTTTCTCCCCCTCTACCTGTGGGCAGAGGGACGCGGTCGTCACTATGCTGGAACAGGAGACCGATACAGGTAAGCTACTCGACCGAGCTCCATCCTATCCCTTTCATTAGGGATAGGAGCGATTATCCACCACTTCTCCCAACAAGGGGGGAGAGTGGAAGCCAACAAGAGACAAACCCATGACTTCATATTGCCTCTTGTAATAGGAACAAGTTCTTGCTTGCTAGTTTTAAGAGGTACGCTGGCCTCCCTCTTATTACTTGGGTCCAGAGGTCTGACCATTGATCCTGCGGTACATACCCCAATCATTGGGCAGAGGCTAGGATCCCTCCCTCTGCTCTTACGACCAGGGAGGGAACCAAGGTTGGACGAACACCAGTCTGTTTATTGATTCAGACTCCACCTACCAAGAAGTGAGTCTTCCTATCGTTAAAGGATCGATGGTTTATATTACGTATCGGAACAAATAACAATTTGTCGAAAATTGTATTTTTCCTAACTATACAAACCTGAGGTCCTTTACACATAGTCCCACCTCATGCCACCCCTCACTCTGTTTTTCCTGGGCCTAAAGCAAAGTGATTCTTCACCTCCCAGTCGCGCGGTGCCCTGACTGTCAGACAAGCAGTTACCTACCGAACTCCCTTGTTTGAAGCTTACGACCGGTTACAGCTGCCGCAAGTTACATTCCTATTGTTAAAGGACCTCAGGTTTGTATAGTTAGGAAAAATACAATTTTTGACAAATTGTTATATTGTGTTAAAAATTGAAGAATTCAAGCAGGGTATATATTGAAAGTTCATCACTTTAATCTTGGACTACCTCATTTCATTTCCAGTGAAGTTTTAGGATGTTATTTTAGAGGTAAGTTAAAGGTTTCTAACATTAAAGTAGCTGAAGTCTTCCACCATAAATTTTACATTTATTGCGTGCCTTCCATATAATCAGTCCATGGCGTATGTGAAAACCCCCCCTCATCATCTCGCCTTCCGGCATCGGTGGCAACAGATAGACGATTTGTATGGTCTCTCGGCATAACCCTTCAAAAGGCGAGGGTCATGTGACTACGCCTCGGATGCTTGGACAGCTCGCCTCACACAACCGAACGCAGTCAGTCGGCAGCTGTCGAAGTGTCCAAGAACGTCATGAGCTACGCTGTGGACTTAGTTCGGTTGTTCCAGATCAATCATTATTTCGTCCTACTAGCTTGTTCCGGTACCCATAACCATCGACACCCACCATGGAGTGTCGGTGTCCTATCCACAGCGGAGACGAAGAGACTTCGCCGCAGTGGGGTACAAGACCGCGAGAGACTTCGCTGCAGTGGGATATGAGACCGCAAGTGACTTCGCTGCAGACGGATAGACCAGTATTGGTACTGGACATCACTCCGAAGAATATGTCGGACAGAAAGATGGATAGGTCATCGCGACTATATCCTTTTTTCCCTCCGGGACTGCCCAAAGGTCCTTGGAACCTCATTTCCTTGGACCAGTGGTGGATGCTTACAGATGTGTTTGCTTACCCAGCTCCTCGACATGACAAGTTGCATCTCGTCCATGGTGTGCAGTTGTAGAGGTAAGAAGGATGCGAGAGTGACTGGCTCTCGCTCTCCCCCTTCCCCGCCTCGTCCATTCTTCGTCCTTCAGGTTGAGGATAGGACTCCAGCTCACACTGGCCTGGGTCGACGAATTGACTGCGGTAAGCCTATACATAAGCATCCTTTTTATGTTTCTTATCAGAATCATAGAAGCAGTCCCGCTCCTTCCTTCTACCAGGGGAGGGAAGGGGGCTGCCATAATGCAAACCCTTCCCAGAACTTTGCATTAATGTCTCCGACGCCAATATTCTTCACAGCCCTTTTTCGGATGAGTCACAGTCCCTCACTCATTTCGAAAAGGCCCAGAAGTCTGACTCTTGATCACGCAGCTCCTATACTCCGATCAAGTTGTCAGAGGCAGCAGGGCACTCCTACTCGCTCTTACGACCAGGAGGAGTAGCCTAGGTGCGCAGAACTCCAGTCAGTTCTAGAGGCTCACTCATATTCCTCCCACCAATCAGTGTCTTCCTATTGTTAAAGGACCGAAGGCTTGTATTCGTATCGGAACAAATAATTTGTCGAAAATTGTATTTTTCCTAACTATACAAACCTGAGGTCCTTTACAAATATGCCCACCTCATGCCACCCCTCAATCTGAACCTGGGCCGAAAGGCAAAGTGGAGTGTTTACATCCGGGCAGGCTAGCGGTAGTTACTGCCTAACCACCTTGTTCAAGATTCAACGGCCGTAAGTTAATTCCTATTGTTAAAGGACCTCAGGTTTGTATAGTTAGGAAAAATACAATTTTTGATAAATTGTTATTTCTTATAATTGTTACTATTTAGAAGTAGCAGAACCCTTCATTAATTCATGTTTTCATGGGGAAAACAGTAGAAACTGAGCCTGATGAGTAACTCCTTGTGTTCTATGCTGATTTCCTGATTAATTATTAATTTTTGCCAACCTGCAATCCTGGTTGCAAAAGTAGAATGCTTCAACCATTATTTGTTCCGATACGTAATACAAACCCTCGGTCCTTTAACAAAAGGAAGGTAACTAGCAGCAGCTGGGACGGTCGTAAGCTTCGAACAAGGGGAGAACGGTAGTTAACTGCTTGTCCGACAGTGCGCGAAGAATCACTTTTGCTTTCGGCCGCGGGTGTGAAGGACGTGTTCGTCATCACTCTCTGCCCGCTTCATCGTCGTATGCTTTGTTTATTTTGTGTTTTCTACTAACGGTTTGTTTAAATGAAAATGAAACTGTAAGTACTCTGTTTTCATTTTCAATACTTAATTATGGAGCTATCGCCGTAGATGCGGCGGTTTCCGCTCTTTTCATGAAATTGATATTGATACCGTTGAATTATGTCTCGGTGTCGAGGGCGGGAGCGCGCTTGCGCCGAGTCATGTATGGTGGGCGAAAGTGTGTAATTGAAATGTAAGTATTCCTTTCATTATATTTTGCCCTGTGCGTTCGTTGCTGAGAGCGTGAAGGCGCTCGGCACGAGCCTCTTATTTGTATAAATAGATTGCATTTAAAGTGGAATAGCAATTGCAGTATTCTTTTTCTTTTTCATTTATTATTTAATTGCATCAATTTTCATTTTGGATCAATTTCCGCTCTTACCCGGGAATTGATCCTTCCCATTTTCATGTATATTTTTATGATAGCATCATATTATTGGATCAAGTTTCTGTTCTTACCCGGGATTTGATCCTTCTCCTTATTTTGTGTGAAAGTGAAATCGCGAGTGTGGTATTCTTTTTCATTTTCATATATTATGATTGCATCATTTTCAATTTGGATCAACTTCCGCTCTTTCCCGTGATTGATCCTTCCCCTTTTATGTTGTGTGAAAGTGAATCGCAAGTGCAGTATCCTGTTTCATTTTCACATTATTGTCACGGCTGTGCGGGGGTGGGGTAAGCGAAGGTCTGCCAGGAAGTCGTCAGAAAGCTCTCCCGCGACTCCCTTGGTATCCGATTCTTCGTCTTCTTTCCTGCCCCCCGCTCAGCTCACTCATTGTCTCCTTCCCCTTCGAGGGATGGGGGGGTTTCCGGGTCCTTCTCCTCGCTGATCTTTGAGCGTGGAGGAGGGCGCTCGGTGCCCCGTTGTATTTTGTATTTGGGGTTTTTCCTTCCGTTCGGGGTGGGCCATATCTCCCCCCCGTGCGTGAGGGAACCCCTTTTCACTAATCTCTCTGTGCTACCGCAGGTGCTACATCCGTGGGAGACGACCTTGGACAGGTGTGGGCCGCTGGGGCTGCAGGGCGTGCCTAGCATCCAGGGGCTGCTTCAACGTCTGGCGGGGTCTGGGGCGGTGACTCATGGAGCGGTTACCACTACCACCACCACGATCTCGATCCTCGCATATGCCGCTTCCCCCCCTTCTGGTGTAGAATCCTCACACTGTGTCGATGACGCCGTCTACCGCTGTTCAAGGGCCAGTCGCCGCCGTACCAAGGGGGGGGTATGCCAACGCCGCCTTGGTTCTTCGTGTTGCCTCCCCCAGACTTCCGCTGCACCTAAGAGCTCGCCCCTGGACCGGCCGCCAGTACCCAGGTTCCTGCTGGCTGCCGATGATTCTACGAGGCGATGGCTGGGCCGGCCGTACCTGCCGTACCTGCCGCTGATGTGGTTCCCGCTGCTGGCTTGGCTGTCCCTTCTGTTCCTGCCGCTCCCGAGCTGGTTGCTGTACCAGTCACTCATGGTTCCTGCGCCTGTCCATGCTGGTCCTGCCCACGGTGTGTCTTCCCCAGTCCCAGGTCCTTCCGGACAGGTGCCGTCAGGCCGTGTTGCTTCGGCAATAGCCCCGGCTCCGGCCTGGATGGAGGACCTGACGACTGTCCTGCGTGAGCTGACGAGGAAGAAGAAGAAGAGGAGGAAGGTGTCGTCTTCGTCATCATCGTCTGCTGCTGCCTCTTTCCCCCCTAAGAAGTCTCCTTCGGGAACTTCTAAGGGCCCGTCCCACCCCGGTGGGACAGGGGGGGTCCTTCTGCTGGTCCTCCTGCTCCTTCGGGAGCTGGGCCCGTCTCCCCTTCCACAAGGAAGAGATAGACGGGGACCAGAGGAGTACCGGTTACCACTGGTACTTCCTCGCCTGGTGCTAGCGGCGATGCCGCTACGCCAGGTTTCAGCTCGGGTCTCTCGTTCGCGAGAGATCCCGAGTGTACGCTCTCCCTCGGGAGACCGTGCAGCCAAAGTTTCGGCGCCAGAGTTCACTCGGCGCCAAGACCGCGGCAAGGAGCAGAAGGCTGGTGAGAGCCGCTCAGGTGACGCTCGCCAGGCCAGCGGCCACTCTCGCAGCGACCAGCTGGTAACCCGGGCTCCCACCTAAGAAGGTTCCTTCGGGACCTTCGAAGAGCCGTCTCACTCCGGTGGGACGGGGGGTTCTTCTGCTGGTGAACAGGGCCCGTCTCTTCTTCTGAGAAGAAGAAGAAGACGGGGACCAGGGGTGTACCGGCTACCGCTGGTACTCCCTCGCCTGGTCTTAGCAGCTCTGCCGCTAAGCCAGGTACCGGCTCGGCTTCTCGTCCGCGAGAAGTTCCGAGTGTACGGTATCCTTTGGGAGACCGTGCAGCCAAAGTTGAGACGTCTGAGTTCGCTCGACGTCAAGACCGAGGCACGGAGCAGAAGACTGGCGAGAGCCGCTCAGGTGACTCTCGCCAGGCCAGTGGCCGCTCTCGCAGCAATCAGCCGGTACCTCGGGTTGACGTGACGGTCTCTGACCGGCCACGGGTTGAGGCTGGGAAAAGTCCCCCCGACCGTCGGTACCAGCCTCGGCTGGTACCAGCGGTTCGACGCGCTGTGAGGACACTCACCGGTCTCACCGCGACAGCGAGCTCTGCAGGTCACCTGACCGCCGCTCCCACAGGGACCGGGCGGATAGGGCGACCAGCAGTAGCTCGTCTGATGCACGGGACCGGGGTCGACGTGCTCAGTCGAGCCGCTCGCCACAGGTGAGCGGCACGGCCAGGACTGCAGACCGATCCCCACCACGGGTTTCGGCTGCAGACCGATCCCCACCGCGGGTTTTGGCTGCAGACCGATCCCCACTGCGGGTTTCGGCTGCAGCCCCCCACGCACGCTGGTCCTGCCAGCGAGCGAGGGGGGAGCGTCAGGTCTGCCTCTCCTATACCTTCAACTTCCTTGGGTTACACCGGGAAGAGCGAGGTATTCAGGAGTGATCGTGAGAAGTGCGCCGCTCACGATCCCGTCATGACACCGTACGTACCAGGCACGATCTTCAGACCGACTAGGACGTACGCGCAAGTGGCAGGAGGAGACCGAGAGGGGTCTGTAGCTGTTCCCCCTCCTGAAGGGGGAGGTTCTCGGAATATGCTCTTGTTCGAGGGGCTTGACGGTCCCACTCCGCAAGATGCTGTGACTTCCGAGATCCAGAAGAACTTGACCGAGGTTATTGCGCTGATTCATCAACACAACGACCTCGGCAAATCTTCGCCGCTCCCATCAGAAGAGCCACGTCACGGCTCAAGTCGTTCTGGAGCCCGAAGTAGGGAACCAGACTGACGGTGGGCTTGCCGCGATAAGAGCTTCTCAACTCGGTTCTGGACCAGGTAGAGCCTTTTGTCTCCGGACGAGATGGCTCGCTTAAGTCTAGCCCGTCGGGCAAGCTACTTCCACCTCCTCTGCCGCGACAGCAGTGTTTTACGGAGTATTGCAGCTCTTCTTCCCCCCCCCTTCGGTCCTCCTGAGAGGTTTCGACCTCGACGAGGACTGGAATGAGCCAGAGGACGGTTTTGGCTCTCCTGTCAGGTGTTGATCAGCCCCACCCAGACGACGTTCGCAGTGATGGCAGATGCTTACCTACAGTACGAGTTCGTAACCCTCCTCGGGCAGGAGGGGGGAGGAAGGCCATCGCCACAAGGTGATGGCTGCTCCTACTCTCTTCTCCAAATGCTAGTTCCGCTGGAAAGGCGAGCAATTTCCTTTTCGTCCCCCATTCCCTCTCTCTTTACGGTTACAAGGGAAAGGGGTAGGATCCTACAGAGACTTCTCTGTAGGATCCCACGATTGGGGACTGCGCTACCGGGGGGACCTTCGGGTCCTACCTGACGTAACCCCGGTCGTGGAGGAGCGACCCTGCACCATCTCCGATTTCTACGGAAATCGAGAGGACCACCAACCGATATTCGTTTAACGAATCCGGTGGGGGTGTTGCTGGATGCTTAAAAATTATGCAGAATTTCTAGCACACAATGGCGAGACCACTGTCCAAGGGAGTTAGACGAGTATTCCTGATAATTGTTACCACGATAATCGGGGATCTCGCCGAATGCTCGAATTCCTGGAATTCTTAGCATTGGAAGAAGACTGTCGCCGAAGGAAGATATCTCTCAGTAGGCGGCCAACCCTGGAATAGAGAGAACGGATGGGAAATCCAGTTTGGCTTGAACTATCGTCTTCGATATTCTGTTCACCATTGAAGTTTTCCTTCGGGGAAGACTTCTCCTTCATTCTCTTTGTTAGAGATCGAAGGCGGTCGATCTCCAATCCTTATTTTGTTTTCTTGAAGGAAAAGAATTTAGGATGGAGATTGTTGTTCAGAATCCTACAAATATACTACGTATATTAACCTCGCAACATGATTCTGCTAGCAGTTGAATTGTCCGAGGGGTAGGCGCATATCCTAGTTACTCTACGGATTGCGACTTAGACAAGGAGTATTCTAATTGAACTGCAACTCGGGGTTGCCTGCAACCTTCCAGGAGTTTCCAGTTTCAATTTTATATACTTTTGGTTCTGTCACGACAACATCATTTAAGCTTTTGTATTTACCGAAATTCGTTTCGCCTAAATATAATTGGTCGAGCATATCTTTTTATGCTCGGTGGTTCTAGCCGAACGCATTCCTTCGTGGAATGGATTACCTGACAACTCAGGATGACAAGTCAGCGACAGCTACTGTGTATTGAACTGCCCGAGGCAGCTCAGTGCCAGCTGCTGCTTCGAGATGCACGGTCGGATTATGTCTTTCTCCCCTGCTGTGATTGACTACCAACCGTATCTCTGCCCAACAATCACGGACTTAGGTCTCTGATTACGGGGATTCTCGCATACATGAATGACCTTCTACTGCTGTGACACTCGTATTCATCATCTTCGGTATTGCGAGAATTTAAAACAGAGATATCTCTTCGACTTTCATCTTTCTGTTTACCGCACTGCGATAATGCGAATGGTTTTTGCGGAATCTGAGTTTGTCCTCAAAATATCTCGTATTCGGAGGTGTGCAATTGTTCATTGTTCACCCCGGATTAGCAGATGTATTGAAAGACATCGTCTACTTCCATACCTGCCAGCTCTACTTCCAAACGTTCAGCCCATGAGAAGCAGTTCTTCAGGCAGTGCTTTCATTACCGAGAACGCCCCGCTTTCATTGCAACTACGACTCCTCACCGGACAGCAATGAAATAGCGGTTAGCGTTTTCAGTCATTTGTAAGCACAGGTTCAGAATCTTGATATTCATTCTCTCGATTCAGCTGGAAGACGTAGGTTGTATTCAATGTCTACCTTCGTCTTCAACAGCACAGTGTTGTTTCTCCTTAGCTGAGATTCAACGACTATGAGAATGTCTTGCCGTCAGGGACTTCGGTCTCTAGAAGGCAATTGACTTTCACCTTTTGAGCATATGCATTAAGAGAATCATCACCGTGCCGTCATGCATCGGTGACAAACAAATACATTATTTGTTTGGTCTCTCGGCATAACCCTTCAAAGGGCGAAGGTCACGTGACTTACCCGGATGCTAGGACAACTTGCCTCACTACCGATTCCGAACCAGTCAGTCGGCAGCTGTCAGAGCGCCCGAGTCAGTTATGAACTACGCTGTGGACTTAGTTCGGTTGTTCCAGAGCAATCATTACTTCGTCTTAATAGCTTGTCAGTATGGTTACTGGACATCACCGAAGTCGAGAAGAGGGATAGGTCATGCGACTATTCCCTTCTTTTCGTCTGAGGTAACTGCATGACTTTTCCTGCGAAGTCAAGCATACAGGGGATGGGGATCTGTGACGCTCGATTTCGTAACGATCTTCGTAGCGAAGACTCAAAACCCTTCGGTCCCTGACGATTGGTTCGAGTCCTTCACAATCCCCTCCCTAATGGATTTCACCGCCTCCGATACGAAGGCTATGCTGCTTTGTCCTGTGAAGGCGCGACAGAGCTGTCTGAAGAAACTCGACACCCCAGGATGAGTGTGGATGCCTCTTCGTCATTCTCTCGCGTTCCGCAAAAACTTCTCCGTGGCGCAGGTAGTGCAGGCAGAGGCCTGGTCCAACCGGACCACATGCACCTCCTTTTACCTTCGGGATATTGCCCACAGGTCCTTGGATCTTTTTCTTTGAGACCCGTGGTGGTTCCTCAACACGTTGTGTAGTTAACCCAGACCCTCGCAGGCTGAACAGCATCGAGTCCTGGTGTGACTGTAGGAATGGATGAGTGAAGAGTGTGTGACTGGCTCCTCTTCCCATCTTTTTCTCCCCCTCTACCTCTGGGTAGAGGGATATGGTCGTCACCCTGCTGGGTAAGGACGAGATGCAGGTGAGCTACTCAACAGAGAACCATCCTATCCCTTTCAGTAGGGATAGGAGCAAATATCCCCACTTCCTCCGACAAGGGGGAGGAAGTGGATGCCAACTTGAGACAAACCCATAACTTTATGATTGTCTCTTGCAAACAGGAACAAGTTCTTGCTTGCTGGTACGAAGAGATACGCTTGCCTCTCTCTTAGTACTTGGCCCAGAGGTCTGACCATTGATCCTGCGGTGCACACCCCGATCAGACAGAGGCTTGGATCCCTCCCTCGCTCTTACGACCAGGGAGGCATTCCAGGGTTGGACGAACACCAGTCTGTTCACCAAAAAGACTCAGATTCCTCCCACCAATAAGTGAGTCTTCCTTTTGTTAAAGGACCGAGGGTTTGTATTACGTATTGGAACAAATGACAATTTGTCGAAAATTGCATTTTTCCTAACTATACAAACCTGAGGTCCTTTACATATAGTCCCACCTCATGCCACCCCTCACTCTGCAACTTTTTGCATGGGCCTAAAGCAAAAGTGATTCTTCACCTCTCAGTGCGCGCACCGTCGGACAAGCAGTTAACTACCGTTCTCCCCTTGTTCGAAGCTTACGACCGTCCCAGCTGCCGCTAGTTACCTTCCTTTTGTTAAAGGACCTCAGGTTTGTATAGTTAGGAAAAATGCAATTTTTGACAAATTGTCATATTAAAGGTCAGGACAGCCTGAGTTGCAGTGTTTGGTAGTCGTGAGACTAATTTTTGATAAGCACTTCAACATTGTCTTCATCCACAGTTCTTTTTATTCATTTTAATGTCAAATCTCTCGGACCAGCTTTCTTAGTCTAAAATTGCTGCTGTGCAAATTAACACAGATTTTTTTTTCTTATTGAAATATTGGTGGTTCGTTGCTTGACAGCTGTCATATTTTCCAGCCATAAAGTTGGTGAAAGTGCGAGCTGAAGCCATGCAGTATGCTTCGGAAATTGTACCGAGTGGAATGATGACAGTATTATACGGACCTGATTCAAGACTAGAATTTGCATGTTCCGTTGCCAAAGAGTTTTGTCAGAGAAAAGGAATACCTGAAGTAGATTGTCGGATTGCAAGTTATTTATATCCTCATTGTAAAGTTATTGCTGGTAACGATGAGGTAAGTACATACAGGTCTTTCTTCCTAAATGGTTTTGTGATGTATATTTTGTTCTTACAGGTAACATGGCTTCTTAAAGTTTGTTGGACAGATGGTATTTAGGCCTGAAGTTCAGGGCTGAAATGTAATGGGCCATTGTTGAATTATGTTTGGGTAGTGTGAATTGTTTAAAACTGTCATAGACTGCCCAAAAGTGATTGTTGTTTTATATGTATACTAACCACATGTTAATATCTACTGATTTATTAGAAGAATCTGTATACTTGAATACTTTTTGCTGTTTTTTGCAATTTGTACATTCAGACCATATTACATAATTCTTCCCTATTATTAAAATAAGAATCAAGCCTAATACATGTGTCAGGAAGTAGTAGATGCTGCAGCTATTACAGATTAATTCTTATCCTATTATTAATTTTTGATTGATATCAACTCATTTATTCTTGTGTTTCAGGCTTTGTCATTTATTCAAGACAATAAAGATGACTTTCGTTTGAAGCGACTTAAAAGATTGCCTGTGTCAGGAGCATTCCACACAAACCTCATGAAACCTGCAGCAATCCTTGTCAGAAAGGTAAAATCAGTGCATAATTTTTTTTACACATTAAAGGGGAACCTCTGGTTGCATTTTAGCTGTTCCATATGTAGTATTGTTCCATTTAAGTACACCTGGTGAAAATTTTCTTTTTGAAAGGGTCGTTTTCTATTGCACCATGGGCGCAGCCATTTATGTGTGGCTCACCTGTTATGTGTGACGTCATGTCGCAGTAGGCTCAGACAGGTGAAACTATTCAGAGGTCACAGCATCTTCAGATTATATCTTTTTCGGTTTGTATATGTCAGCTGAAAATATATGATTGAAATGGTAAATAAAGAAGCAGCCTGAAGTAGGCATAGTTAGGCGTACAGCCCTAAATTCTAAAACCCCATTAATTAAACTAGTTAAAAAGGACCAACTGAAGACCCTCGTCAATTCATGGACACAGACATTTAGGAAACTGCCATTCACCCCATCACACCATGCACACGGCGATTGACAAGAATAAATTTCAATTCAAATGCATATAAGTGGAGGCACCATAGTATAGATAGCCGCCCTATCTTTGCTGGTACCGTGGTCTGTTCAGAGGAAAATTAAGTTCCCAAAACATAATATATAAATTTCATAGCCATACCTAATAACCTGCTCTTAATGTCATCTTTTTACACATGCAACTTACCCGGCAGATATATACTTAGCTAATGTCTCTGACGTCTGACAGAATTCAAAACTCGCGGCACACGCTACAGGTAGGTCAGGTGATCACCCCCTACCGCCGCTGGGTGGCGGTAATAGGAACCATTCCCGTTTTGTGACAGATTTTCTCTGTCGCCGGTGCTAACAACAACTTTGTTGGTAGCTCCTGCATAGAATTCTTGCTTGCTTCGCCGAGGATTATTTGGGAAGTATTTGATCTTTGGCTTTTGGCATACGCTGTTTTTTGGATTGATAGAATGTCTGATTTAACACCTGGAACTCTGTTTAGAGTATGTGTAATTGAAGAATGTAAGGTGAGGTTGCCTAAGGCTACTTTGGACCCTCACACTGTTTGTGTAAAATGTAGGGGAAGGGAATGTTCAGTTAAGGATACGTGTGATGCATGCGAGAGTTTAACTGAGGTTCAATGGAAAGATCTAACTGCATACGTGAAAAAATTAGAGAAAGATAGAATTAGGAAAGCTTCGGCTAGAAGTTCTAGTAGATCCTGTTCTGCAGAACAGGATAGTATCTCTAACCCTGTAGTAGCTTCGCCATCTTCCTTTGTGGTTTCAGCTCTTTCCCCCCGCAGCGAACTCGTAGATGCGTCTTCCGAGAGAGCCGCTGTGGAAACGTCAATACGCAATTTGCAACAGCAATTGCATGATATGGACCAAGGTAAGAGTGAAGTGTGCAGTGTCCCCAGTGCAGTGGAGGGGGCGTCTGACCGACTCTGCATCGCTCCTAGGCCTAGACCTCTTTCAGACTCCCATGCCCAAGGGAGGAGGAATGTCGAAAGCCGCAAGGGCGATGTAGAGTATCCCCAACGGTCAGGCGTCCCTTCAGCAGATCCTGTAGGCTCGTCCCAGGCTGCTTTGGAGAGCTATAGAAAAAGCATCCTAAGGAAGTGTTTTTCCGATTCGGATTCTTCTTCGCCTAAGCGTGGATGGAGCTCCGCTTCCAAATCGCGCCCTCTCAAGAGAGCCTGGAAACCGTCAGAAGAAGGCGCTCTTGACTCCAGCCAGGAACCTTTTCAGGAGTATTCTCCCGCGCCAAAGAGAGCAATGAAGTCTCCTGAATCTTCACCAGAAGGGATTCACTCATCTACTAAGAAATTCCTGTTGGATCTTCAAGCGAATCTCTCCTCCTTAGTAGGCTCTCTTTCGACTAGTAGGCGCAAGGAGCCTTCTCGCAGGAAGGACGCCTCTCTTCCAGTAAAGAGCTCTTTTAGGAAGCCTTCTTCTAATAGGAGGGCGGAGTCTGGTAGACGCCTTTCTCCGAGAAGACCCGCTTCTCCTCCGAGAGTTGGCGAAGATGATTTGTGTTATGCTTCGTCTAGACAGGGAAGATTGCATTCCCCGCTCAGAAGCTTGGATGCTAGGAAGAGTCATGGCGTGTCTAGGCACCAAGATTTAAGCTCTAGATCCTCTCCTTGTAGGAGTAAGGAGAGATTCTCCGCACGAGAAGGTAGTGATCGCTTCGCCTCAGTCGAACGCTCTCCTAGGAGTAGGATCTCCTTTTCAAGCGGAAGGAAGGAACGAGAGAGGGTACGCTCTTCCCATAGGGAGAGAGGTGAGAAGGGCTCTCCTTCTAAGGATTTTGATGGCTCTTCTAGAAGGCGCCAACATTCTGTAGGACGCCTGGATGATAGGCTTTCCTCAAGGGAGTCAAGCGCCTCTCCTCACAGGTTTCAAGACTTTGGAAAGAGCCTGAACATGGATTTGCGCCCTATTCCTGGAAGAGTCTCAAGAGTAGGCGCTTACCAATCTCCTAGCAGGCGTCAAGAGCCTGAAAGGAGCCTGATCTTGGATTCGCGCCCTACTCCTGGAAGACGAGCAAGAGTAGGCGCAAGCGCCTCTCCTCAAAGGCAACAAGAACCTAAGAAGAGCCTTACCAGGGATTCGCGCCCTACTCCTGGGAGGGGCTCAGGAGTAGGCGCAAACGCCTCTCCTCGTAGGCTCCAAGAGCCTGAAAGGAGCCTCTTTTCAGACTCGCGCCCTACTCTTGGGAGTCACAGAAGAGTAGGCGCAAGCGCCTCTCCTCATAGGCGCCAGGATCCTTTCGGATCCTAAGTCTGGATTCGTGCCCTATTCACAGTAGGCGCTCTAGAGTAGGCGCAAGTGTCTCACCGAACAGGCGCCAAGAGCCTGGAAAGGTAGGCTCTAGAGCCCCTCCGCTCAGGTATCAAGAACCTGTAGAGCGGCAGGAAGCGGAGGATTCTTCTTTCCCGAGGACAGGGAGTAAACATATCCCGGGGATTGAACTTGCATCTTCATCTGGCGTACGCTCGAAGGAAAAGTCTCATGCCTTCCAGGACTTCTTCTAAGAAGTCTCCCTCTCTGAACGTAACCTTGGAGGAAGTCTCGGAAGAGGAAGAAACTAAAGAAGTGGGAATCTCTGATTATAAGAGACTTTCTTCACTTCTGCTTCAGGAGTTTGGGGAATCACTGTGCTCGGCTGATCCTCCTTCTCCAGGCTCTCTTCTTTCAAGCACTAAATTGGCAAAGTCCCCCTCTTTTGTCAAGATGCGGCCTACGCTTTCAATGAGAAAGGCAATTAAGAATCTGGAGAACTGGCTCCTGGTTAAGAAGGAGGCAGGTAAGACGGTTTTTATGTGCCCTCCGTCTAGACTAACAGGGAACCCGGGTGTTTGGTACGACACGAAGGAGCCCATGGGGCTAGGCCTTCCTGCTTCAGCAGACACGGATTTTTCGGCGTTGGTGGACTCATCTAGAAGACGCTCTTTACTTTCAGCTAAAGCGTCTTGGGGAATGTGCGAGATGGACCATTTACTCAGGGTCTCTTTCGCACATTAGAAGTCTTCAACTTCATGGATTGGGCCTTAGGAGCTCTAGCAAAAAGAGCTCAGGATCCGGAGTTCGTGACGATGGAGGTGTTATCTAGCGTCCTTTCGTGCCTGGACAAGGCGGTCATGGATGGATCCACAGAAGTGGCCTCTCTCTTTGGAGCAGGAGTGCTCAAAAAGAGGTCGGTATACAGCTCTTTTCTATCCAAGTCAGTTTCCCCGTTGCAGAGAGCCTCTTTACTTTTTTCCCCGCTCTCGGGATACCTGTTTCCTCAGGAAACAGTGAAGGACATTTCAAGATCGCTTTCGGAAAAGGCTACGCAAGATCTTCTTGCCCAGTCCGCCAAGAGGCTTAAGCCTGCTGTACCGATGACTAAAAGAGAGGGAAGTTACGCATAAGGCTTCTTTCCAACAGCCCTTTCGAGGACGAGCAACCTCGAGACCCACTCTTAAAAGTAGAAGACCGTTTAAGAGAGGACGATCTTCTCGAAGACCATTCTCAAAGCCGCAGTGAGACAGGAGTCCTCCAGACTCCAGTAGGAGCCAGAGTTTTGAGGTTTGCAAAGGTCTGGGCTCAGAGAGGGGCGGACAGCTGGTCCCTCTCTATCCTCGAGAGAGGATATCTTATCCCCTTCAGGGAAAAACCTCCCTTAACCACCACACCAAGGGAGTTGGCGGCAAAATACAGAGATCCTTTAAAGAACCAAGCCCTCATAGATCTGGTGCAACAGATGTTAGAAAAGAAGGCGATAGAAAAATCCTAGACCTTCAGTCTCCAGGCTTTTACAATCGCCTCTTCCTGGTACCAAAAGCCTCAGGGGAGTGGAGACCAGTGCTGGACGTAAGCGCCCTGAATCACTTTGTGATCAAAACAACGTTCACAATGGAGACGACTTCCTCGGTTCTCGCAGCGCTAAGACAAGGGGATTGGATGGTGTCCTTGGACCTACAAGATGCCTACTTTCATGTACCCATTCATCCCTCGTCCAGAAAGTACCTAAGGTTTATGGTACAGGGCCAAGTGTTTCAGTTTCGCGCCCTTTGTTTCGGTCTTGCCACAGCTCCCCAAGTTTTCACGGGACTGATGAAAAATGTAGCCCATTGGCTACATTTGGAAGGAATAAGAATCTCTCTGTATTTCGACGATTGGCTGATTTGCTCTCAATCCAGGAATCAGTGTCTGGAGGACCTAAAATCGACGTTGGATCTAGCTCAGTCCTTGGGACTGTTAGTAAACCTCGGGAATTCCCAGATGGATCCCCAGCAAAGCATTGTCTATCTGGGGATTCTGATGGATTCTCGGGGTTTTCAAGTATATCCATCCATGGAAAGACAGGAACAATGTATTCTAAAAGTGAAAACCTTCCTAGAGAAAGAACAATGTTCCGCGAGGGAATGGATGAGTCTTCTGGGGACCTTCTCCTCGTTGGAACAGTTAGTTTGTTCATGCCACTTACCTGACAGATATATATATAGCTGTATTTTCTGAAGTCCGACAGAATTTCAAAACTCGCGGCACATGCAGTGGGCGGCCAGGTGTAGTACCCATTCCCGCCGCTGGGAGGCGGATATCAGGAACCATTCCCATTTTCTATTCATATTTTTTCTGTCGCCGGAAATCGGTTAAACAACTGTTTACAGACCTCTGCTCAGGATTTTTTGGATTTGACTCGCTTTTAAGTATCTGATTGGTTTTTTGGTATTGAATTGGATTGTTGAATTGGCATGCGCGATAGTGGACCGTTTTTTTATTTTGGATTGGCTTTTCTATAAAAGATATGTCTGGATCAAGTGCTGTGAGTTTCAGAGTGTGTGTGAGGACTGATTGTAAGGTGAGGCTACCGAAAGCATCGGTAGACCCCCACACAGTATGTATGAGTTGTAGGGGGCATAATTGTTTGGTGGATAATCGGTGCAATGAATGTGAGAGATTGACCGATGATGATTGGAGAGTATATGAGTCCTATCGCCTTAAATTGGAGCGCGATAGGATCAGGAGGTCTTCCTCCAGGAGTGGTTCTACCAAAGGTAAGGCTAACATCTCTCCTGCATTAACACCTGTAGAGTTTGCAACCCCTAAACCTGTGTTGCCTTCGGGCTCTGATTCTGTGTTGGGAGAAGCTAATGCTCTCTCTCTTATTTTGGAGTCTCTTCGCACTCTGGAGACCAAAGTGAAAGCCTTAGAAACTGGCTCGGTGCAAGTGTGTGATCGTGCCCCTAGTGTTGTGGAGGGGGCGTCAGATCGGCCCCATAATGCCTCTAGCCTACCGAGACCTTCTATCAGACTCCCAAGACTCAGGGAGTAGGTATGTCGAAAGCCGCAAGAGGGTTACGGGGGCTCCCCACCGATCTGGCGTCCCTTCGGCAGGCCTTGTAGCAAAGTCCCAGGCTGCCAAGGAGCGCGCACGAGCGCGCGTCCTGAAAGAGTGCTTTTCGTCCTCCGAAGCGTCCTCCCCGCGCAAGGGGTGGAGCGCTCGGAGAGACTCTCGTTCCTCTGAAAAGGAAGTTTCGTGTTGAGGACGGCCTTCACGTCCTGTATCGCCGCTTTCGTCGGAGGATGCGTATGACGCTTTTCCGCCTCAGAAAAGGGGTAAGATCTCCTCCGATGAGGACGCTGGGTTGCGTGCACAGGCGCGTCTACCTGAGAAGCAGGTAGCTGTACCTGTGTGAAGGAAGGAGGCGTCCCCTCGCCCCTCGTCTTCTCGCAGGATCAGTCCTGCTTCCTCTGTTCGTTCTTCCCCAACGAAGAACATTCTTTTGTCCCTTCAGGACCAGCTATCGACGCTTATGGCTCAGAGGACTCGCCCAGCAGCAGTCGAGCCTAAGCAGAGGAAGGACCTTAGACTGCCCGTCAAGAGGACGAAGCAGTCTCCTTCTCCCTCTCCTACTTCGTCTCGTTCGCCGATCGCTTCTCCTTCGGCGATTCGCCGATCTCGTTCGTCCTCTAGAAGGACGTTGCGTCAAGACGCTTTTGAGGAGGACGCTCAGCACGACGTTCGACAGGACGCTCGTCAGGACGCTAGGCAGGACGCTTGGCAGGACGCTTGGCAGGACGTTCGGCAGGACGCTCGACAGGCGTCGGCATTGGACGCTCGACAGGACGTTCGACAGGACGCTCGCAGGACGCTTGTCAGGACGCTCCGGCAGGATGCTTGGAGGACGCTCGCCCGGGACGCTCGCCAGGACGCTCGCCAGGGACGATGGCAGGGAAAGCTGCCAGGACGCTCGGCAGGACGCTTGGAGAAGCTCGCCAGGACGTTCAGGGCTCTTTTCAAGACGCTTTTGGGGATTCCGACCAAGAAGTCGTACCCCAAGACGCTAGTTTGCGCGCACAGGCACGTATTCCAGCGAAAATGTCTTCCCTTTCGTTTGAGAAACGTAAGGACGCTTCTCTGGCAAGTGAGGCTGCCTCGGGTGGCGCTAAGGACGCTCGTCCTCGTCAGGACGCTCTACCTTCTTCAAGTGGTAAGCGTCATAGAGAAGACAGCCGAAATAAGGCTTCCTCTAGTAAGGATAGGGGTCCTTTGATTAAGCCAAGACCCGACATTAGGACGCCCTCTCCGGACAGACGGTCTCCGCTTCCGTGTAGAGAAGAAGGAGAGCTGAGTAGTTCGGCTGACTCGGTTGAAGAGGAACCTTCTGCGGCCCCTTCAATCTCAGACTATAAAGTCCTCGTGCGGCTGTTGCGTTCTTCTTTCGAAGACAAGTTTCAGCCTGCAGCTCCCAAGTCTCCTCCTTCGCAGTTTTCATCATCTAAAACTGGAAAAACCCCGGAGTTTGTGGAGATGAAAACTTCTCTCTCCACTAAACGTGCGTTTAAGAAACTCCAAGATTGGATGGTACGAAGGAGAGATCAAGGCAAGACGACTTTCGCCTTGCCTCCAGCTAGACTCAGCGGAAAAGGGGGCATTTGGTATAGAACCAAAGAAGAAGTAGGAGTTCGTATCCCTTCTTCAGCTCAAGGAGATTTCTCCAGCTTAGTGGATTCGCAGAGGAGGTCTCTTTTATCCTCTGCTAAAGTAACCTGGACCTCTACGGAGACGGACCATCATTTGAAGGGTCTGCTCCGGACGCTTGAAGTGTTCAACTTCCTTGACTGGTGTTTGGGAGTTCTGGATCTGCAAGCGAGAAGCCCAGAATCTCTCAGTCTGGGGGAGCTGTCCAGCGTGTTAGCATGTATGGACAAAGCCGTCAGGGATGGTTCGGAGGAGATCGTCTCTCATTTTGGAACGGCTTTATTGAAAAAGAGAGCTTTGCTGTGCAATTTCACAGCTCGTTCGGTAACTCCAGCTCAGAAAGCGGATTTGCTGTTTTCTCCTCTTTCGAACCATCTCTTCCCCCAGACTTTAGTAAAGGACCTGACTAACAGTTTGCAAGAGAAGGCAACTCAGGACCTTTTGGCCCAGTCTACAAGACGTTCGGCCGTACCTTCAACCTCTTGCAGCTGCGGTTCGAACGCCGAAGAAGGTTAAGCCCTTTCGTGGGGGCTCCCCCCTCGAGAGCAGCTCCTCGAGGGAGAGGGTTTTCACGAGGAAGAGCTTCCTTTAAGTCAAAGCCTTCCAAGTGAGAAGCATGTCCTTCAGACACCAGTCGGAGCCAGACTGAAGTTTTTTGCGGGAGCATGGAGAGAGAGGGACACGGACTCTTGGTCCCTCAAGATCGTGGAGCAGGGGTACAAGATCCCCTTTTTAGATCTTCCTCCTCTTTCTACGACTCCCAGAGACCTTTCTCCATCCTATCAGGGAGAGAAGAAGAAAGTATTATTCGATCTCCTTCAACAAATGATCGAGAAAAGAGCGGTGGAACAAGTCGCGGACCTGGGGTCCCCAGGTTTTTACAACAGGATTTTCCTAGTACCGAAGCAGTCGTCAGGTTTGGCGTCCAGTTCTAGATGTAAGCAGGCTCAATCTTTTCGTGGAAAAGACCAAATTCACGATGGAGACGCCTCATTCTGTTCTGGGAGCCTTGAGACCGGGCGACTGGATGGTGTCCTTAGACTTGCAGGCAAACGCCCGTACTTACTTTCACATCCCGATCCACCCTCTTTCAAGAAAGTATCTAAGGTTTGTCTTAGACAAAAAAGTGTGGCAGTTCAGAGCTATGTGTTTCGGCCTGACCACGGCTCCAATGGTGTTCACTGTAGTCATGAAGAACGTGGCGAGGTGGCTACACTCTTCGGGGATAATAGTTTCCCTGTACCTCGACGACTGGCTGATCAGAGCGTCGTCGAGAGAGAGGTGTCTGAAGGACTTGCAGTTCACTTTAGCCCTAGCAAAGTCCCTGGGACTTCTGGTCAACCTCGAAAAGTCGCATCTGACCCCAACACAGTCCATCGTGTATCTGGGGATTCAGATGGATTCAGTGGCTTTTCGAGCGTTTCCGTCCCAGGAACGTCAGCGGCTAGGCTTAGAAAAGATCTCAGCCTTCCTAGGGAAAGAGACTTGCTCGGCGAGGGAATGGATGAGTCTGCTGGGAACCATTTCCTCGCTAGAAAGGTTTGTTTCCTTGGGAAGACTGCACCTCAGGCCTCTCCAATTTTTCCTTGCGGACGAGTGGAAGGCCAAGGACGATCTCAATGCCATATTGAGAATATCGCTTCCGATAAAGAACCATCTAAGATGGTGGTTGGACCCTCAGAAGCTTCAGGAGGGCGTGTCCCCAAGTCTTCTGAGCCCCAACCTAGTGTTGTTCTCCGACGCTTCCATCACGGGCTGGGGAGCAACACTAGGAGGGAAGGAAGTGTCAGGCTCCTGGAGAGGGGAACAGGTAGCCTGGCATATAAATGTCAAAGAACTGGCAGCAGTATTTCGTGTGCCCTGCGTTATTGAAAGGAGTTTGAAGACCCAAGATTGTTCAGGTAAACTCGGACAATACCACAGCACTCGCTTATTTAAAAAATCAGGGAGGAACACACTCCAGAACGTTGTTTTCCCTAGCGAGAGAGATTCTGCTGTGGGCAAAGATAAGAAATGTGACTATCCTGTCGAGATTCATTGCAGGAGTGCAAAACGTCAGGGCAGATCTTCTCAGTCGTCGGGAACAAATCCTACCGACGGAATGGACCTTGAACGAAGACGTTTGTCGAGACCTTTGGACGTTGTGGGGACGTCCGCTGGTCGACTTATTCGCGACGTCAAGGACCAAGAGACTTCCTCTTTATTGCTCCCCGGTCCTGGATCCAGAAGCAATCGCGGTAGACGCGTTGCTTTGGAATTGGACGGGTCTAGACCTGTACGCCTTCCCACCATTCAAGATTTTGGGGGAAGTCATGAGGAAGTTTGCGGCCTCAGAAGGGACGAGGTTGACCCTGATCGCTCCGATGTGGCCAGCGAGAGAATGGTTCACAGAGGTCATGTCTTTCCTTGTAGACTTTCCAAGGACATTGCCCTGGAGGAAAGATCTACTCAAACAGCCTCACTTCGAAAGGTTTCACCAAAACCTCTCCGCTCTGGGTCTGACTGCGTTCAGACTATCGAAAAGTTGGCCAGAGCGAGAGGTTTTTCGAAAGCAGCTGCGAGAGCAATCTCACATGCAAGACGTGCTTCCACAAGAGCTGTTTACCAATCGAAGTGGGCTTCCTTCAGGGCATGGTGTAAAAAGGAGGGAGTTTCCTCTTCCTCGACCTCTGTGAACCAGATAGCTGATTTTCTGCTCTTTCTCAGGAATGTGCAGAAATTAGCGGTCCCTACCATCAAGGGATATAAAAGCATGTTGTCAGCGGTTTTTAGGCACAGAGGCCTTGACCTTTCTGACAACAAGGACATTCATGACCTTTTAAAGTCTTTCGAGACTTCGAAGGTTCCTCAAATGAGACCTCCGTCATGGAACCTTGACGTGGTTCTTAAATTCCTTATGTCAAGCCCTTTCGAACCGCTTCAGGCAGCGTCTCTTCGAAACTTGACAAGGAAGGCTCTTTTCCTAACTTCTCTTGCGACGGCTAAGAGAGTTAGTGAAATTCAAGCGTTTAGTTAAGTTAATGGGGTTCAAAGGAGACAATGCTGTCTGCTCGTTGAACCCAACTTTCTTGGCGAAGAATGAAAATCCTTCGAACCCTTGGCTGAAGACTTTCGAGATCAAGGGTATGTCAAGTCTGGTGGGCCAAGAACCAGAGAGAGTCCTGTGCCCAGTCAGGGCTCTCAAGTTCTATGTACATAGAACAAAAGAGGTAAGAGGTCCCTCAGGTAATCTCTGGTGCTCTGTGAAGAGACCAGAGTTACCTTTATCGAAGAATGCTGTTGCTTTCTTTCTAAGGGACGTCATTAAGGAGGCTCATTCATCTTTCCAGAAGACTGATTTGAGCCTCTTACGAGTGAAAGCGCACGAAGTTCGAGCTGTCGCTACCTCTCTTGCCTTCCAAAAGAACATGTCAATCAAGGACATTCTTGATTGCACCTTTTGGAGGAGTAACTCCGTCTTCGCCTCACATTACCTAAGGGATGTGAGAACGATTTATGACGATTGTAATTCACTGGGGCCATACGTTTCTGCGGACACAGTCTTGGGGTCCGGAAGTAGCTCTTTCCCTATCCCTTAGTTAGGATTAGGTTAGTTTTGTTGTTGTGTTTTTAGGTTGTGGTGAGTCTTATGTGAAGATCTCCCATCCTTTAGTTAGTTTTAAGGGGTTTTTGTGAATAGTTGGTCAGGTGGTGGTCAGTTGCTTCGTTGCCCTCATATGTATGGCCTCGATGGTCTTGTCACGTTGAGGTCTCGTACCCGTTTGACAGATCATCCAGAGCGCACCAGCACTACAGGTCTCCACCTGGCTGGCAACTCTGAATTAAGCAAAAGCAGCCTTAAGTGACAGTAATCACATAGTCTACTTTGCAAACAGGTGAGGAACCAAGATGTATATCATCTACTTAATTTAAGTTTCCTAAAAAATCCTATTCTGTCTCTTCCCACCATCCGAAGGTGGGATTCAGCTATATATATATCTGTCAGGTAAGTGGCATGAACAAAATGTTATTGTTATTATACAATTAAGTTTGTTCATACTTACCTGGCAGATATATATAATTAAATTGCCCGCCCTCCTCCCCTCAGGAGACAGGGGCATTAATAAAATATTGAATAGAAAATGGGAATGGTTCCTGATATCCGCCTCCCAGCAGGCGGGAATGGGTACTACCACCTGGCCAGCCCACTGCGTGTGCCGCGAGTTTTGAAATTCTGTCGGACTTCAGAAAATACAGCTATATATATATCTGCCAGGTAAGTATGAACAAACTTAATTGTATAATAACAATAACATTTTCTCTAGGGAGGCTTCACATAAGACCCCTTCAATTCTTCTTGAAGGAGAATTGGGATCAGAGGAATCAGGATCTGGGGGACTCCTTTCCTCTCTCCAAAGAAATAAAGGAAAACCTCAGCTGGTGGTTAGAACCAGGCAGACTCAACGAGGGACTGTCACTGCAGTTACCGAACCCCTCCTTAGTGTTGTTTACAGACGCTTCGGAAGTGGGATGGGGGGCGACGTTGGGCCCAAGAGAAGTGTCAGGCACCTGGAGTGGGGAACAGGTGTCCTGGCACATCAACGAGAAAGAGTTAGTGGCAGTGCATCTAGCTCTCAGGCAGTTAGAATCCCAAGTCTCAAACTCAGTGTTGCAAGTGAACTCAGACAACAAGATAGCTCTAGCCAACATAAGGAAACAGGGAGGGACTCACTCCATCTCACTTTACAAGAAGGCGAAGGAGCTTCTTCTGTGGGCAAAGGAGCGGAACATCACGCTCTTAACGAGGTTTATTCAAGGCGAGAAAAACGTGAGAGCAGACTTGCTGAGCAGGAAAGACCAAGTCATTCCTACGGAGTGGACTCTGCACTCAGAGGTCTGCAACCAGATTTGGAACCTCTGGGGAGGTCAAACATAGACCTGTTTGCAACGCATTGGAATGCCAGGCTGGAGAACTACTGCTCTCCGATTTCGGATCCGAGGGCAGTAGCAGTAGACGGTCTCCTCCTAAATTGGGAAGGAATAGACGGGTGCGCTTTTCCTCCTTTCAAGATCATAGGAGAGGTCATAAGAAAGTTTGTCTCGATGGAAGGAGCGAAGCTGACCCTCATCTTCCCATTCTGGCCAGCTCAAGAGTGGTTCACAGAGGTACTGGAATGGATGATAGATTTTCCAAGGTACCTGCCCTTACGGAACGATCTTCTCAGACAGCCCCACTTCGACAGATACCACAAAACCTCCCCGCGCTCGGTCCGACTGCCTTCAGACTGTCGAAGGACTCGTCAGAGCGAAGGGGTTTTCACGCGCGGCTGCAAAGACAATTGCAAGAGCCAGAAGACCTTAAACTATACGCGTGTACCAGTCGAAGTGGGAGGTATTCCGATGGTGGGCCAGGAATCAGAATGTATCCTCTTCCAGTACCTCTGTGACGGAAATAGCGGATTTTCTGCTATATTTGAGACGGAAATGTAATCTTGCAGTCTCTACCATAAAAGGTTATAAGAGTATGCTTTCCTTGGTGTTTAGACATACAGGACTAAACATCACGGAGGACAAGGACCTGCATGACTTGATTAAGTCATTCAAAACTTCGAAGTCCAAAATGGCTAGATCACCCAGCTGGAACCTGGATGTGGTATTAAAATTTCTTATGTCAAATAAATTCGAACCTCCCAATAATTCATCATTTAGGGATTTGACTAGGAAATCTATATTCCTCTTTGCTTTAGCATCAGCTAAGAGGATAAGTGAACTAAAGGCTTTAGAAGGCACAGTGGGCTTCAAGAGGGACTCTGCAGTGTGCTCCTTTAACCCCCTATTTTTAGCCAAAAATGAGAATCCTTCTAAACCTTGGCCAAGGACATTTGAAGTTAGAGGACTGTCTTCTCTAGTAGGGAGAGAAATAGAGAGAACCTTGTGTCCGGTCAGGAGCCTCAAGTTCTATCTAGAGAGGAAAAAGCAAATGGGAGGAAACTCGGAGAGCCTTTGGTGCTCAGTAAGGGATCCGAGAAGAACGATGTCGAAAAACGCACAAGCCTTCTTTATCAGAGATATTATTACAGAAGCCTGTACTTCCTGTGAAGAGGAACATCTCGGACAACTGAGAGTTAAAGCACATGAGGTCAGAGCTGTGGCCACCTCCTTAGCTTTTCACAAGAATATGTCTTTACAGGATTTAGTTGGATCCACATATTGGAGATGCAATTCTGTATTTGCATCTAACTATTTGAGAGATGTAAGTGTGACTTATGATAAGTGCTTCTCTCTCGGACCTTACATATCTGCGGATTCGGTGCTGGGACAGGGGGCTGAAACCAATCTTACTTAGTTTAGATAGATTAGGAATTTTAATTTTGTGGTGTTGTTTTTATGGTCGATTGAAAGTGGTCGGGGAAAAGTACCACTTTCAAATCGTAGTTTATAACAAAGTAGTGTGGTCAGGTGGTCGAGATTGGTTGTTTCATGCTCCTTGTAATGGTTTGGACGTAGGCTCTGTCTTGTAAGAGGGTTAGTCCCCGTTGATATGACAAAGGTGAAAGCTCTACCATGTAAGTGGGATAGGCCCCATTGGTACGATCCGAGATGAGGCTCTGTCGAGTAAGCGGGCTAGCCCCCATTGACAAGATCCAGAAGAGTTCTCAGTGACAGGTCTCATCCTCACTGAAACTCTTGAGGCAAGCAGACTCATAGACAGTATTCATGAAGTCTTCTGCCCAATAAGGTAGGAACCAAGGTATTTAAGTTTATTTATAGTGCCTACAACAAACGTTGTTTTCCCTGTTTTTTTAATTGATATTTATATTGAGTAACTATCTCTTACCCTCCTCCAAGGGTGCCAATCAGCTAAGTATATATCTGCCAGGTAAGTTGCATGTATAAAAATGAAATTGTTAAGATACACATACTTACCTGGCAGATATATACGTTTAATGGCCCACCCAGCCTCCCATCAGGAGATAGGGGGAAGAGAAAATCTGTCAGAAAACGGGAATGGTTCCTATTACCGCCACCCAGCGGCGGTAGGGGGTGATCACCTGACCTACCTGTAGCGTGTGCCGCGAGTTTTGAATTCTGTCGGACGTCAGAGACATTAGCTAAGTTTATATCTGCCAGGTAAGTATGTGTAAAACTTTATTGTATCTTAACAATTTCATTTTAAATCTGTTGGCAAGAAATGGTCCAAACAGACAACGGTTTGTGTCATAGGTTGAAAGGTTTTGATTTTGATATCCTCCCTTCGAAGAGCCATCAGCCAGTGACTTCATTTCTCTCTATTTGACGGAATTCTGTGGAATGATATGCCTTTTGGACACTTGCCAGAAGTATTGGCACAACCAAACCCCATACATTGGCATAATTGACGCTATTTAAATGACAATAGACCTAAAACATAGGACAATACCGAGGATGAATACAATACAATATACGTGCTTTGCTGGGCTTGTTATTGTGAGGCGACCACGACACTACGTCGTCGGGACTAATTCACCAGATGGCAACATAGTCGAATTCTGGATAAGTGGCACTCTCCATTGAAGTACCTCGGCGCTAATTTGAAATTAAATGGTAAAAAAATGGGATTACGTACACATTCGAGCAATGGATCATTATTTAGCTTATTAAAAGTAAGTTCTGTTTGAAAAAATTTATTGGCTATTAACCAGAAGTTCCCCTTTAACTTTGAAATGGTAAAGTGAAAAAAAAATCATGTTTCGTGGATTTTCAAAAGTTTTCAGGAACACTATTGGCAGTAATTTCTTGTTTTAGTTTGAACACCTATCAGTAAATTTCATTATGTCAAAATTTTTAACTCAGATATTTAGGCTAGTTTCTTTTATCCACAGTTCTGAATGACCAAATAATATATTATGGTAGTTCCCAAAGAGGCATGTGGACCGTTCACCCTTGTTAAGACGTGTTGTAAATTTCTAATCAAACTTTGTTTGAAGTTATTTTTAACTGAATGGATAAAGAAGGCTCCTCACAAAGGCTAGTGAGATTTACTTACTAATTGATGACCTGTGAATTTGATAGGATACTGAGATTTTACAGGAACGTTTTATGTATACAACTCACTCTTAACCCACCTGCTCTTATAATTTTTTTTCCCAGTTTATTGCTACTTGCACCAGAATCCTAAGGTTCTTTGTTAATTTCAACTCTTTGATCAGGGGTAGTAGGGTGTCCAGGTGTTGCCCATCCTCTCAAACTCTTGCTTTCTTAGTTGACGTTGCCAGCAATATTCCCTTGACACCTTAGATATTCATGGGAGCTTATGTGTTAGTGTCAGTGACATTTTTCATTCATCAGTGTTGGAGAGCAGTATTTTAATGAACATGGTAGTTTCAAGTATTCATTTATGGTCACCCATCCAATTACAGACAAAATCCACCATTAACTTCCCTAATCTTTAAAAACCGTAAGTGCATCAGTGTTACTTGGTATCTTATTAACCTTAATACCAAGCTAACTTTACTTCTCATATTTTGCTTAAGAGGGAAGTAAGTCATAGCAGCAGTAGTTTAGGATTGTTTTTGTGAAATATGAGAACTTTTTGGCCTTCTATAATCACTTTCAGAATGCATATTCACCCAAAAGTTACCAGGCATCTCGTACATTAATTTAAGGTTCCTCTTGGGTATATAAAAATTACCACTACTTTGTGGTAGCTCATTCTGTGTTGGCTATTCTTGTTGGATTGGATTAGATTATATAATTTAGGCCAACAGCCAAGCACTGGGACCTATTAGGTCATTCAGTGTTAAAAGGGGAGTTGACAGTAAGGAGGTTTGAAAGCTGTAACATGAGGAAAACCTCACCATGGAAAGTCAGAGGGAGGAGAGAGTATGGACGTAGATACAAAAAAGGAATGAGAGAGGTTGCAGGAAGGGCGGAAGAGATGCTGCAAAGAACCTTAAATAATGGCTATGGTGCACCATGTGAGGTGCACTGAAGGCACTACCCTCCCACAAGGCCTGTTCATGATGGAAGGAAATATTAGTAGAAAACTGATCTACAGGGTTGTTTCTTGATACTGAGTATGTTTTGAAGGAACTATTAGGTACTTATATCCCCTCAGTGTAGTATGATTTTTACCCTTGGCCACTGGTTGAATCCAGACTTATTCTCTTAAATTTTAGTGTTACCTTAAGGCCTGTCCACACTAGGAAACTTTGGTTGCAAACTTTTTACCGCATACTTGTTTCCCTTCCAGAATGGAAACATTTAGGGTTTGAGTGTGTATATTTACACATATACATGCATATAGACACATACAATTTATATGTATTTTATATATTTATATATGTATGTGTATATATGTAAAAATTTTCAATTCTGCCAGAAGCAAGTCATCATGACACTTTTTCTAAAACTTCCTTACCCATCTCTTTCTTTCTTATTCCTCCTCAAGTGCATTAAAATAGCCTAGTAGAATACAGAGGCTACCACACCAACAAGCATCCTGACGACAACTGAGACCTGGACAGGAAACATTGCTTGCAAATTTTGTTTGCTAACAATGTTTCTTAGTGTAGACGGGCCTTTAGACATGGTTACCTGTAAGATGCATTGTTAAATTGATATTGGTAACAGATTCATCATTTCTTGCTTAGTGTGGTGTGATGTGTTGGTCTAAACAGGAAGTTAATGTAATACGCACATTTCACCATTAATTTTTCCCCCAGATGGAAAAAGATTGCATGGTGGAGAGCAAGTCCTGTATGGAGACGTAGTTAAGGCCCACACCACAGGAGAAGGAGAAGCTGCAATTCCAGGAGGTCCCCATTACGAAGAGATGACAAGGACTCTGAATCCACCGAACTTGCCATCTTTGACGAGGCTGCGTCCCTTCTAACCAGGAGAAGGTTGGGCCACAAATTAGCACTGAGGTGGCCCGGGTAATAGATGGCCTTAGCCCCAGACTACAGCAACCTGTTAAAGGAGGGCAAGCTAATGGAACCCCCATCAGAGCAACACGACACTATCCTGACCACTGCAGTAGACCACAAGTCCAGCTACAACACAGTCTGAAAGGCAGAAGAAGCAGTAAACTCTAGGAGTAGAAGCCTCTTGAGAAGTCAGTGAAGGGCCCTCAGCCCTTACCTGACCCAGGGTCAAACCAGGCTTTAAACAGATCATGTCCAAATTAATGTGTCATGGCATCAGTTGAACTACATTAGTTGAATAGCAGAGGTGGGGAGATGCATAGATGACCTATGAGAGTGCAGGGAGCCATCACAACCCGAGACCAAAGCATTAACATGCTGCAAAATTTATTGCATCCTGTCTCGGACCAAGCAAGGCCTCTATGCCCGTAGGGGTCATAGAAGACTGTCTGTGTCCTCCCCTCAAGATTATTGAACTCACGAACTAGATAATAACCTCCAAAAAAGACTTAAACTCTAGACTCCCCGTCCTTTGGCTCTGGGAATGGAGAGTGATGACGTAAAGTAGAGGGTGAGAAGGATCCTCATCCTTCCCTAAGGCCAATGGAGAAGCTACCCTTGGAAGCTGGATGTCACACCTTCCATCGACAGGGCTAAAACCCCCGAACAATGGAAGATCCCGTGAAAGAGGGCTCAGGCACACGGTCAAGCGATGAATCACATACACGGCCATGAGTCGAACCATGTACACGATCGTGCAATGAACCACGTACACTGCCGTGTGACAAAGCATGTACACAGTTGAGAGATGAAGAACGATGCATGAGAGAACATTTTGGAGGAGAGTGACCACAATGAGAAGAATCAAGGCCCCAAACTCTGGAAGCTGAACAAAGCAAGTGGGAACTCCTTGGAGAACGAGAGCCAGAAAGCGTAGGCTTCTTGAACACTAGAAAGGATGGCCTCCCCATCACACACAGGCAAAGAAGGGCCTACTAGGCTGAGAGACTCATCCATGGACCCAAACTGCCTCACGACTATCATTATGAACACATTCGTTGGGAAGCAGAACATGAGGAGAAGCAGCAGTCTTTTGTAGAGGAGAACTTCTAGAAGGTGCAAGATCAGCATCATGTGTATCAGGCACCTTCGACCTCTTAATTGGAGCCTTATCCTTGTGGTAAACTTGAACAGGCTGAGGAGACGAAGAATCAGCTTGAAGACTCTGAGGAGAGTGAAGGCCTTCATGAGCTGGAACATATCTACATGCATGTAAGGAGGAGGCTGGGAAGACAGGGAAACGCCCCTCTCACTCTCAGAAGACGAAGCAAATAAGTCCTGAATCCTCCGTCTGACCTGAGAATGAGGGGGAGGAGGAGGAAAAGAAAGCAATGGAGAAGGGGAAGGAGCTCTCCACCTGCAACGCCTCTTGTTAGAAAGTACAGGATACATCTTGCCAAAAATAGTCCAGCTTATCAGCCATTACTTGAAGGAGCACTTCTGATGGGTCTGCAGCCGGCTACAATGACGTCAACGCAACAGGCAGTGGGAGAGACAACACCACAGCCTATGTCATAGGCAATGAGGATGCTGGGAGTAACATCACAGCATTAGGAATGGTGGCTCGAATCAATTGCCTCACTGGTGGCAAGATAAGCAGTGAATCAGGATGCATCGTAATTGTCACTGGCGTCCTGCTAGGCGGCAGCACATGAGAGCCAAAGTTATGGAGACCCGGAGGAAGGGGGGACGACAGGAGGACAGCGAACAGACGTGAAATGCGACAATAGGCCATCCAAGGAGTGCTGCCCAAACAGCTGCCATCTTGTGCGATTCCATATCTGAAACAAAGGAAGTAGAGTTGCCTCTTCTCTCCCAGGAGGGAGATTACCTCCAATGAGAGAGGGAGCAACATTACACACAAAATCCTGTGCAACTCCTCATACTTACAAAGACAAATCAATGGAAGAAAAGGAAGGAGACAGGGTGTCAAAAGCAGCAGAGGGAAAAATTCTTGAAGGGGATGCGGATTTGTCCACTCGGTGAGGCGAGAAAGCTTCCCAAGAAGGACAAGTAGATACCTTACAGTGCTCCCTCTTCTCATAGAAAGCCTTCTGTGACACAGACCAGGAATGATATTCCAGGCAAGGGTTAGTGATAATACAAAAATTGGAATGGCACCTACTGCAAGTGGTATGGGAGTCAGTAATGGAAGAAGCCAAAAACCTTGAGCATGGAACTCCTGGAATTCCCAGACACATGCATTGATGGGCAGATTGACCCACCAATTATTCCAGTTTATTCAAACTTTGATGGAAAGAGGTACAAGAATGTTATTGAAATCATAAAGTTGCCAAAACCAATTAACATCCCTGTGAAGTGGGAGCAAACCATGTACATCATTTATGAATGAAGTAAAGGAGTTGATTTCTCAAGAAATCATTGATAACTATATTGAAGATGCTTAATGCAAAAGCTTGTGAAGCTTTAAGAGCATAGAAGCATTAGCTTACTCCTGTGATATGAATTGAAATATTTTTACTGTAAATAAACTAATTGACAATTTTCTGTGTTGGATGATTAGCCAAGAAGTAACAAACCTTATTCAGTAACTTCATGTTCAAGATAAGGCATGAGAATGGCTGCAACTCCTCTTGCCATAACTTTCTTGACAGCAGGGCAAGGTTCATATCAAACTCCTCCAGAATTTGCATCCCTTCAACCACTTTCTCATCATATCTAAAGGCCTTCTTATGAATCACTTTTGAATAATTACATTCTCACCTGTTTAGATCTCCCAAGCCTTCAGCATGGCCTTGTGTTAAGAATTATCAGTGCTATTCTTATTTCTTACTTTAGTGATTTGATCTTAAGAGTTTTTCACAAAGTTCCAAGTTAGGGCCAACATTTGTTCTGCTCTGCCTCTTGAATTGACCTTCAGTGTGTGTGTTGGATGTGTCACTTTTCCTTTACATCACCTTGGCTGCTCTAAGCAGGTCAGTCATCTCCATAGCCCTTCATAGTAGTGTTCCTACTCCAGTTGGCCTCCTGTTTACAATAGGTTGGTAGCCATATACCTGTGGTTTGGTTTAGTTTCCTTCCTTATTGCTCATCATGCACTACCTTCCAAGAGTTAGAAGAATTCTCTGAAACAAGAGGGTTCTTAAAGTCTTTCTTCGATGGATGGATGCTCTACCCCTTGGTAGAAAATATTCCATCTTGGGTACATAGGTTATAGCTTGGACTTGTGTTCTGGTGTCTACAGGGACCGTGGTTTGCTCATGATTAGGGCTCTTGACATAAGTGACTTTCGTCTACACTGGCTGTTTTGTCAGTCTGAGGTCTCTGCCTTCTGTAGGATGGGCACTGGTCTTTGCAAAATTGTGCAAGGGTTTTCCTCTTGGATTTGCTTCATTGTCCCCCTTATAGTGGCTAACCATGTCCTTACCTTGGGTATCGGGTTACAGTAGTCTCGTCATTCTTTTTCACATTCACTCACCAGACAAGAATTAACTTTTCTTGAAGTCTGACCACTGCTCATCTTTATGCACAAAAACATTTTCTCTCTTGGACCTGCCATTGCCAACTCAACATCTGCTCTTCTAATATAAACTTTTGCAACTTCTTCCTTCTTTGACTCATCTGCCTCGTTTGCCCTCCTAAATAGTGATTCAGGACCTTTTTTTCTCTTTCTGCCCCTGGAAGTGTTCCAGGAATGTGTTGGTGTAAAAACTCGTGAATGTAGTTGATATTGGTAGACTTCTTGTCAAATTTGTTAGAATTCCTTTTTCCTATTGTCTCTTAAAATTAATCATTGCCCTTTCAATTCTTCATTATCCATGTTTTGCCATTCATTGCTCTTAGCCATCGCTAAGGCTTTAGGTAGTTGTGACATCTTTCTTCTATTTGATGTGTATTAGAAATGCAGCTATATCATTTAACAGTCCTACTTTCTCATCAATGTCTTTGATGTCGAGTGAAGCCACTAGGTCATCATTGTTTCTGTTGCTAGTGATTCCATGGTTTGCTAAATTCTTCAAAGTTTTCTTACCATTCACTGCAGTTTTCTCATTGCCTTACTGCAAATTATATACTGTGTGCATGTAACTAGTGTTCAATGTAATTTAAGTTTAAAAATTTTCTACTAGTAATTCCATTTTACTATTTCAGGCACTGGATAAAATGCAGATTGACCCACCAATTATTCCAGTTCATTCAAACATTGATGGGAAGAAGTACAAAAATGTTAAAGAAATCATAACAAAGTTGCCAAAACAAATTTACACCCCTGTGAAGTGGGAGCAAACCATGCACATCATTTATGAACGGAGTAAAGGAGTCGATTTCCCGAGAACCTATGAATGTGGACCAAAGAAATCATTAAAAACTATATTGAGGATGATTAATGCAAAAGCTTCGGATGCCTGTAAGTGCATAGAAGCTTAAGCTCACTTCTGTGATATGAATTGTAATATTTTTACTGTAAATAAAGTACTAATTGACAATTTTCTGTGTTGTACTAACCACCCAAATGGATGATTTGCCAAGAAGTAACGAACCTCATTCAGTAACTTCATGTTCAAGATAAGGCATCGAGAATTTTACAGGAAACAGTGGGAACAGAATTAAGCCCATTTACTCCTAAAACATAAACATATTAGAACCTATGTGGTTTCCAGACAGTACCTAGAAAAGCACCATAATTTCATAAAATATTGCTACTGGTAGGAAATAAAATTACATGAAACAAAAATAAAAGGCATTGTGAAACTAATAATATCAAGTTACAAAACTGAAAATATCAAGTTACAGACTTGTTTAAGTACAATATGTAAACTAAAAATAGGAATTCTGCAAAAATAATGCAAAGTAAAAATTATCAAAACAATGAGAACTGCTATGTCATTAGAAAACAACCAATGATTTTAAAAACAAAGCATATTGTTGCCTATAAGCCAATTCATTTAGCATATTTCACTTCATGTTGTATACTAAATAAAAAACAAAAACAAAGTTGGTTAATACTCTCAGCAGCTACTGTAATTTGCCACATTCAGAGCTGCTAAAATGAAAATGGCATAACTGGAATAGAAAATGTAATGCAGTTTGGGGAAGTATGTCTGTTGATCCCAGAAATTTTACCAGTCCATTAAGAAAACGAGGAGAAACACCGCAGTTCTATCAACTGCCTGCATCATAATTTAATAGCTGTTGGACACGAACCTCCAACAGAAAATTTCTTGAAATACAAAACTTTTGGAAGCAGTGTAAATCACAAAAAATTATGTAATCTGATAAATAGAATATGAACAAAGGAAAAGGATCTGTCTTAGATCTCCATTTTGCACATGTACTGTACTATGTTTTACCTTTGTTTTGGTGACACTGACATGATGTACACCTTATTAGATTATACTGAAGTGGAAAAAAGGGGAAAATGAGTGCATGGTCCAAAAAAAAAAACTATGGATATGCTTTTTAGAAGAAACTTTTAATAATTATTGGGAACAAACATCCAGAACATCAATGTAAGGGAATGGATATGTAAGAGGCCTTCCATACACAAGAACAGATCAGGATAATTTAAATCAAAGAGAAAAGAAGGGTAGAAGTGGACCATTTCTTTGAAACACCAAATTTCATTAGAATAATTATGAAATCTAAATCTTGGGTACATATTCATCAGGCAGCAATTAATAAAGTCCTTTATTTCATTTTACCTATTGTTTTTGCATAGACCTTTGTTAAATCCTATCATCCTAACAAAATAAAATCCTTCATTGAATGTCTCTGGGGATTCACAAGTAAGCATCACCTGGTCAGACATTGTCATTTATGATGAATTGATCATAAAATAGTACTGCAATAAAGGTGGTCAATATTCCTTTCACTAATAATGACACTTGGAAGCAAAACATTGTCCTAAAAATGGGGTTAATATGTATGTGAAAAACCAGCCATTAACTATAGTGTAAAGAAGAGACAACTGCTCTAGCTAATGTTAGACATGTATAAATCTGTTTAGGATAAACTACAATGGAGGGTTAAAATGTAATACCGACAGTAATAACAGAAGTTAAAATGTAATACCAATATGGAGTCTTCATGAATAGGAAGTTCCAAATAAACAAAATTACTCAACTAGGAAGGACTTCCTGTCCAACAATTTTTTTTTCTTTTCGTTTAGTTTTTTTTAGCCAAAGTTAATTTCAGAATGAAAAAGATTTTACCTTGGTCGTAACTAGGTATTTGGTTAATCGATATGAAATTTAAGCTAGTATGAAAGGAATGAGCAAATTTTAATTCTGTTCTAAATACATAATTTATGGCAGTCCCTCTATATGTATTTGCCTTCTCTCTATTTATGGCCATGAAAGTTATATCAAGATTATGATACTTCCCAATATATTCTTGTCTCCTGCTATATACAGTAGTATTTGGTATAAGAAATGGATCATGAAAAAGAAGCTCCCATAAGTGGTTAGCAAGTAGTTTTTTCAAGTCCCTGACAATACATCAAGAGTCCTCGTACAGAAAGAGGAGATAATGATTTATTCCTCTGATAACAGCACCACGACAGTCAATGTAAACCCTTTCGATGACCCACACCAAAAGAGGGTTCACTTTCAAGATGAAATATTCATCTACAAGAAGGCGTAAGGATTTTTCACAGGTGGTGGTACCAAACCATTCTTGTAGTCGAGGCTTATGAATCTACAAGAAACATTTTTTCCTAAGATAACTTTACTCACTGGGCAAAAAAAAAAAAAAAAAAAAAAAACAAAAAAAAAAAAAAAAAAAAAAATCTGGCAGATATTTTACCTACAGCCACTTGTTAATGCAAGTCAAATATGAGGGCAAATTAATTATTTTTCGAAGGATGATTCTTAATACATCAGTGGCTGGATATTTCACAGTAAGCATTTTTGCTAGTTTAACAGATGAATGTATCCCCATATGGCTGCTTAAACAAATAATAATAATAATAATAATAATTTCAACATCACCTGAGATACCAGCTTGATCACAAGTTTGCCATATTAATCATTGTTAACAGTCATAAAATTTTAAAGTTAATGAGGTAATATGACGGAAAAGTGCGCTATTTACTAATTACACAGTAATTTTGAGAAATACTTTTGAAATATGCCACTGCTCTTATATTAAGTGTCCACGTCTGTAAGGAACATAATGTAAATTCTAATCAACATTCTAAAAATTTAACAATTTTTTATATAACCTTTAGTATCTAAGATGAAACTATGCCTTTCTGTAAAAACTCACCAAAGATACTGTACAGATGAAATTTTCTTTTAGTCTATTCTTTGTCCCAAGGTTAAACTTGAGATGGATTTAAAATACCTTCCAGTAGGAAAACTGCAAGATTTATGGATAATTTAATCAGTTACAAGATATCAAGTATTTAACAATCAACTTAACTAAAATGGGGGCTCCCTCTGGAAGGTTTCTCACGATTTCAAAAACCTTATCTAAAAATTTAGTTTATGTATAATCTTGAACTGACTAAACAGAGCTGAGCAGATGATTTTAAAGCACAATTGAACATATGGAAGGTATTGTCTCCAAGATATCCTAAATATATGGGAAGCCCATCAACTTTCTAAATCTGAGGCGCCCAATTTCTCATAAACTGGAGGGAA
>NC_087209.1:75249592-75254592 GCF_015104395.2 Macrobrachium nipponense
GTTTTTGTTACATTACAACAAAAATTTTGAGGTTATGATGATTTTTGACACTTTTTTTCGTATTTTTTGAATTTTTAGTGACGCCGCATATGCGGAACTAGTTTTTGCGGGCGAATGAATACACTAACTGGGATGCGCAGTTTAAAACAGTCCAAAAGCGCAAATATAATGAAAAATCATTGCTTGTTTCCAGTACATAATTAAAAAAAACTAAGTTTCTGGTTAGATTACAACACAAATTCCAAGGTTACGACGTTTTGTTATGCTTTTTTAACGATACCTCATATGCAGAACTAGTTTTTGAGCGGAGGTGCATAAATTAATTAACGCTATTAAACTGTATGGTAAATTGGACCGAACAACGACCTCGGACGGTCGAGGACGCCAAGCGTAACAATACGAAAGGACGCCACTTCAATCGCGTGCCTGCCTGCATTCCACTAGGTTGTGTGCTGAGACGTTGCGTGAAATTCCTTGCCATTTTCGCAAATTTACAATGGCTCCTAAACGCCAAAGTACTTCCTCCGATGAGAGTTCATCCAAGAAGAGGAAGGTCATCACGATGGAGGTCAAATATGACGTGATAAAGCGTTCGGAGAAGGGAGAAACTAACACCGAAATAGGCCGTTCTTTAGCTTGAGCAGGACCACGGTGGTAACCATTGTGAAGGATAAGGAACGTATTCTGAAGCATGTTAAGGATGCTGCACCGATGAAGTCAACGGTGATAAACGAGAAGCAACGTAGCCAGAGCATTGTTGAAATGGAGAAATTGCTCATGATCTGGCTGGAGGACCAGAACCAGCGACGTGGTTCCGGTGAGCTTAAGTGTGATCCAGGAGAAGGCTAGAGCGCTGCATGAGGCAGTAGTGAAAAAGTTGGCGAAGGCAGTGCTGTGGTGAATTTTCCGCGAGTAGAGGTTGGTTTAACCGTTTTAAGGCTCGTGCAAATTTGCATAATGTGAAGCTGCAAGGTGAAGCTGCTAGTGCTGATAGCGAAGCAGCAGAAAGTTTTCCAGGTGGTTTGGCTGAGATAATTAAGGATGGTGGTTACACGGCTGACCAAGTCTTTAATGTGGATGAGACTGGATTATTTTGGAAAAGAATGCCAAATCGAACGTACCTTTCCAAGGAGGAGAAGTCAGCACCTGGCATAAAGCTGGAAAGGAGCGACTGACTTTGCTGTTTGGGGCCAATGCAAGTGGTGATTTGAAATGAAGCCCTTGCTGGTGTATTTGGCCGAGAATCCCAGGGCTTTCAAGGACATTTTCAAGAGGTCAACTCCCTGTGATTTGGGAAATCTAAACAGAAGGCGTGGGTTACCTTAATGGTCTTCGAAGATTGGTTCAATGACCATTTCGTGCCAGCAGTGGAGCGGTATTTGACTTCGAAGGGTCTGCCTTTTAAGGCCCTCTTAGTCCTGGACAATGCCCCTGGTCACCCTTCAAATTTGAGCGACATGCATCCTAATGTGAAGGTGGTGTACCTCCCACCCAATACCACATCGCTGATACAGCCAATGGACCAGGGAGTAATAGCTAATTTCAAGGCTTACTACCTTAGAAGGACCATACGTTTTGCTTTGAGGGCCATAGAAGCTAACAAGGAGTTGACACTGAAGCAATTCTGGAAGGGCTACAACATTGCAGATGCAGTGAAGAACATTGCAAGTGCTTGGGACGAGGTGAAGACGACCACTTTAAATGGGGCCTGGAGGAAACTGTGTCCACAGTTTGTGCACAGTTTTGAAGGCTTTGACCAGGCAGAAGACGTCGAGACTGTGACGAGGAAGATCGTAGGGCTAAGCAAGAGGCTGCAACTAGATCTTGAACCTGATGATGTAACGAGCTGCTGGCTTCCCATGGAGAGGAATTGTCTGCAGAGGACTTACTAGAACTTGAACAACAAATGATTGAGGAAGAGGAGGTTTTACTCATCTGGAGAGAGCCTTGGCTTCTTTTGAGGCAGAAGACCCTAAACGTTTCTAGGTTTGACAAAAATTCAAGAGAGGAATCATGGATTGGTGACTTTCTACAAGGAGACCTGAAGGAGAAGCAGACGAAGAGAAGTGTGCAGTCCAGGCTTGACACTTTCTTTCACAAGTCTCCAGTACCACCACCTCCCACTCCTAGTCCATGGTAAGGAATTCTGAACTGTTTTACTAATTTATGTGTTTTACATAGTGTACATATTAAAATGTGTTAATTTTTTAATGTAACAACTAAATGTAAGAGTAAATTGTAACTTCATTAATTTTCATCATTTGTAATTTTATTGCAGGAAGTGGTTGAAGTGTGACAGTTCCAGATCCCCCTGTACTACCTGTGACAGTTCAGATCTCCCTGTACTACCTGTGACTTCAGTTCCAGATTCCCCCTGTACCTGGACCCTCTGTATCAGCCCGCCCACCTGTACAATCAGGTAAGCAATTTCATTTTTCTCATTTTCATGTTGGAAATTGTTTACACCCTACATACATACGTACACTAACTTACATAGTGGTACAATGTGTTTGATGTTGCATAACCTTATTATTTTTTTTTTTTGTCATTTCAGACCCCTTTGATAGTGACAGTGACCCAGATGACCCTGAGCCTTTCCATGGTTTTGATGCCTCGCCCTATACATCAGGTAAGGAATCCTTAACAAATTTGTATAAAATGTTTTATAAATTGCTAATAGAATTTTATTAAAAGTGTACATATGCTACAATTACATCCACCTTATAATATATTATGTACCCTATCATTCTTTCCAGATGTAGATGTTCCCTCATCAGTTGATACGAGTATCACCTCTCCAGAACCCAAATCAGTTGATTACGAGTAGTATCACCTCTCCCATTCCTTCAGGTAAAAGAATTCTTCATTTTTTATATTGAACATAACGTATACACACTACATATGTTCAAACAGTAATAACATGTGCAGTAGTTTACAGTAGTTAGTTAATCATCATTTTCATTTTAATATTTTTTATCATTCCAGACTCCCAAGTACCTGCCCATCCCACTCCATAGCCCAGCCACCCACTCTCATGTACCATATGGCCATCCCAGTAAGCAAGCCAACCACTAGAATTTGGTAAGGACATTTTTTTTTTATTAATGTTTTAATATTACATATGTAATAACCATGTTATGTATGTAACATACATACTATAATCATATGTATTACATTATCATTCCAGACTGGCATGCACCTGTGACTTACATAAACCAGACCTTACATTTGCCATAGCCTACATGTCTTCATTTTGCTGAAGGTAAGGAATTCTCAGTTGTGTTTAATGTTTGCATACGTACAATAAATTTTGTACACCTAAGTGGTTCCATACTGTCCTTTAATATTAATTCTTCATTCCAGACTGCCCATCATCCTAGCCTGTTATCTGTGATAAAGCACACTGAAGTTAGGTTTGGAATGCATCCTTATCATGAATGCTCTACACCTCCACCTCCATCTCCCACAACCTAGGTAAACAGCTTTGAGACTCACTAAAAGTTGGTAAGTTATGTAAGGAATTTCTAAATTAAGTTTTATACTACATGTTATATGTGATATTAAACCACTGTATGGTGCATATTACTGTATGTAACTTACTATGCATAGAGTACTTACTGACAAAATTATTTTTTGTACATTCCAGAACCCCCTGAATGATGTAGGCTATGGGGCCACATAAGACTTTGTCCATCCAGGGTTACATTGAACAAGAACTTTTAAACTAAAAGTAAGGAATTAATTAACATACATTAACTCTTTTAGTACTCTTGATATCTACAGTAATTAACATATGCATTCACAACTTCTGTAGTGTATATTTTGTACACTAATTTTGTTACTTTTTCCTTCCAGAACCAACATTTTTCACACAACTCCAGGTTGTTACTACAAGTGTCATCAAGGGATAACTACAAGTAGAAGCACCATTTTTGGATGGAAAAAACCCTTCAGGAAAGTATACGTATCACATGTAACATGTAGTGTAACAAAGTATGAACAGTAAGGTTTTTACATACAGTAGTACATATTACATACGTACATAACTTTTTTTACAGGAATTTCCAACCAAGTTTGATTATGTACATATGTACATGTTATAAACCACTGTACGTATGGTTACTGTATGTAACTTACTAAACATACATAACATGACTTAACTTTGGTACTTTTTTTGGTACATTCCAGAAAACCAGGACCCCCTCCATGATGCAGGCTATGGGGCCACATAAAACTTTGTCCAGGGTTACTACATAACATAGCACGACAACTGTAAACTATGTACTACTGTACTAAAGGTAAGGAATTATACATAGTATTAACATACATTAAGTAACGTTTTATACGTACATACTAAAAAAAAAGTGACCAAGATCTCTCACATGGGATAAGTGATCAAGGTCCCTCATGGAATTGGTACTGTACACTCCCTGCTGAACAGGGGGTGTAGACCAATCATTTACAATAATGCATACCAGTTGATATTAAACCACTGTATGGTGCATATTACTGTATGTAACTTACTATGCATAGAGTACTTACTGACAAAATTATTTTTTGTACATTCCAGAACCCCCTGAATGATGTAGGCTATGGGGCCACATAAGACTTTGTCCATCCAGGGTTACGTTGAATGACAAATTTAAACTAAAGGTAAGGAATTAATTAACATACATTAACTAAGTTTTATACATGTTATATATGTGATATTAAACCACTGTATGGTGCATATTACTGTATGTAACTTACTATGCATAGAGTACTTACTGACATACTAATTATTTTTTGTACATTCCAGAACCCCCTGAATGATGTAGGCTATGGGGCCACATAAGACTTTGTCCATCCAGGGTTACGTTGAATGACAAATTTAAACTAAAGGTAAGGAATTAATTAACATACATTAACTAAGTTTTATACATGTTATATATGTGATATTAAACCACTGTATGGTGCATATTACTGTATGTAACTTACTATGCATAGAGTACTTACTGACA
>NC_087209.1:75259592-75279592 GCF_015104395.2 Macrobrachium nipponense
ATACAAAACACAAATTCACAACAAAACCAAAAAGATTAATTACTCTTTTCAGAGTTGTTCAGTACCAAAAATTCACACTGCAGACTCCTATGGACAAGTAAACATTTCAGTCCTACACTACCTTCAGATCTCAACTTATTCCGTTGTTTACACAAAGATAACATAGCCATATCTAATAATATGCCTACAATTATTTGCTAAATTTACAAAGGGTGGAGTATCACTTACAGTGTATGTATCTTGCATGCCTCACTGTAGCTGTAGCTAAATTTTTCGTAGCAATCTTTCAATCCCAAATTTTAAATCCATTCCATTTGGTTTCTTCCAAATTAGCTTTCAAACTTCTTTGTGTGTGTTTAGCACCAAGTCACCTTGGGCTTAGAAAAATGGGTCTGAAATGTAGACAAATCTCACTAGGTAGTAGAATAAAATATTGAGTTACAAACACCTGTAATGTTCAGTAAAAGAAACTCAAGCAATACTTCTAGAAGCAATAAAAAAAATTTTCAATATGCTAACAAAAAACAAATTACAGTACTATATAATAAACAACACATATGAAGCAATGTAACAACAAACTCCAAATATCTTGACATCAAATTTGCCAAAGCTAATCTTGGGCAGCTGAAAAATTTTTCTAACTGTGCACTTCTTGGATAACCATGTCCCAGAAAGCTGCTCATGGAAAGTTTGGAGCATTATAATAATTTGTATTCATGTATACATTACAATATAATGGTTACAGTTTCAAGCATAAATAAAAATGATATTGTTATAATACAATAAAGTTTCATACATACTTACCTGGCAGATATATACGATTAATGGCCCAACCAGCCTCCCCGCAGGAGACAGGTGGAAGAGAGAAAATATGATAGAAAACGGGAATGGTTCCTAGTCCTGCCGCCCAGGGCAGGCAGGTAGATCACCTGACCTACCGGTAGCGAGTGGCGCGAAATTTGAATTTCTGTCGGGGATGACGGAGTCTTAGCTAAGTATATATCTGCCAGGTAAGTATGTATGAAACTTTATTGTATTATAACAATATCATTTTCATACAATGAACTTACCTGTCAGATATATACTTAGCTGATTGGCACCCTTTGGTGGAGGGTAAGAGACAGCTAATATGGAATAGACAGGTAAACAACATATGTTGTAGGTATAAAAGAAAAACCTTGGTTCCTACCTGATAGGTGGTAGACTTCGTGGCTGTAGCCCGGTAGTCTGCATCACCTCAAGACTTTAGCGAGATATTAGATCTATGGCTAGAGTTCTTGTGGGTCTGTCGATGGGTATATGAACCGCTTACTTGGCAGAGCCTGAAAGGACTTTGTCAATGGGTACTGGACCACTTCTATGACAACACACCTTATGAAGGAGCATAACCAATCCCGACCACCTGATCCTAACCACCATGTTAGTATATAGAATTGTTCTGAGTTATCCCCGAACTCATTACAAACAACCCATAACTCGAATCTAAACGCATTCATACAAAAATTCTAAAAAAAAAAATTTTAATACTCCTCTAAAAGATATCACAAGAGTTCCTTACTGAACAACAGTGACTGGCCGCCAGTGCAGCACCGAGCCCTCTTTGTCAGCAGAAATCTAGAACATATCTAGTAGAATGTATGTACAAAGTTAAGGATTGGTGTTTGCTCCCGTACCCAGTATCGTATCCGCCGATACAAAAGGCCCCAGAGAAAAACATTTCTCGTAGGTCACGCGAACGTCTTTAAGATAGTGAGATGCAAATACCGAATTGCACCTCCAATATGTCGTATCAATGATTTTCTTTAGCGGCATATTCTTCTGAAAAGAGAGAGACGTCGCCTCTGCTCTAACTTCATGAGCTTTTACTCTTAAAAGCGGAAAAGAGTCGTCAGGACAGAACTTGTGAGCATCTGTAATGACGCTCCTAATGAAGAAAGCTAATGCGTTCTTAGACATGATTCTTGTGGGGTCCTTAATCGAACACCAAAGACTTTGTCTAGAGCCTCCCATTTGTTTCTTTCTTTGTAAGTAGAACTTCAAGGCTCTTACCGGGCAAAGAGACCTTTCTGTTTCTCTCCCTACTAGACTCGATAAGCCTTTAATCTCGAATCTCTTGGGCCAGGGATTCGATGGGTTCTCATTTTTCGCTAGAAAAAGAGTTCTAAACGAGCAGAAGGCCGAGTCTCTGTTAAAGCCGACTTCATCTTCCAGGGCATGAAGTTCCCCAACTCTTTTGGTTGTCGCCAAAGATAGGAGAAACAAGCATTTCCTTGTTATATCCCTGAACGAAGCTAAATGGGGAGGCTCAAATCTGTCAGACGAAAGGAACTTGAGAACTACATCCAGGTTCCAGCTGGGAGGAGTTAGTTCCTTAGATTTTGTCGTTTCAAATGATCTAATCAAGTCGTGCAGATCTTTATTATCAGCAATCTCTAGGCCTCTGTTTCTGAAGACTGCCGAAAGCATGCTCCTGTATCCTTTGATCGTCGACAAAGACAAGTGAGAGACCTCTCTCAAGAACAAAAGGAAATCAGCGATTTCGGTTATAGAGGTAGTGGAGGAGGACAACTTCTTAGACTTACACCACCTTCTGAATACCTCCCACTTCGACTGATAGACTCGTCTAGTGGAAGCTCTGCGGGCTCTAGCGATAGCGCTTGCAGCTTCGCGAGAAAAACCCCTCGCTCTGACAAGTCTTTCGATAGTCGAAAGGCAGTCAGCGCGAGAGCGGGGAGGTTTTGATGAAACCTCTCGAAGTGTGGCTGTCTGAGAAGATCCATCCTTTTTGGAAGGGATCTTGGGAAGTCTACTGTCCACTCCAGCACCTCTGCAAACCAATCTTGTGCTGGCCAAAACGGGGCTATCAGGGTCATCCTTGTCCCGTTGGACGCTACAAACTTTCTCAACACTTGTCCCAGGATTTTGAAAGGGGGGAAAGCGTACACGTCCACATGAGACCAGTCTAGCAGGAAGGCGTCGACCACGAGAGCTCTTGGGTCTTTCACCACTGAACAAAAGACTTCCAGCCTTTTGGAAAGGAATGTGGCAAACAGATCTACGTGAGGAGTGCCCCAAAGATCCCAAAGACTCTGACACACCTCTGAATGAAGAGTCCATTCTGTGTGAAGGACCTGGCTTCTCCTGCTCAGTCTGTCCGCCCTGACGTTTCTCGTACCCTGAACAAATCTTGTCAGGAGGGAGATGTTCCTCTGTGAGGTCCAAATTAGCAGATCTCTTGCTATCTCGTAATAAAAGATCTTGAACACAGAGTGCGTTCCTCCTTGCTTCCGAATGTAGGACAGGGCGGTAGTGTTGTCCACATTCACTTGGACCACACTGTTTGTCACAAAGGGTTCGAAGAACTTTAGCGCCAAGTGAACTGCTAGAAGTTCTTTGCAAATTATGTGCCAGGACACCTGTGCTGCCTTCCAGGTGCCTGACACTTCTCTCGGTCCTAGTGTTGCTCCCCAACCCTTCTCCGATGCGTCTGAATACAACACTCGGCTTGGGTTCGGAACTTCCAGAGAAATTCCCTTGTTCTCTTTTAGAGGGGACAACCACCATTGCAGGGTGGTATTTCATCTCCATTGGAAGGAGAAAAACTGTCGGAGAGAAGTCCCGTCTTCCAGTTCCATGATCTCCTTAGGAAAAACTGAAGAGGACGAAGATGCAGTCTTCCTAGAGGAAAGAACTGTTCGAGCGAGGAAAGGGTGCCTAGAAGGCTTAACCATTCCCTCGCCGAAGTCCGTTCTTTCCCTAAGAATAGAGAGACTTTTTCCAAGCCTCTCACGATTCTCTCTTGCGAAGGAAATACTCGAAAACCCCGAGAATCCATCTGAATCCCCAGATAGACCAAGTTCTGTCTGGGAATCAGCTGTGACTTCTCGAGGTTCACGAGTAGTCCCAACGCCTTTATCAGGTCTAGGGTCAAAGAAAGGTCCTCCAAACACTCTCTCTCTGTTCTGGCCCTGATGAGCCAATCGTCCAGATATAGAGAGATGTTGACGCCTTTGAGGTGAAGAAACCTCGCCACATTCTTCATCAGGTTTGTGAAGACCTGAGGAGCTGTGGACAGGCCGAAACACAAGGCCCTGAGCTGAAAGATCCTTCCCCCCGTCATGAAACGGAGGTACTTCTTCGACGAAGGGTGAATTGGGACATGAAAATAGGCGTCCTGGAGATCCAGCGACACCATCCAATCTCCTTGACGTAAATCCGCCAGGACTGAGGCCGAAGTCTCCATAGAGAACTTCTCCTTTAGAATGAACTTGTTCAGAGCGCTGACATCTAGTACTGGTCTCCAGCCCCCCGAGGCTTTCGCAACCAGGAAAAGCCGATTGTAAAACCCCGGAGAGTTTTGCTCTAGAACTAATTCTATAGCTCTTTTGTCCCACATTTGATTCACCATCAGACGAAGAGTATCCCTCAGTACAGGGTCCCTGTATCTGGCTGACAGTTCCCGCGGTATGGTCGTTAGGGGAGGACTGTCCTGGAAAGGGATAAGATATCCCTTCCTGATTATGGACATCGAAGAGGCGTCCGAGTTTATGAGTGACCAGGCGTCTGCAAATTCGAGAAGCCTGGCACCCACTGGTGTTTGGAGGTTGTCTGTCTCACTTCCCTTTCTTAAAGGGACGGGAAGAAGCTTTACCTCTCCTCTCAGGACCTCTTCTCTTAGAGGGAGCTCTGGAGGGAGGGCCTCCTCGAAAGGGCTGAACCATAGAAGTCGGTCCTTTCTTGTCAACCGAAACTAGGGGTCTCTTCTTCCTTGCAGTTTGCAGGAGAAGATCCTGTGTCGCCTTCTCAGTCAGTGAGCGAGAAATGTCCTTCACTAACTGAGAAGGAAACAAGAAGTCCGACATGGGAGCGAAAACCAGGGCTGCTCTCTGTGAGGGAGAAACCGCCTTGGTTAAGAAGGCACTATAAATACTCCTCTTCTTAAGGAGTACCGCTCCAAAAAGAGAGGAGATTTCTCCCGATCCGTCTTGTACTGCCTTGTCAATATAAGAAAGAATACTCAGAATGACTTCGGGGTCTAGACCTTCCGAGTCATGAGCCTTCTTAGACATCACCCCAAGGGACCAGTCTAGGAAATTAAACACTTCCAAAATATGGAAGAGGCCCTTGAGGAGATGATCCGTCTCAGAAATTGCCCAAGACACACGAGCTCCATTCAAAGCCTGTCTCCGCGATGAATCAACCAAGGTTGAAAAGTCCGCTTCGGCTGCCGCTGGGAGAGAAAGGCCCATGTTCTCACCAGTTCGGTACCAGAAACCTCTCTTGCCAGAAAGTATGGCTGGAGGCATACAGAGTGGTTCTGCCCAGATCCTTCTTTGACAACATCCATTTGTCTAGAGACTGTAGCGCTCTCTTCATAGAGATCGTAGGTCTCATCTTCAAGACCGATGAAGACTTTGGTACAACCGCACTCGAAAACAGTGATCGAGGCGAAGGAGGAGCCGCAGGAGTCAAAGAATCTCCGTACTCCTGCAAAAGAAGGTCTGTCAGAACTCTATAGTTAGAGACTCCTTCTCTACCGTTACCCTCTTCTTCCGAATCTCCTTCTACACCGTGCAGAGAATCGGCCTGAAAAACGAGAGGATCTTCATCCCGTTCTCTCTCTACTGGTGACAAACTCCTACTAGGAGAGGGACTCATAGAGTGAACAGAATCTCTCTCAAGTCTAAAAGAAGTCTCGCGTCTGCTTGACTTCTCACGCCTGGAAAGCTCCTCGCGCTTGGCTGGCGCCTCGCGCTTGTCTGGCGCCTCGCGCTTGTCTGGCGCCTGCGCTTGGCTGCGCTTCTCGCTTGGCTGGAGCTTGTTGGCTATTGTTGTCTGGCTGGCATCTCGCGCCTGGCTGACGCCTCGCGCTTGTCTGGCGCCTCACGCAAAGCTGACTCCTCGCGCCTGGCTGGCGTCTCACGTTTGGCTGAATCCTCGCGCCTGGCTGGCGCCTCGCGCTTGGCTGAATCCTCGCGCCTAACTGGCGCCTGGCTGGCGCCTCGCGCCTGAGCATATCCTTATCCAGAGCAACTCGCTCGGATAGCTCCTGACGCTTGCAAGACTCTTCGCGCCTGGAAGACGTCCCATGTCTGGAGGACGCTTCACGTCTGGCCGGTGAAAGAAGACGAGATTTCTTAATAGGAAGTCTAGCGTCCTTCTTGCGAGGGGGATCCCTCGAAAGAACTCCAACCAAAGAGGCTATCTGCTCTTGTACTGCAAGCAATATCCTCTTGGAAGCCACACCAGCGTCCTCTTCAATAGAAGAAGCAGGAGAACTCGAAGGAGTGCGATCCTCAAATACCGTTCGAGGAGGCGTCGAAACCAGCTTAGCCTTCTTGATAGAAGAAGGAACTTCCTCCGAGAAGCGTTCCGGGCTCGAGTCGAACGCGCGCTCTTTCCAATGCCTTTTCAGTGGCCTAGAAAGATCCGAGTCCTTCCACCCTTGTTTAGGTGAAGGAGAACCGGACGACGAGAAACAATCTCGTAGGACGCTTCTATTAAAGCGGTCCTGAGCAGACTGTAGCGAAACAGAACCTGCTGAAGGGACGCCTGACCGTTGGGGATTCCCCACAACCTCCGTACGACTTTCGACTTTCCTACTCCTCTGGGTATGTGAGTTTGGAAGAGGTCTAGGCCTGGGAGCATCGCAGGGACGGTCAGACGCCCCCTCCACAACACTGGGAACACTCACTTCACTAAGTAATTCACTATCACTTCCCTTACCTTGCATGGCCGCCATCTTTGTCTTCATTTTACGAAGAGTAGCCTTCAGATTGGCAATTTCCGAAGCCGAATCCGAATGCAAAGCCTGTGAGGATTCAGATACATAGGGAGAATCAAATTCATTAATAAAAGGAGAGTTAGACTCAGAAAAAGGCTCAATAGGCCTTGTACTCACACTCTTTTGTGCAGCCCGTCTAATTCTATCCCTCTCTAACTTCTTCAAGTAAGAAGTTAGAGTCTTCCATTCATTAGCATTCAACTTTTCACACTCAATACAGGTGTTAGCCAAAGAACAGTCAAACCCCCTACATTTACGACATACAGTGTGAGGATCAACCGAAGCCTTCGGTATCCTCACCTTGCAGCCTACATTCACACACACTCTCACACTAACACTTGAATCAGACATTCTATCAGAAAAATCAAAAGCAAGTCCAAATCCAGTCCACAGTAGCGAATGCCAAAACAACGATCCAGTACGTCACCAAGAAATCCAATATAGATGATCAAAAAAGTCTTGAAAAGCGAATTCCAGTCAGGAGGTAGTAACAACAATGTTGATACCACCGGCGACAGAGAAAATATGATAGAAAACGGGAATGGTTCCTAGTCCTGCCACCCAGGGCAGGCAGGTAGATCACCTGACCTACCGGTAGCGAGTGGTGCGAAATTTGAATTTCTGTCGGGGACGACGGAGTCTTAGCTAAGTATATATCTGACAGGTAAGTTCATTGTATGAAAAAATGAAGTTCATAGAGTACAGCCTAAATTGTTTAGACTTCAGTCATCTCGGCTACACTATTACGATGGATTTTTACTGGGCAGGCTACCTAATCAAACAGGATGCATATGGTATAATGTGAAGTTCAGTTCATGCCAAAAATTATAGGAATTATTGGCAGTTGTGGGACTTCTTGAATGGTCAAGTACAGGTTATACCATATCTTTTTCGGTGTAATTATCAGGTGGCAAGACTTCCATTAAGTTACAGAGGCAACTGCTATTTTAATAAGAGTACCATTTGAACAAAAGTACCTATCAAGCAGAAAGGTATCTTCTGTACAGATAACTGGAAAATCAAAATACTATACATACATATAAAAGATTACCTATGTAGCAGCTAATTCAGAGATGATGAACATCAGTGTGACAGACAAAGATAAACAGGTAACCAACTTTAATCAAATCTGCAACTTAAAAATTAAAACATTACAAGGGTCTATTAATCAATGATTGTTGTCATATGAAAAATTTTGAATCTTGGTATTGTAATAGTAGGCTTATTTATACATTACCCTTTTCACTGCAATGGTAAAGTTGCCTTTAACATTTCTACTTTCACTTCACAAAAACTCAGCCAAAGTCTAGTAGGCTGCATACTTATGGACAGCGCAACTAATCACCAGCTGGGTAAATCATTTAATCTTTCAGTAACATTCAAATTCAGAACATATTCTACAAATTCTATGAAAATGTGCTTGGTAGTGGCTTTTTGAAGTTTATGTACTCAATATGCACATTACAAATGATAACAGGTAAGAAATAGGCAAGAGCTAAAAACAAACCCAAGTATGTTTCCTCAAAGAGGGATTTCTTATATGTGAGTACGAATCACAAGTATGCAAGGGGGAAACTGAACGAATGGGTGAAATTTTGGCCATATGAAAAAACACTGGGAGGAAGAGGCCATCCAGCATCCACTAGAAACCCTGGAAAAACCCTCCCAGATCCTCTTTATGTGAAGGAGTCTGCTGCAACTGGCAATGAAAGCTGCAAGCCAGCAGAATAAGTGAGGATGATGGTGCTTTATCTGGAAGCGAGTCAATTGAATCACTGCCTAACAGCAGCAGTAAAAAAAAAAAAAAAAAAAAAAAAAAAAAAAAAAAAAAAGGCAGGAAACTCAACCATAACAATACATACTACTACATCCTTAATGGCTTGTAAGAGCGCTATGCTGACTTTTGAGAAATCATGTTTTTAATTTGCAAACAAAGTTACAACATGACCTCACAAAGGTCACACAACACTTTGTCCTGTATTTTGTATATGGCTCAAGCCATTCTTGTGCACAAGGGACCCAATGTTACAGAAACTTGCAACAGTCCTTAAAAGAATGGTCATAAAGAGGTCTGAAAACCCAGATTTATTTTTATGAAATGCTGATGAAATTATGATAATATGGTATTTCTATAATAAAATGAAGTTTTATTTGTGTATATACTATTTCTATAATAAAACTAAGTTTTATTAGTACCTACCCAGTAATTACATCGCTGTAGTTTATACTTTGACGGCAGATTGAATTTCAAAATTCGCTGTTGTATGCTCTTCCTCTTCTGTGAACAGGTGACTAGGCTCTGCCCCCTTTTTGGGAAGGAGAGAAACTACTTCATGCAAAAAAAGTTCCATTTTTTCACCCTCAAAAATGTATGCGAGGTTCGGTTCTACTTGTAAATACTGGGTTAGTTGTACTAATAAAACAATTATATATATATATATATATATATATATATATATATATATATTATATATATATATATATATATATATATATATATACACACACACACACACACACACACACACACACGTGAGGACTGGACTCAGACAAGGAGAAAGCTCTAACTTTATTGAACAGAGACGGCTGTATATATATACATACAAAAGGGGACGGAGCCCCTGTTGTGATTCTTTCATCGCAGCTAAAAACACACATATATCTTCATGCAGAGAGTACATTTTTACATGATATATATATATATTGGGAGATAGGCCATGAAATGCTCTACATTTTAGTATATGGCATAAAAAGTATGTACAGAGGAAGGACGGACATTTGGCAAAATCCCGTCCTTACAAATACATATACTATAGTATATATAAATCAGTGGTATAATATTGTTTTGAAAAATAGTGGGTTTGTTAATCTTGACATGATCTCATTAAATATTCATTTTTCATGAAAACATCTATAAAAACTTGTTCCTTACCTGGGGAGAGAGCTGCTTCAAGTAGGTACTGCCTCTAATGAGACCTCCTCTCAACCAGTAGTGGTGCAGCAGTATGGCTGTAAGACACCTCTACTGGCACAATAACTTTCCACCTGAGGGGTATTCAGTTAGCTGAGAAAGTTTTGACACAAGCTAAACAACAACTCAACATTCTAACCAGTTACAAGGATTAAAAACTAGCCTCTGCCCAGGCCTTAACCAATGTTTCCTGGATCTGTACTCAGGAGGACTATACATGTCCCCTATGCTTTCTCCACCAGTCTCATACCTGCTACTGACAAAGGTCCAAAGCTTTTGCAATTGTCATATACAGTTTCCCAGTCTTTTAAATAATGCATCACAAACACAGACTTACACCTCCAGTAAATTGTTTGCAGAATAGAAGACAAGGAAAAGTTATGCTTGAAGGCTAAAGAGGTTACCAATGTTCTTACCTCATGAGCCTTCACCTTCAAGGTAGGATAAGAATCCTCTCCACCCTATAAATGTGCCTCCCTAATGAGGCCTCTTAGGAACTACGAGATAGCATTCTTCAACAGAGGTCTGAATGGATTCTTCACTCAGCACCATAACTTGCTCATCAGGTCCCTGATCTTCACAGTCTTGTGGAGATATACCCAAGGGCTCTCACAGGACAGAATTCTCTCATCGTCTTCTGTGCCTACCATATCTGGCAAATTCTTCACTGTGAATGATCTAGGCCATAATTTCCAGGGTAATTCATTTTTAGCTAGAAATCCTAACATGAGAAAGCACACCACATCTCCCTGTGAAAAACCCACCCTTTTGTCAGAGGCATGGAGTTTGCTAATCCTCTTAGCTGTTACGAGAACCATAAGGAACGGAGTCTTCCTAGTTAAGTCTCTCATGGTCTTGAAATCCACTTAAGGACTATGTCATGATTCCAAGAAACCACCTACTCTGTCTTGGGTTTAGAGGAGTCAAAGATTTAATGAGGTCTGAGATGTCCTGATTTGATGTGATGTCCGGGCCTCTGTGACGAAATATGGAACTCGGTATCTATCTATAGCCCCTAATGGTTGATGACAACAGACCCCTAGAAGATCTTAGATACAGGAGGAAGTCTGCTATCTGTGTCAAAGTTGTTTTAGAAGTAGTAGTGTTATTTCTTCTGCATCTAGGTCGAAAGATGGACCACTTTGCCTGGTATTCTTTGCTGGACAATTGTTGTCTGCTACTGGCAATAGCTTGAGACACTGACTTTGGATATCCCTTCGATTGAAAGAATGACAATAGTCGAAAACCTGTCAGGGCCAGAATAAGACAAGTTTTGGTGAAACCTCCTGAAGTGGGACTGTCTGAGTAGCTCTGGAATGGTGGGAAGAAGTCTTGGGTAGCCCACTAATAGGGCTAGTAGATCTGTAAACCATTCTTTGTTGTGGCCAATAGGGAACTAATAGTCATGCTGACATTTGGAGGAGATTGAAGTTTGTTCGGCACTTCCCTATCATGCTGAATGGGGGAAAAGCGTACGCATCTAGGTTGGACCAGTCTGATGGGAGAGTCTTGTCGTCCAGTCCCATGGATCCGGCAAAGGAGAGCAGAACAGAGGTAAGCAGAGATTTCTGAATGTGACAAACAAACCCAAACATGGTTTCCCAAACAGCTTTCACAAGTCTTTGCATATTCAAGGGTCTAGAGTACAATCTGTGGGAAGGCCTTGGTTTAGACTTAATCCACCTGCTAATACATTTAGTTTCCTCCCGAATAAAATGGTTAACTAACTTGTCCCATTCTGATCCACCAAGAGAGAAGAGCTTTTGCCCTCAGAGAGAAAGAGTGCATTCCCCCTTGTTGACTGATATACTACTCTATCACTTTGTCCCTTAACTCCTCTTGGAAGCGAATGAGACCTTAATGAATTGCTCTCAATTCTCTGTTGTTTTTACAAAATTCCCTCTCTTCCCCAGACCAAGTTGCTGACGTCTCGTCTGCTAAGTGTGCTCCCCAACCTGCATTTGACGCATCAGAGAAGAGACTTAGGTCTGGGTTCAGATGTCTCAGAAACCTTCCTTCTAAATACCTGTCTTTCGATTGCCACCATCTTAGGTTTTCCTTGATCTCGTCCGTCAATTGGAAAATGAACAAGTTTGGTTGGATCTTCCTGTCCCAGCTGATCTTCAGAAAGTATTCATGGGTTCTCATATGTAACCTCCCCAGCCTGATGAACTGTTCTGTTAAAGAAAGAGTGCCCAGCAGACTCATCCATTTGTTTGCCGAGCACTTCTGGACTGATAAAAAATGATTTACGATTTTCAGGCAAGACTCGATCCTTTTGGGAGATAGGAAAGCCCGAGAAGTCTTGAGATCTATCTAAATCCCCAGATAGAGAAGCCTCTGAGATAGGGTCAGCTGTGATTTCTGAAGATTTATTGTCGAGTCAATTCTAGGTCCCGTGCACTGCTGGTTCGTGGGTGAATGAATAGCCAATCGTCTATTGATACTTATCGGGTGTAGCCAATTTGCTAAAGGAGCAAAGATTCGAGTAAATACCAGAAGGGCTGTCGACAGTCCAAAGCACAGCACTCTGAACTGAAACAATTTGTTCTGATAAACAAATCTTAGAAATTTTCTTGACAAACTATGAACCAGCACATGAAAATATGCATTTTGCATATCCAGGAGATCACTCAATCCCCTGATTGATGGATGCTAGAACAGACTGGTCTGTTTCCATTTTGATTTTTGTCTTTTCTATGTAAACATTCAGAGGCCTCACATCGCGGTTGTAGAACCCCTTCGACCTGACATCCTCTACTCTTTCTATTGACCCTTTCTTCAGTAACAATGAGACTTATTCAGCAAGAGCTAAAAAATTTTCTGATCCTATGGAGTGAGAGTTGGTGCGATTGGAGTGTTCACCAGTAGTGGCTTTTCTTTGAATAGTATAAAGTACTCTGCCTTTACTACCTGAACAATGCAAGGTTCTGCCCTTTTTCTCCCACTTCTCCCAAAGAGCTGGAGTCTGGCACCACATGGGCGCATGGAGGACTGTTTCTCCACTTCTTCATTGCAGGCTTTGAGGACTGCCTGGAAGAAAAATTGAACACACCTCATCCTAGATTGGGGTCTCTGCTTCCTTCCTTGAAAGGGCTGTATTTGTAAAGGCGAGATCGACTTCGATGAAAAGGTAGCCCAGTCCCTGGGTCGTCTTCCAGACTGGGCTAAAAGGTCCTAGGTGGATTTTTTCTGTCATTCCAGGGTACGTGATCTCATTAACTACTACCTGGGGAAAAAGGTGATGACTGTCTAGTGGCAAGAAAAGCAGTGCTGACCTTCAAGAGGAAGTGACACTCTTGGAGGTGAATGAACACTAGAGCTTCTTCTTTAAAATTCCTACGGTGAAAAGGGAGGCCAATTCCAGAGAAGCATCTCTTATAGCTTTGTCAGTGTTATACATGAAATAGAGCCATCTACAGAACAATCCTCAGCTAAAGGGGAAAATTCTCATTTTCTTTCCTATGGCTCCCACTGACCAGTCGAGGAAGCTAAGCACCTCTAACGTCTTGAAAATGTTTGTCAAAAGATGGTCTACTTCTGTACCAGGAAACATCACTTACTTTAGCCACAGCAAAGGCAGACCTGCGCCCTTAATCTATCCAAAAGCTGCAAGTAGCTTCTGGGCTTCTTAAAGGCTCTTTAGGCTTTTTGCAGGGCAGAGGAGAATGCTCCAAAGAGGAATGTCCCTTCAAGGGGCAAGACTCCTTAGACTAATGGTACTAGCGCCTCAAGTCTGGCTGGGCATTCCTGGGCTTGAGGAGTGACTGTGGACATTTGAAATGCCTCTCCAATGGGCCCATGTCACAACCTGGAACTGCACAGGTTCGATTGAGGGGGTGACTACCTGTGGGCAGACCCCTACCATCCTCCACTGGGCCTTCAGTCTACTCCTCTCTAGTTCAGGGGTCTGGCAGTGATCTTTGCCTAGGCGAGTAGGCGGGCCGGGTAGCCACCTCCTTCACAATCATTTCACTATCACTTTTATTAAATTTATCCATCAAAAATTACACTGACTCACCAAATGGAGTCACTGTACTCACCATCAATCCAAACTTCTGGTCGATCCTGTTCCCTAGGCTGGCAAAGTAGTCAGGTTCCAAAGAGCAAGATCCAGGTGAGGGAGGAGCTGGAGGACTCTGCAAGCACTCAACATTAGAAATGGGAGAGGTAATAACAAGTACAAACATCTGTACTCACCTTCTTTGGAGTAAAGTTACTAGCTAAACCTTTATCCTCAGCTCTTAGCGGCTGCCTTCCTCTTCCTATCTCTCTCACTTAGTCAGACGAGACGTTAAAATTCCTCAATGCTTTCTCATTCCAGCTCTCACACTCCTTACATATATTATTAAATGAGCAAACCTGTCCTCTGCAAGAAGCACAAATGGTATGAGGATCATAAGATACTTTAGTTAACCTGGTACTGCAGCTTTTACTGCAATACCAAAGACTAGTTGAACTATACTCTGTTTTTTTCCATCTGCCTGTGGTGTTTTCGCATGGTAACACTGCGTCCGGGGCTTTAAATAGTTACGCTATGTGTAAGTTTTAGGTAAATAAAAGGATATCTGGGTGTACATTTGCAACTGAAAAGTGTTTTAATAATTTACCGTATGCGAATTACCCCGTTAATATTTGAAACAGGATATTATTTATAGCCCGGGTCGCAGTGTTACCATGCGCAAACACCAAAGCGGATGGACAGATGGAAAAAACAGAGTATAGTCTGACATAATCAAGAAATAAACACAAAATGAAAAACAAGAGAAATCTTTTAGTTATGCTCTTACAAACCAGGGTATACTGGTGAACCTCATTCAGAACTACCGAACTACTAATTACCGATCAGCCAATTTTCCCCGAGAGAACAGCCGGTTGAAATACCAAACTAAAAATAACTAAATTAGACAGAAAAAGACAAAACCACAACGCATTCACACAAGAATTCAATATCAAAAGGCCATAAGCCCAAATACTTCACCAAATTGAGAAGCAACAAGGTTGAAATCCAAAACAAGCTGCCCTCCCACAATAGTGTTAGCTCTATGACGGCACACAAATTTAACTTTTCATGAAGTTGTTCCTCTCCTTCCCAGAAAGTGGGTAGAGCCTAGTCACCTACTTGATAGAAGAAGTGTATTACAACGAGCTTCAAAATTTAGGCTGCCATCAAAGTAGAAACTAAAGCGATGTAATTAGTACAGAGTAAGTTACTCTAACAAAAATCATTTATCAATGGACTACCTCTACGCTACACTGTGATATATGTACGTAGTTTTAATTGGATGAAAACTAATACAAGTCCAATAACTTAAATAAAAGTCCAATAACTTAAATACAAGTCCAATAACTTGAATAAAAGTCCAATAACTTAAAAGTGAGATGGTGTTAATTAGAGGAAAATAATACAAGTCCGATAACTTAAAAGTGAGTTTTTATTCTGACCAGATTTTTTAACAAATAAATGACAAGATGACAATTTTTAATATCTCAAAACCAAAAAATTATGCGTAAGACATATTCAACAGATTTTATAATGAGCAAAGAAGTCAAACATACAAAAACAAGAATGGTATAGTACTCTGCTGTTTAATACTGTAATGCTATTATCCATTCAAAAAAATAAAAGATGCTTCAATTTCATGTCTAAACAGCACAGTTCACAGGGAAATCGTACTGCACTTTAACATTAATCAACAGAACAAGTACTGAAAAGAATGATCAAGACTACAATATCATTCAAACGGTTTGCTAACATTAAACTGAATTAAACCACAAAATGAAATTTAAAGGTGGGACACATATTAACTCTTCAAATACTGAACATCACTGTTGTGAATTTAAAACATACTGTGATGTAACATAATACTAGGAAAAAAGAAACTTCCTGATATCTGTATTGGATGAACATTATAAAAATCTTACGATTAATATAAAAATCTTACGATTAAAAAAAAAAAAAATCAAATAGATTTACTTCTAGAAAAACAAAACAATGTTGCCTCCTTGTTCAACAAATGATCTACAGTATTTAAGGATATTTTGAATGCATCAATGCCAACATACTGGCAACTTTTGCCTTACAAAATTACATTTTTTCTGTTCATGGATGACTGCAGGATTAGCAAGAAACATGTGTGGATTAATCTTATATTTTAAAATGTGCTGTATGTATCATAACACTGTAGTCTTGCTCATAAAACAATATTTATAGCAACCTTCTTTGAAATGAAAATTGAAGAGGAAAGGTTTACATGGCATCCAATGTGTATTTCAACATTGGCTAGTTTTATGATTTTCCTTTTCTATAACTTACATTGTAGTAACAGAGATTACAAAGTCCTGAAAGATGAAGAGCTGTTATACTTCGAGATCTGCGTCAAAGACGTACATACAAATGGATCTTTTATTCAAAGCAGCTACTCTGAAGCTTAACACAAAAACATAATCAGTACAAAGCTACTCTCTTGAAAAGAAATCAGTTAAACTCCAAGTATGAAAAGGAAACTGATATCTCATACTCTGTTTCAAAGGAGCACTAGATGGCAAAGCCATAAAAACTAACAACCCAATTTTTCATAAAAATTGGGCAATTTGTACATAAAATCTTAAATAAATTCCTTCTCTAGAAAAAAAAAAGAAACTGCCACAGCACATATCAATCTCCCCCAACAGTAACTACTTCGTTATGTACTTCTTAATGAGCAAACTTACATTTATCTTAATAATTAATATCACAATCGTGAGGACAGGTACAGTTGTGGTCCAAATCTTTTCTGACTAACACTGGATTTTTTCAAACATACAACAGACCTTATGCTATTAACTGTCCACCTAACTTCCCATCAGGAGGCAAGATGCAATACATATTAGCATCTAATGTACATCCTATCCTCACTTCCTGGCAGGTACAGTATGTGGCAGTAACTAATGGGTTGCATATAACTATTGTGAGGAGAGTCATTTATACCATGAGAGCAATGATAATGCTTTGCCTGATAGAATATTTACAAAGCAACCACGCATTACCATGTACTATTGCATATAAAACATTAAAATTTCAAACAAAATATACATCACTAACAGCTGTACAAAACTCAAAAAATGCTGCCTACAGATACTTGAAGAGAAGATAAGAAAGATTTCCATCAAAAGTTTGAAGATACAGCTTATCTAATGGAAGTTGCCATCAAATTATATTCCAGCTTCTTTCCTCTACTCACACCACTGTTTATCATGTAATGTAGTTCCATGCGCAGGCTACCATGATCTACCTTCCAACCTTCAAGAAAGACAAATCTGCATATTCATTCTTAACTGCTTCTGTAAAATTAATCTATCATTCTTAAAAATCTATATAACTTGTGGAAAGCACTGAAAGACAGGATATTCTTAACTAGTAACAGTAAGGGCAATTATGACCTCGCTGTACCACCCTACAATGAATGCCAACACAGTTCTTGCACCAAAATTTTCTCTTACAGAATGATGTCAATAGTACTAACTTGACAAAATCATTAACTCGATCAACTTTATCTGATAGTACTGTCAACATTAACATGCAAAAGGTCCTTCTTAATACACAAACACTTTTGTCTTAAGCTGTAGTATTGGTTCGAACATGATTTAAGTCATTTTGTTCATCATCCTTATTAATGATGTAATAATTATTAAGCCTCACACACATTTACACACCCTTAGCCAATGTCCACCTGACAACCTTTCATTTTTGCACAGCAACTTCAATTAACATGAGGAAAGAATACAATGCATAGTCAAGTTTATCATAAATTACATTAAATATTTGGCTACAGCTTTCTGTCTACTGCTACCACTACAACAACAAAATATTTGCCACTAACAGGAGTCCTTACGACCACATTTCGGTCAAATATTGCAAGTTCAAATACGTAGTTGTCTCTAATTAGAGATATTCTAATTAGAGATATAAACAGCAATTTTTCTTATAAAATCGGCTTACATACATATGATCTACGAAGACCACAGATTCTTAAGAAAACAAGATTTTTTTTTCAATATAGCAAAAAAATGTACGGTTTTTATGACATGACCTTCTTTCATATTTCATTCTTTCAATAAAAACAAACTGCTCACTGAAAAACAGTATGCATATCCCATTATCCTTGTTTCATGACCTACGCAGGCTTAGACTCAACCTGACCACTAGCTTTAACATTCGTCCTTCAGTTCTAGAACAGGTAAAAGACTTAAAACTTTGTCTACAACACAAACTAAGTTAATCTAAACTAAATCCACCTACATGAGAATGAAATGGTTGAACGAAGTATCTAAGATTAGGCCTACCTACAATCATACCGGTTTGGCATCACTATTTTAATATTCCTCCTGTCATCCATTTGTCATCGGACCAAACTAAATCTACAAAATACAACTGCAATGATTTTTAAACTCAAGATGTACCCGACGCTAGCAAACGGTATTTACAATCGTTAAAAAATTCAATTACAAAGAACTACGATAATTATACTTAATACACTGATCTATTGCAAATATACCTTGGAACTCACATATCATACAGTAGCTATTTTATAAACCTTATCACAGTCAATAAAGCTATGTCAGAAACTTTCAAATTTACTTTATTATATAATTAACTAACGAGTCGCAAGGTACTGATTCTGGAATATTTAAGTTTATAATGGTATGGTATTTCTGTATCAACCAGAACTTTAGACCAACTAAAATCCCAACCTAGAAAACTGAAAAAAAAAAAAACGGTTACTAGATTTCATGACAGCTGGAATCATCTTTTGTCGACTATAATAACTGAAACCTGAAGGCAATGTCCAATAATTCAGGGCGTGGAGGTACTTCCTACCCCGGGTTGTGCGAGGGTGGAAGGAAGGGGGGAAGGGCGCGTATTCTCCTTTTCGTCGTCGGCGGATACCGGACGCTGACGGCGAGCAGCGCAGGTGTCGCAGTCCGACTCCGAACAGTCGCTCGAGGAATTGGTCGAGTCCGACTCGGAGTCGCTGTCCGTCGACGAGGAAGAGGACGACCCTTGCAGATGATTACGATCGGCTTGATAACGGTTGAGGCGGTAACGCAGGGCGGCGTTCTCCTCCTGAAGGTGCAGGAGCTGCGCCTGTAGGGTCGACAGCAGCCGGGAGGGAGAGGCCGATAAGGCATCCGTTAGGACGGCAGCCCTGGCCTCCAGAGCGACGATGGCTGCCTTGAGATCGGTGGTGCTGCCTGCCATCATTTTGTCTTCGCGGGCGCTCTGATAGGCAGTTTCGAAGTCTGCCAAGTTGAAGGGGAACCAGTCCCGGTTGAGGGGATGCGTGGGAGTCCCACTCGGGGTCCCTATGTAAGGGTCCTCCTCCCCTCCGCTCGTTGGTGGCTCCTGCTCCCACTGGGGGGTGCTGAAATTGTCGAAGTTCACGAATAAAGTGGAGTTTTCGTGATCGTCCATAATAAATTGGGTGCTATTCTCGGGGGCCCTCGGCACTTGGGCGCCCACGGGTCTCAAAACGGGTGTGGGCGGGCCACTATAGAGGGCCCTGGCCCTGTCGCAAGACGATGTCGGACGCCCAAGAGCGACGGCGTTAGTTATTTCGCTTGCACTTTCCGATTTGGGCGTTCGCCTCCGCCTCCTCCGCCTTTTCTTTTTCTTCTTGTTGGCGTCGTTATTGTTGACGGACCTGTGTTTTGAATTTCGCTGAGAAGAGCTGGACGTCGAGAGACCCTGAAGAGGCTCAGCTGATACTCGGGCCTCCATCATCATCATCATCCTCCTACTCCCAACGTGGCAACGCTTCCCTGTGGACTTTTTGAGCGCGTGGCAACGCCGCAACTCTATCCGATACTCACTGGGTCACTCCACTTGTCTATTTCAAACAAATATTTGCTCACAGTTTACAGATACTTCACAAATCACCGTGGGACCAGTAAATACAGTGCATAAACTGTCCGTACGTCACATAAAACCACAAGACTTGTCACAAGAAAACAGAGTAACCAAGGTATTCCGCTGGCTGACGGGAATACAACGTCTGACTGGTCTGTGAAGTCAGTGTTAACTCCCGTGTGTGGTAATGTTGGGATGGGCTTGTTGCCAGAGACTTTAAGATGGCTTCACTTTCCCCTTATTTTCACAAAGTTATATTAACTTTCTGAGCTTATCTAGTACCTATGCTCTATAATCCACAAATTCTAAACACATTCAGTAAGTCATATTCTCTTGTTATACATACAAGATACACA
>NC_087209.1:75284592-75307092 GCF_015104395.2 Macrobrachium nipponense
CCCCCGCCTCCTTCCCTCCTCCTGCCAAGTTGCCTTGGGCATTCAATCCAGCCATGATGGAAATTCCCGAAAACGTGGACTTTTCTCGCCAACCCTTGGTCTACCCCACTGGTTTACTTATCAGCCTGTAGCCGCGTCAGATTCTAATTCAAAAGCAGTCGCCCAATAAAATTAAAAACTGCTTGCACCAACATCACTTCGACTTGGAAATTTCTTGGCTAAAAGTCCAAAGTTATTTTGTGAAAGGTGTTTAATAAATATACAAGAGTGGATAGGTAACCGGCAACTGCTGTGTACTGAACTGCTGATCGAACGCCGTAGTTATATGACATAACTGCTTTGAACACCTGTGGCCTTTTACTTTTAAAGTAACGGTATGCCTGATCGAGCAGAGCACTGAAATACAACGAAGTATAATCCATGCATTTTAAACAAAGGAACGAAAAATTAATATTTTAAAAAATGAGAACTTCAATCCTTAGCCATGCAGCTGTTCAGTGCATCCTGAAAGCAGAATTGGTAGTTTATGATAAATACGAGAAAACTGCAGTTTCCAGCTCTAACCTTTCCCTATGGGGATGACTTCGGAAATAATAATACCTATATAATAACCCTGTCCCCTGAGCTATTAATAACCTTATGCAAATCTGTCTCAATATTTCACGGAATCTCTGATCCCTTCTGCTCAAGAAACGAGCGAGAATAAACTCTATTGACGGGTGGGATCAATGGACATTATCAATTCTGAGATACCCAAATGAGTATCTGTATGTTACCCAAACATAATGTATGCCCTCCGAATTCCGATGAAGTTTTTGAAAACGGGCCGTTATCAATACTCTGTTTTTTTTTCCATCTGTCCATCCGCCTGTGGTGTTTTGGCATATGGTAACACTGCGTCCCGGGCTTTAAATAGTTACGCTATGTGTAAGTTTTAGGTAAATAAAAGGATATCTGGGTGTACATTTGCAACTGAAAAGTGTTTTAATAATTTACTTTATGCAAATTACACCGTTAATATTCGAAATAGGATATTATTTAAAGCCCAGGAAGCAGTGTTACCATGCGCAAACACCACAGGCGGATGGAAAGATGGAAAAAAACAGAGTATAGTTTAGGTTAAGCACTAAAGGCCCCCAGACACTGAACGATTGTCGTTATCGACCACACACACACACACTATTCATACAGTACTATGAACGATCTCCGCACCGATTTGTCTGAACAAAGATTTTGTCTCGAGAAGACATGGCCATTATCTCTAGAAGAGACGCGCCCGATAGCGTTATATCGGCAGACAAACTCATACATTGAACGACCTGTGTAGACAGACTTAGGTCGCAAGCCAGCAACCTGGTCGTGACAGATTCCCGCTGAGATCGTTCAGACACGAAACTCCGCCCACTTTTGCATTCAGACAAGTCTTTACACAGTGTTTTTGCGAACGATACAGACAGTCGTTCAGACAATCGTTCAGTGTATGGGAGCCTGGAGCGTCCGTCTCTCTCCCACCCACCCATCTCTATCTCTCTCAACTTATAGACCTGTGTTCGATCCCAGAGCTGGGCGACGAACCGTGTGGGAGTTTCTTTAATTAAAATTTATCATACCGCTAAGCAGTGACCTATAAAATCTGGCTGTAAGTTGGCTGTTGTGGGTAAAGAGAGGGAAGGTAAATAACCAGTTTGAGTGATATATTCCGTCAAAATGTCTATCATCATAATTATCAGTCTAAAAACGGAAGGGCTTCGATCTGGTAATTTTTAACCAACATGTGTCAACCATTCCAAGTTTCTCTCTCTCTCTCTCTCTCTCTCTCTCTCTCTCTCTTCTCTCTAGCAACGAGCGGTTTTATGCAAGATCAATGACTTCCGTGAAAAAGTATGGATCAAGAGAAAGATACCATCCGTCCACCTTCGCCTACTTTTGGTAAACCTCATATCGATCGCCACTAGGCCTATCGGTCGGGCCCCTTTCGATTTTTCGAGGAATGTTTGTGGTTAGAATGCATTCTATATTCTTTATTAAACCCCATTCTTACCATTCTAATGAGGAATGGAATGGATAAAATTTAGGCCAAAGGCCAGGGGCTCGGACCTATGAGGTCATTCAACGCTGATTGGGAACTTGAGAGGAAAGAGGTTGGAAAGGTGTATTAGAATGAAAACCTCGCGGTTGAACTATGAAAACCAAATGTTAGGAGAGGGTGGAAAGTAAGACGAAAGAAAGAGAACATAAACGGAGGTGCAGTAAAAGAATGAAAGGGGGTTGAAGCTAGGGGCCTTAGGGACGCTGTAAAGAACCTTAGGTAATACTGCAGTGCAACGCTTGAGATACACTACCCTTCCTACGGGTAGAATGGTAGGCTGGCTTGGATAAAGACCGCCATTTGCAGTAGTCTGTCGTGGACCTCTGTTGCATCCCAACTTACGGACATATTTTAAACAGTAAAAAAAGAAAAAAAAAAACAGACATGTTTCAAACAGTAAAACAACCAACAGATATTTTAAACCGTCTAAAAAATAATAATAATAAAAAAATTACAGTAATGTGCACTAAGCTAGAAACACAATCCAGTGACAGTAACAATACAGTGTATATTTTGTAACCAAAACAGTTTTCTCTGATAGGAAGTGGTTTGAGAGAGAGAGAGAGTTAAAACCGAACAATCTCACAATCACTTCAACACGAAAATAGAAGTTCTCATTTTATAAAAAAAAAAAAAAAAAAAAAAAAAAATTGTCTGAACAAGAAAAATATCCAACAAAGAGAAAAATACGATATTCAACGTTTGAATAAATTATATTACATTCTGCCAAAGTATTTTGATTTTATATTTCTATGTTTACCCAAATACATCTCGAAGCTACAGCTTAATATAATAATAATAACAATAATAATAATAATCATCATCTAGAGTACTGAGATTTTAAATCTGTTCGGTGTTCACCAAACATTTAAACATAGTTGCTATTAATTTTATACCCGTCTTAATGGCCTTTTGTTTACGTTTAGAATTAAAATGGATCCTAACTGTACTTTATCAGTATAATATAATCTCTTGCCTCGATAGTGTTTTTGCGTTGCATGGAACCAGTGGTTTTTCAGCAACGGGACCAACGGCTTTACGTGACTTCCGAACCACGTCGACAGTGAACTTCTATCACCAGGTTTAACTACACATCTCTCGCACCTCAATGGAATGCCCGAGAATCGAACTGACGGCCACCGAGGTGGCAGGTCAAGACCATACCGATCACGCCGCTGAGGGGCTACAAAATTAATGATGGAGTCATAGCCTAAACGCAGTACAGCTGAATTTTTACCCACAAATTCGTAAAACCTTCCTTATATTGGATGGTATTTTCTCTTTATTATAATAAATATCATACGCACTTCACATTCAACCACAACACGTTTAACACATGGCTTCAATAAGGGAATCGAACGCAGGTTAACGGAATGACGCCCTGTTCCTCTGGTGGAGCTTCTTCCTCTTGTTATACTTAGCCAGGTGGAGCTTTTTAACTTCTTGTTATACTTAGTCTAGAGGAGCTTTTTAACTTCCTCTTATTATTATTTAGTCTTGTGGAGCTTTTTAACTTCCTCTTGTTATACTTAGTCTAGTGGAGCTTTTTAACTTTCCCCTTTTACACTTATCTAGTGGAGCTCTTTAAAAGTTCAGTTTATCTTAGTTTAACCAGACCACTAGGCTGATTAACAGCTCTCCTAGGGCTGACCCGAAGGATTAGATATTTTTACGTGGTTGGGAACCAATTAGTTACGGGACCTACAGCTTATTGTGGGATCAGAACCACATCGAGAAACTAATTTCTTTCACCAGAAATAAATTTCTCTGATTCCACGTTGGCAGAGCGGGGAATCGAACAGTGGAGCCCTTTATCTTAACCTTTTTATACTTCTCTGGTGGAGCTTTTCAACTTCCCATTTTTATACTTATCTAGTGGAGCTGCTGGTGATCGAGTAAGGTTAGAAAATTGATAAAAAAAAGTCTTAATCTTGTTACTGTAAAATTTAATGTACCGATTAGAGATTTCTCTCTCCTACAGCCTGATGCATATAACAACATTCACCACACAATTTTCTGCTGCAAGTACCGCACGCACGCACGCACACACAACACACACACACACACACACACACACACTACACACAAAAACTTCTAGGAACTTATAAGACAAAATTATGTTGGTCTTCTTACGATGTTCGAATTTTTAGGTCTAAATCCAGGAAATAATGTTAACACATTTTTTAAATTCACTGCTTAATACGTACCGGTTCGGACAACAGAAGCAGAGAGAGAGAGAGAGAGAGAGAGAGAGAGAGAGAGAGAGAAGAAGAGAGAGAGAGAGAGAGAGAGAGATTTAAAAATAATTACATGAACTGCGACAGAAAGAAATTTAGGGCTACCGTTGTTTTCTTGTCATCTTGTCTGGATAGCTACAATTTTAATTCCGCGAGTGTAAAAAATTATTCATACGAGTAGCAGAAGGTCGTACTCGGCATATTTAGAAAAGAAAAACTTACAAATTTAAAGGTAATCCATTAGATGGTTATTGTAACAACTAGTGAATTTAGTCGATTATGTATATAAATGTCATAAAGTACCAATCGTCTTGGTATCTGACGTTCGTGATAAGGAAAAATAAGTATCAGGAAACTATTAACGTAAGGACATGAATCACTGACGAAATTACCGAAGCTGATGCAATAATTGTCCAGCGCACGTGGTTCGGCATTTGAATCGATTCCCTACCGCGAGATTAAACTCAAGTTTCACCAACCGACACATCGCACTGAACGCATCTGCTGTTTATTTCAGATACTGTATTAGTCAGTCCTGAGAGTCTCTGTTGTATTGTAATCCCGAAAGTACGTTGTAGATAGACGCATGTCTAATTCATGCTGGGAAGCACAGTGACAGCGTGGACAGAGACAGTTCAATAACAAGAGCTGTTTGTGAAACGCGATGCTTCAGCTGGGGAAAAATTAGGCCTACCATTCGACCTTTGACCCTTCTAATTAAAACCTCGACCTCACCTTGCACAATGGTCATCATCAGTCGAATATGCATCCCGAAATATGAATGATTTACTTCGTATAATTCGAAAGTTATGGCGCTCTGGAAAAAAATAAAATAAAACCCAGGTGGACAGGCAGACGGGTCGATATTATTGGCCCCGACTATCGGAACGGTAAACTGGGAATATGATGAAAACATTTCATTGAAAGTAGATGATTAAAAACATAAAAAAAAAAAACTACGAAATCCAACCGCACTACCCCTGTCCAACCCAAAGCAAACAACTCTCCCTCTATGGGAGGGAGGCGGGCCGTATTCTCTCGCGGGGGGTGGGGGGGAAGAGATGGGGAGGGTGAATGGAGGGAGATGGGTTGGCCGTTGTTGTACGGTGGGAGGAGGTACCGGACAGTGTATGTATGTACAGTGTTAAAGGATCAATACCCATACGTTCAAAGACAATTTTTTTCTTCTCGACCATTTCTACGTATCTAGTTCTCCCAAGACTCCTTTCAGCACCACGTACAAGAGAGAGAGAGAGAGAGAAGCAAGCACTATTTATCACTCAGACCCTTCCCCCGTCAGCGTCTAAATATTTGGAGCCATTCTCTCCCATAGCCTCTCCCTCCTCGCAGAGAGAAAATAACTGTTCTTAAAGAACGCTTTCCCTCCCTCCCACCATTATGAAGGAAAATGAACACCTTACCGCTGTAGTTTTCTGTCTTTACAAGTCGCTTAGTCAAACAGAGAATGTTCCCTATTCCGATCCAAAGCAAATAACATCGCACATTTAGGTTAATAACTTTCAATAGATTAGTTTTACAAACAAATGCCGACAAGATCTCTCATTGTATGACACACAACCCGTACAAGGCCAACTAAAAAATTATTACAACATAAAAAAGCTCGTGGAAAGATCTACGTGTATTGATAAAAGATAAAATTGATCTCGGTACAATGACGCATCATAGTATTGAAAAAATATGTCAGTCAGTCGCTAAGGCCATAATACCAGTCATATAAGGACACGGGCTCACTCAAGGTCTTTACAGACTTATGCATTTTTATTTGCATTGTTCGTAAGAGGCTGTGACCAAATTGTTTTTTGTCCATAAAAATATAAGAATATATATATATATATATATATATATATATATATATATATATATATATATATATATATATATATATATTATATAAATATGAAATTACATATTGTATATAACCAATTAATAAAAGGAGCCCGTAAAAACGACAAAATATAGAAAGTAAGAACTATATTTCGGACTGCTGTCTCTCTCTTCAGGTAGGTAATGAATGAAAAGTTACAGAAAAGGCGGTATTTATACAGAGATCCATCCACGGGTAGCACCTTTTATTAGAAGGAATTCTGTTGTAGCAGAACATTTTCACCAGTAAAGTAATAAAGAGACGTCGGTGTAATTCAGTGGCCGAGTATGAGCGAGCGTTATCTAGGTTCACGGTTTGATCCCTATGCCTACACCAGTCCACCCAGTGTGAATTGGTACCGGAGAAAAGTGAAAAATATACCAAGTGGCTTTTCCCCTTTAGTAGCTCCATCGGGAAATACTTAGGAATGAGGTTGTTAGCCCAGTATACCTTTTTCTGAAACCTGACGGCTACTCACAACATTCGACTGACTACAGTGTATCGAAAGACGCTGCGAAGCAGCATAGTACTACGGTTTTTCAGAAAACATCGGCCCAAAGGAGACTTTTCTGTCACCATATATATATATATATATATATATATATATATATATATATATATTATATATATATATATATATACTATATATTACAGCTTGTCTATCTTTATACATTGAGAATGATGCCATGTAAAGGGGAGGGGGGTGGGGGGGGGGTGTGTTTGGCAGACCCAATGCTGATGAGCATTGTGTGTGTCTGCGAAAGTTAATGTTGTAAGTTTTATGCACAAGTGTTTCATTTACGATTCTGCAGTCAAATTATGAATGTGACAGAAACTGTGTTTTTGCTCGTGGAGAGAGAGAGAGAGAGAGAGAGAGGGAGAGAGATGAAAACGACCAAAGGACCTTTGGTTAGTCCAAACCTGCAACTTGATAAAAATCAGGCCACAGTCCTTTGCCTAACACATTGATGTTGGTGAAGTCCAAAAGCCCAATATGTTTGACATTTGTAGACATCACTCATTAACATAGATAAAAATTCATACGTGCACTTTACGAGATAAAAGTACAAGTGAATTGGGTGTAGTGAACAGGTATACGTAGATCAAAGCAGAATATCTGGAATTAGAACTTTAAATGAAATCTTAAAGATATGGACTTTTTCAAATGCAAGGAGAAAAAAATACTGGACGAGACAGTAGAAAGTCGGCAGATGAACAAGTTATGCATAAAGATAAATGTAATTTTGTTCAAGCTAATCATCGCATGAATCATTACCCCATATCATCAAAAATGACAGCGTAACTTTGACCATACTGAAGTTGTAAAAGGCATTCCTCGAGAATTCTTCTATGCGGAAGTGGATACCGTGAATAGTTAGGTCACAAAAATAATTAACTATCTTCAGCAAGACGATTTTCTAGGTCCTGCGAACTATAGGCTACGCCTTACATTCTTGAGCCGCGGAATGTAAGCACAAAGTCGGCCTAGGTTTTGTTCAAAGGCAATTTAACTGATCCATTTATTATTTGTTGACTACTAAAGAGGAATGACGTTGTCCGTCTTATTGGTTTTTTGCGCAGTTATGTTGAAAAAAAAACGTACGTCATTAATAATTTCATTTTTAATTGTTTGATTGGTAATAACTCCGCACGGACTGCAAGGAAAGTTCCCGCGAATATGGAAGCCACTAGGGATTGGGGAGTCAAATGTATTTCGCAGTGTTTAGTACCAGCCCCTGGGGGTAACGTAATTACAGCCGATCCCAAAAAATAACAGTAATGTCTTAATAAGCTACCCAAATACTGTAGGAAACTGTAATTCCCAAATAAATACCCGACGCCGAGTTAATTCCCTGGATCTGATTTTGTGGAACATATCATGCATGTTACCTGTAACGCTTTGAATGAGAAAAATATCTCTAAAGCGGTATATACTAATCAGTCTTTAGTATGTGATAAGACATTAACTTTTTAAAGCAAGGATAATGGCTTTACTATCCTGCAGAAATCACCATCTATCACGCCATCATCCTCTCTCTGTTCAACCTGCATAAGTATTTTAGGTACATGTTGGGGATATAATCAAGTGTCCTTATAGTACGAATAATCTCCACGATGGCTGGAAACCCACCTTTAATTAGCCGAAATGTTCATACAGATGTCACGTTTTGAGTTCAACTATTCACCCACATTTAGATCACTATCCTCTGAACGTATACCGTCCGCTAACTGTGCCTCCTTCCAACTGTCACTTATGCGAAGTTCGCTTCAGAGGACAGAGTTATAGTACTAAGTACCCTACCTTGGAACACCAACACCCTCGACTTGTTAGTTAATCTCGTTACCTTCGTTAACTGGGACAGTTTGTCTTTCTGTGGCTGTGAAGTCATATCCATTTTCACTTTTAATTGATTCCCGATAAGAAATACATATACTCATACACCTGTGAGATTTTTAACGGCTGCTTTCGATACCTAGTCACATCGTATTCGCGTGCCATAGGCTCAATCGCAGATGTTACGAAAATGGATTCTGCTGACAGATTTTAAACTAAAAATGTTATTCGTAGAAGTCCTTGACGAAGATTGAAAAAAATACTCTAAAGGAAGTGGAAAAATGACTTCTGCGCTATGATACCACTCAACTAAGAAGCTGGTCATGTTGAGAAGGGAGTTGATCAAGATTTATAGTGCACCTTCAGTTCAGCGGGGAAGCAGAATTTTCCCGCTAAGCAACGAGTGTTCGTTTTCCTTCGCCTTCCGGCCTTGGCTTGGTTCATAACTTATACTTTTTTCTACTGTGATTATCATGACAGACTTCGTGCTGCCAGAAAAGAGAGAGAGAGAGAGAGAGATACGAATAAATAATTACGCAGCATCAATTTTCAGTCGCTTTATTTAGAAACGGTAATGAGATCAGATAACAGATTATAATTTGAATAAATTCTTGTCATGAAGATTTATTAGCTATTTACACCAACAATCCAGTTATAGATAACATGGTTTGATTATTATAGGAAATTACCTTCACTATTCTACATTAACCTGAGGAAGTAGTTTGAAGAACATGCTTTAAAGTTTAAAGCAAGGTAATAAGTCTTAAGATATTCTTTATCAGGAAATGAATATCTCAATAATAATAATAATAATAATAATAATAATAATAATAATAATAATAATAATAATAATAATAATAATAATAATAATAATAATAATATAATAATAATAATAATAATAATAATATCAGTCTTGGAGCTCTCTCACTTTTATGTTAAGTAGTTCTTAAATTTACAACTACCCAACTATAGTTAAGTAAATGTAGCCGATCAAAATAAGGGAACTTACCGAGACACAGATCATAAGTTCTTAAATTTTAAGATTTTAAAAATTATAAGTATTTGCTTCGTGGTGCTTTGGCATCGAGAAGTTTCTTCTGCTATTAGAACGGCACCCATTAATCAAGTAAAAATAATGACATAAATTTGTCACGGAGAGAATTGTGAACAATGCCATATGAAGTTTGGGCAAAATCGTATTTAGCTTGACTATTATTTTTTTTTTTAATATTATTAAGAAGAGGAAACCTATTCATATAGAACATGCCCACCAAAGGGGCCACTGACTTGAAATTCAAACTTCCAAAGAATATGGCGTTCATCAGGAAGAATAATAAGAGGTATACAGTGAAATACAAAAACAAGAGATCACACTAAAAAAAAAAAAATAATAACCTATAAGTCTCGAAATAGTGGGTTGATGAAATCCACTGCCCATTTAAGTGAACAAAGAACATACAGGGTGTCCATAAAGTTACAGTGCCATTACAAGTATTTATTGCTCAGAATGGTACTGGGACTTTATGGACAACCTGTATAAATGTATATCTCTCCGTTTAATTTATAATCCAATATTCTTCTATTACTTAATGATCAAGTATTTTTTTTTATTGAAGCATATCGTTTGATGACCAAAAATGAAACCAAAAACAAAAACATTAAATTATCGAGAGAGAATTTTCACAGATGATTACAGATGACGGAAAATATAAACTGTATTAATTTCATGTTGATTCTCTCTCTCTCTAATTATATACATATATAAATAATAGATATATATATAATTAATATATATATATATGTGTGTGTGTGTGTGTGTGTGTGTATATGTATATATATATATATATATATATATATATATATATATATATATATATATATACAAAGTAAAAATCCACAATTAAGTATTCAAACAAAGCTGTATTTTTCAAAATACAAATATATGCTTATACACAAATATAATTATGGATTTTTACTTATTATTTCCGGTCACAGTACAGTGATCCATCACACACACACACAAAAAGATGTAGCATATATATATATATATATATATAATATATATATATATATATATATATATATATATATGAGTATCATTGGCAACTGTAAATGTTAGAACATTCTACATTAGCCAAAGTGTACTCGTGAAGTGTATTTGTAAACAAACACTCCAAAAGATTGAAAAAGAAACCCACAAATTCAATTTGTAACTTGTTTACTTCTAAGTATTTACATGTAGAGAGATCAAAGTAATTGAAGGAAACAAAGGTTTTACCTCAGAAGATCCCATAAGCCGAGCTTTGATATTAAAAGAAGCTAAGATTGACCCTGCTGACCTGGAGATTAGCTTCCTGCCCCCAAAAGACTTACGGTGACCACACCCTTACCACAACGGGTGAATCCCATTGACCATCAGCGTCAGGATAATCAGAGCGACAAGAGGGGATTGGCAACTCTCAAGAAAACCAGAACAGCCATCGCATAAATGACAGCACAACGAGAAGTTCCAGAGACTGCTGGGCCTTGACCCCAGGCTAAAAATTCCCAACAATCATCGAGAATGGGCCACAGAAGGGCCTGAAAGTACTCGAGTGTGGAGTAAAACTAAATGTAAATACTTAGAAGTAAACAAGTTACAAATTGAATTTGTGGGTTTCTTTTTCAATCTTCAGAAGAAAACTGAAAGAAGTTTTTGTTTGGTTTAAACACTCCAATCTTACCACCTGAGCATCTAACCATTTGTTAAAGTAAACACAGAATCCGCGCTAACCAAACGGACAAACATCCACTGAGGTTATAAACAAACTCCACTCCAACGGAAAAAGGCGTTCGACAACAGTGAGAGCAAACGCTCAGGATCCACGCTAACCATAAGGGCATTCGCTCACTGCAGTTATAAAAACCCATAACCCACGTAGATCGATATGGCAATCATTGGCCCGTAGAAAACCGTCGGCTCAGAATCCACTCTAGCCAGCATCGTAGGTCGATTCCGTCGACTCCCTCAGCGTCGACACCTCGAAGAGCACCTGCTGGATGCGCAACTTCGCAACGGTGACCTGCGTCTGTGACATGGCCCTCAGCTGCTCCGAAACGCTCAGGCCGAAAGTGTCGTGTTTCTGCAGGTAGAAGATGGTAGACATGGCTGGGGAGGAAGACGATGATGAGCCGCCGTTGCGACAGGATTCGGGCGGTCTGATTCTTTCCTGGATATTGCCCTCGGGGCAGCTGGCGTTGCCCGCAGCAGCAGCAGCTGCAGTAGCGGCAGGACCTCGCGGTCCTTCCCCGACGCCGCTGTTGTTGTCGCTGCTGGTGCTCGGTGTCAGCTCCTTGGCGTCAACCTCGGTGCTCTTGTGCTCGAAACGGCGTTTTCTCCTCTCCCTGAGGTCCTGCAGGTAAGTGATTTCTCCGCCGGTGTTGGCTTCGTCTACCTCCGGCAGGAGGCGTTGGTCGAAGTGGTCGCTGTGGTAGTCGTTTTCTTCTTCCTGGAAGCATTCGGAGATAAGAGGCCAATGTTACTTCTAAGCGTACTACGTGTTATTCAATACAGCCATCTTAACAAAAACATTATATAAAGTATAATAATTATACATTTTGTTTCAAATTACTATGCATAAATCAAAATTACCTATCAAGGATAAACTGCTCACACACACACACACACAAATATATATATATATATATATATATATATATATATATATATATATATATATATATATATATATATGTATATATATATAAAGTCATTCCTCGTAATATGGGATGGCTTGCTTCAGAGATGAACAAGACTGCAGAAACCGATCCAGTCACCTTCTTCAACTTCTGAATCGAATTAAGAATCAGCACATTTTACAATAAAAACAAAATCGATAACACTCACTAAAAACATCTATAAAACAGGAACACCAGCAGCAATTTGACATGTCCTAAATCAAAGTGCACCTCTCACCTGTATCCTGTTCAATATTCCGAATGATCTATACTTCACCAACCAAACCATCTCTCTCTCTCTCTCTCTCTCTCTCTCTCTCTCTGCTCTCTCCTCTCTCATCTCTCCGCTCCTCTCTCTCTCTCTCTCTCTGTAGCAAAGGAGAGAAAGAAAAAAGCTTGACGCACAAAAAAATGAGAGCTGTTGACACTACCGATTTGTGTGTTGACTGCAAAGACAAGTTTCACGACCAAAGAAAAGTTTTTGTTTGAATATGTTGATGGGAGAGTGACTGACTCTGGTTTATTATAAAGAGAGGGTCTGAAGTGCAGGTGGATTTCGCGTTCACTTCTGTTAAATGCCAGAGAAAATACTGAAGAGATATAGGTATAAGTCTGTATGTGGAAACAAATCATGGATTATGGGGTGATTGATGTGTGCAGATTAAAAGAAAAAAAATGTGTTGGCTGGTGATAGTGAAGAGAAGTCACAACGGATAGTGAAACATGTAATAAAAGAGAGTTAATTTTAGGAAGCGAAAGATTGAAAAAGAAACCCACAAAATTACTGTGTGGAACGTGTTTACTTATCAGTATTTTCATTTTATTTTACTCAACACTCGAGTACTTTTAGGTCCTATCTGTGGCCCTTTTTCAAGAGATGTGTACTAGGTCCAGGCTGACAACCTACACATCTCTTGAAAAAGGGCCACAGATAGGACCTGAAAGTACTCGAGTGTTGAGTAAAATAAAATGTTAATACTTATAAGTAAACACGTTATACACTGTAATTTTGTGGGTTTCTTTTTCAATCTTTCTCTTCCTAAAATCCACTCTCGTTTATTACATGTTTCACTATTCGTTGTGACTTCTCTTCACTATCACGAACCAACACTTTTTTTACTATTTATCTGCACACATCAACGTTATATACAGTAATTTTGTGGGTTTATTTTTCAATCTTCAGAATAAAACTGAAAGAAGTTTTTGAAGGGAAAGATTATGAGAGACTAGAAGAAAGCCAAGAAGGAGGAGCAATGGATGTTGTTATGCAAAGTGGAAAGTTAGTCAGGATATTGGAAACTGGAAATAAAATAATGACTGAAATGGGAGAAGCAAGAGGACAACACGATCTAGAGAGAGTTTTAAAAAGTAGGAAATAAAAGTTATTGTCGAGCCAACTAATCGTTCTGAAACTTAATGAAACTTAAGTGAGCATGTCAGGTGCAAATGAAAGAGAAAGCGAATGCTGCCGAGATAAACTGTTTGCAAGTTGTAGGAGGTGGAATACGAATGCCTGAGGAGGAGAGAATGTTAAAAACAAGTTAGGTATATATCTTAATTTAAGTAGACCAATGCGCTGATTAAAAGCTCTCCTATAAGGCTGGCCCGAAGGATTAGATATTTTTACGTGGCAAGGAACCAACTGGTTACCTAGCAACGGGACCTACAACTTATTGTGGGATCCGACCCACATTATATCGAGAAATTAATTTCTAACCACCAGAAACAAATTCCTTCGATTCCTTGTTGGCAGAGCGGGGAATCGAACTCGAGACTACCGGAACAAGACGATCGTGTAGAAGGTGCAAATTCGGTGTATAATATTATATATATATATATATATATATATATATATTATATATATATATATATATATATATATATATATATACATAATATATATATATATATATATATATATATATATATATATATATATATATATCATTTCTTTGGTAAGAAGAACATCACAGAGAAAGTACTAACTCGATGGGAAACAAAGACGCTGGAACGGAAGGGCCTATCGTACTGGAAGCGCAAGGATACGAGAGAGATGCAGAATTGAGTGACGCAGTCCGCGTGTGTGTTCGTGTATGCGTCTGTCACTTAAGACGGGTGGAGGGGGAGGTAGGGCTTGGGAACTACTGTACGATCCAGAGTACAGACTTATGCTCCGAACCCATTTCCTCATAGGATTAAGTTCTCATCGATTTCATGCTTATATATGTATACGTATGTATAAGTATGAGAGAGAGAGAGAGAGAGAGAGAGAGAGAGAGAGAGAGAGAGAGAGAGAGAGAGAGAGAGAGAGAAAATGTAATTTTTTGAAAGGCATTACATTACATAGTTCAAACTTTTAAAATAAGTTTTAAAAATTGATAAAAGCTTCTTGGGCATCTGAATTACAGAAAAATGAGTCGTAATTTACAAAATATACTTTAGACTAAAAATATCTGCAATTACAAAGATGAGTTCAAGGGAATGAACCATTTTATAGCTGTAATGCACGAGACCGCATTATTTTCCCAAGTTAAAGTACAAGTTCTTTTGGACTTACATATATAAAAGTTTGTGTTTTAATAATAATAATAATTGATAAGGGGAACCGTACAGATTTCCGAAAGCTATCTTTGCTGTTTTTAAACTTAAATATATGTACATTTACATAACTGTGGATTTGTTTCTCCAATAATAATAATAATAATAATAATAATAATAATAATAATAATAATAATAATAATAATAGATACCCTAATCCAGACTGTAAGGATTGTATCTGGGGACATCAGGATGGAGTTTGGAATAGAAAAATGCGCCTTAGTCAACATACAAAAAGGCAAAGTAACGACAACTGAAGGGATAAAGCTACCAGATGGGAGCAACATCAAACACATAGATGAGACAGGATACAAATACCTGGGAATAATGGAAGGAGGGGATATAAAACACCAAGAGATGAAGGACACGATCAGGAAAGAATATATGCAGAGACTCAAGGCGATACTCAAGTCAAAACTCAACGCCGGAAATATGATAAAAGCCATAAACACATGGGCAGTGCCAGTAATCAGATACAGTGCAGGAATAGTTGGAAATGGACGAAGGCAGAACTCCGCAGCATAGATCAGAAAACCAGGAAACATATGACAATACACAAAACACTACACCCAAGAGCAAATACGGACAGACTATACATAACACGAAAAGAAGGAGGGAGAGGACTACTAAGTATAGAGGACTGCGTTAACATCGAAAACAGAGCACTGGGGCAATATCTGAAAACCAGTGAAGACGAGTGGCTAAAGAGTGCATGGGAAGAAGGACTAATAAAAGTAGATGAAGAATCCAGATAACAGAGACAGGAGAAAAGACAGAAAGAACAGAGGACTGGCACAACAAACCAATGCACGGACAATACATGAGACAGACTAAAGAACTAGCCAGCGATGACAATTGGCAATGGCTACAGAGGGGAGAGCTAAAGAAGGAAACTGAAGGAATGATAACAGCGGCACAAGATCAGGCCCTAAGAACCAGATATGTTCAAAGAACGATAGACGGAAATAACATCTCTCCCCATATGTAGGAAGTGCAATACGAAAAATGAAACCATAAACCACATAGCAAGTGAATGCCCGGCACTTGCACAGAACCAGTACAAAAAGAGGCATGATTCAGTAGCAAAAGCCCTCCACTGGAGCCTGTGCAAGAAACATCAGCTACCTTGCAGTAATAAGTGGTACGAGCACCAACCTGAGGGAGTGATAGAAAACGATCAGGCAAAGATCCTCTGGGACTATGGTATCAGAACGGATAGGGTGATACGTGCAAACAGACCAGACGTGACGTTGATTGACAAAGTCAAGAAGAAAGTATCACTCATTGATGTCGCAATACCATGGGACACCAGAGTTGAAGAGAAAGAGAGGGAAAAAATGGATAAGTATCAAGATCTGAAAATAGAAATAAGAAGGATATGGGATATTGCCAGTGGAAATCGTACCCATAATCATAGGAGCACTAGGCACGATCCCAAGATCCCTGAAAAGGAATCTAGAAAAACTAGAGGCTGAAGTAGCTCCAGGACTCATGCAGAAGAGTGTGATCCTAGAAACGGCACACATAGTAAGAAGAGTGATGGACTCCTAAGGAGGCAGGATGCAACCCGGAACCCCACACTATAAATACCACCCAGTCGAATTGGAGGACTGTGATAGAGCAAAAAAAAAAAAAAAAAAAAATAATAATAATAATAATAATAATTTCATACAAGCATATCACTAAATTGGTGAAGAAATCCTCATTGGTGTAAATGGAAATATACATACATATTAAAAATAAATATATAAACGATATATTTCTACTATCACATTTATATTCATACCACTGTGGATTTCTTCATCAGTAATAATAGTAATAAAAAGCATGAGTCACTAAAATGGTGAAACATCCACAGTGGTATAAATATAAATATATATTAAAAATATAAAAAACTATATATTTCTAATATATATCTCCTTGTGAATTTACACTACTGTGGAGGTTTCTTCACTAATAATAATAATAATAATAATAATAATAATAATAATAATAATAATAATAATAATAATAATAATAGTTCAAAGGGTATGTACGTAGGCTTCCTTTCAAGAATAAACCAAATCATGCCACGCCGAGATGCCCGGGGCGAAGCGTGTTCTGGCATTCTGATTTGCCCAATCCATAGGTTAAGCTCTACTAGGTGTGTGCGTGCGTGCATGTGTGCGTTTACACGCGCAGGCGCGCTCGGGAGCGGCTACAGCCACGTGACCTTGAATACAGAGCTTAGTCAAGCCTAGCCTAGCCATTTTAAAGAGCTCAAAAAAGAAGAAACGACATGCTCTGTGAGCGGATGTTGCTATTCTTTTTTTTTCTGTTTGTTTTCCCCTTTTTGCGTACAGCAGGATCGCATCTGCATTTACAAGGGCGTTGCTTCACAAAAAAAATTATTATTATTATTATTATTATTATTATTATTATTATTATTATTATTATTATTATTACGAAAAAATTCCAATTGGTAATAAATTCTATTATTTGCATAAATTCTGACTTTTACAAATTAGGCAATTTATTAATATAATCGTGATTTTAATATACAACACTCTTAATCACGACATTGTTAACTTTTTAATATTATTATTATTATTATTATTATTATTATTATTATTATTATTATTATTATTATTATTATTAATATGAACTGTAACCATTTTAAATTTCTACAGATAATACAATTTATTGATATACATTTGATCTTTAGTACACAACAATCTAATCACGACATGGTGAATCTATTAATATTATTATTATTATTATTATTATTATTATTATTATTATTATTATTATTATTATTATTATTATTATTATTATTATATTAATTTTACCTCTCTCTCTGATGGGACACAGTCTATAAATGCCACGGAACCAGCCATTACTTTTAAAATATGTTTGAGAGAGGGCCTCTCCTTCGAAAATATTATTATTTTTTGTTGTTTGTCTGTATAGGTTTTGTCCTCCTGACTGTAGCCCTGATGCTGATGTACGAATCTTTAAAGAGGCTGGAATGATATCATGCCTTCATTCAGATTTCGAAGTAGTACGTGTGTATATATTTTGTTGTTAACTAATTTATTTATATTTTCTCCTACCTGCCTCTTGTTTTTATCCATTCTCTCAGCTTTCTTTTGGCCCCTGATTTATTATAAGGAACTGGTCCATCACTGATCAAATAAAATGGAACGCAGGGTGACCATAAAGTCCCAGTACCATTACAAGCATTTATTGCTCAGAAACCGCATAACAAAGAGTAATGCAGTTTTTAGTAGAATGTTCTACATTTCCTCAAGTTTACATTTAGCGCACTTTATTCTACAAAAAACTTCATGACTCTATGTTATATGGTTTCTGAGCAATAAATATTCATAATGGTACTGGGACTTTATGGACAGCCTGTACATAATTTAATTTTTCAAGTGTAACGCAGATAGCTTACGCGAAACTCTCCATCGTAAAGATTTACGGGCTGCTCTATGAGCAAGAGCCCGTGCTGGCATAAGGTCAGCTAAATCTAAATCTAGAACGAAATCGTAAAGGCCAGGGTTAGCCCGTCCCATACAGTTCCTAAGCTGCAACCCCTTTCGTTCCTTGCACTGTACCTCCGTTCATATTCTCTTTCTTCCAACTTTCCCTATCCGCACCGAATGGCCTCACAGATCCCTTTGGCCTGAAAATATTTTATTTCAATTGCTAAAGCATGCAAAGGCTCCCAAATGATTGCCAAGCAAAACTTCCACTTGACAGTCTCTCATAAGCGCAATATATGCATTACTCAACACGTAATTAAAATAATTACCAGACCATGTTATTATTATAAAGTTCCGCAATCCCTCGATGTATTAAGAGAAGACGCAATTTATGCCGAATGCCAAGCGCTGGGACCTACGAGATCATTTGGTACCGAAAGGGAAGTGAGAGCAATAAAGGTTTCTAATAGAGGTCACGGTTGCACTAAGAAATAACTGTTAGGAGAGGTGGAAAGTAAGATGAAAGAATGAGAATATGAATGGAAATACAGTAAAAAGAATGAAAAGGTTTGCAGCTAGGGGCTGAAGGGACGCTGCAAAGAACCTTAAGCAATGCCTACAGTGCACCGCACAACCCCCTTACAGAGTAGATGTGTTGACATGAGTCATCATAAAACTTATACTTGACTTCTTACTGTAAAAATAGCTTCTTTTTTTTTCTATAATATATAATCCGACGTTAATTACGCCTATAAGTCAAGTGCGTGGTATTTGAATTTAAAGGCCACTAGAACCAAATGAACAGTAAAACCAAGGTCTAAAGAATACTTTAGAGTTTAGACCTTAAGTAAACTCATCCCAATTTTAATAAGCTGTGCTAGTATGAACCAAAATATAGTTAAGTAAAACCAAATATATCGGCCGATACTGGCAAAGCCTAGTACTACAGACCTTGCCTATATAGTACAATGGTGAACATTAACAGACCCAATACGCCTAGCAATATACCCCTGACAGGTTGAAACATGAGTTTCATATCTTTTAATAGTTTTAAAAGAAGTTAAATTTCACTGAGGCTCAAAAGTCGAAATTTATCTATAAATTCTCACAATGAATGCTTTTAAAACCTAAGCCTTTCACTTCGTTCACTTTGGTTTTATGTGCAGCCCTCCACAGGGATGGTTCACTCTCTGGCGGGCCCTTGTACGTTCTCTAAAAAAGTGGCTTCTTATATTTTATATAATTGTCTTTTAGTGTTTCCTCGTCAGTATCGTAGCTTCTGCAGAATAGGAGCGTCTTTAGTTTTTTTTTTTTTTTTTAATATGGTCTCAACTAATTTCTACACTTAGTGTAGGGACGCAAGTTTTGTGTACAAGAAAACTACACTGATAAAACAAAATAAAAAAAAAAAAATAGGCGTAGTCTACGCGATGACGGAAAGAATATTTTAAAAATCATGGTATAGACTGTTTAAGTTGAACGCCGCAGGAACAGGTATCATATTCAATAAAGAAAAAAAAATCCACAGAAAAAAATTCAGCTGAATACAAATGAGAATGTGATGAAACCTAGCACCTGTAGCACTTGACACAGTTTCAATAATAATAATGAAAATAATCTGAAACATCATTTTGCTATCAAGGACTACACTCAGAACTTAATTACAGGACTACCAGAACTGTCTTGATTAAGAGATATCGCAACTGCTTTCTGAGAACGACTGACACCCGTAATTGCCAACTGTTTTCAGTTGTTTTCTTGGAAACTTTTCTTTAAACTGTAAGAGATACACGAAAATAAGCTAGTTCGATTGTTATACCCGAGTTTACGTTGTTTATACATGCAAAGAGAGAGAGAGAGAGAGAGAGAGAGAGAGAGAGAGAGAGAGAGAGAGAGAGAGAAACTACAAAAGTTTCCAGTGTTTTGGTGTAAGTACACATGGCGCTGGACTGGATACCACAATGGGAGAACGAGAAAGGGTGGTTATGCTGGGAGCTTTAAATGCAAATGTATGCAATGTAGAAAGAGATGGCATAATTGGTGGGTCTGGAGTGCCTGGGGTGAATGAGAATTAAGTTTTGTGGGAAATGTGCTCTGAAAGTGGCCTGAATGTGGCTTGTCAAAGAAAAATAGTATACTTGGGAAACAAGAAGGCAAGGAAGTTAATTAAATTGTGATAAAAAAGCAGGTTGATTGATGTGATGGTGAGACAAAGATGCGCTGGAGATATATCTGATCATTGTTTTATGCAAGTGAAAATGGGAGATAAGTTTTATGTGGAAGACTGAAGTGTGATAGAGAAGAGATTTCAATTTAAGAAAGAAACGTATGCAATATAGGCAACAGTATACTTAGAACATGACGGCATTAGTAAGAAGTGCCAGAAATTCAAGGGGTAAGGGATTAGCAGAGGTTTATTATGGGTTTAAGAAGAAGGATAAAAAAAGAATCAAGTGGAGGGATAGTCTAAATAGATCTAATGTGAATATATGTTAAAAAACAATGTTGAAACCGCAATTTCCGGACCACTGGTCGCTTAGCAGTATACTAAAGAGCAGAAGCCAGTCATAGCCAAAGTGAGTAATAGGCAGGATATATTGAAACCTCAAATCCAGGGGAAAGGGAAATGAGCAAAGTGAAAAAGAAAGCACAGATACTGCATGAAGAGAAGTCCCTTGTGAACTGAATACTTTGAAGAGTTGTTGACTGTGGAATATATCAGTAGGCATATTTATATGGATGATGCAGGAGTGGAGACGGTTCATGTAAATTTGAGAAGGCTTGAGGAAATGGCTGGTTGGGGATTTAAGGAGAGCAATTAAAACGCTCAAGAATGGAAAGGCACCAGGAGTTTTTATTAGTAGCGCACAGGTGGTGTATGGGCGGGCTGGGGAGGGGGTGGGGGAAGGTAGGGGAGACGGTTGAGCGCTTGGCCAAGGTCAAGATATGCTCGGATGACTGAAAGGTTCCTAAGGATTGGGTGGGAGGGGGGGTAAATGTCCCTTTATATATAGAAAGAGGTGACAACGGATAATGCAACAACAGCAAGGTGCATGACATGACATAAAATTACGTAGTACTGTATTCCAATTGAGGATTTTCACCGAGAGGATGACAGATGACATTCCACGATGAGGTTTTGCCGGCGAAGATGCGACTAAGTTTGATAGTACAAGGAAAAAGCTGCATATGACAAACGAAACCGGATAACGTTTGGCTAGAATGTCACTAGACAGATGTGGTATGGAGGGTGTTAGGGTATATATCGAGAGAAATTTATTTAGAATGACGGACATTTTCGATGTAAACAAAAGAATGTGTTAGAATGTTTGGTGTAAAGTTTGGTGTAAGTATAGGCCTAGGAAGGATTTGATATCTGCATAGCCGTACAAAATGTGTATGGAGGGCGTGATGAGAAAGGCCACTGATAAAACAAGAAATGTATGGAGATGACTGTGAGAGAAGAAAATGGGTCATGAATGAGCGGCGAGTTACTGATGTTCATTTGTTCAGTTTTATGTACAGCCGTCCACAGGGATGATTCTCTCTCTGGCGGGCCCTTGTAGTACGTTTTCTAAATAAGTTGCACCATATTTATTTATAACAGTCTTTTGGTGTTTTCTTATCAGTATCGTAGCTCCTGCAGAATAGGGAAGTCTTTAGTTCTTTTTTATTTTTTTTAACTTGCTTTCTCCTTGTGTATGATCTTCACTTCCGGCGGTATTTTGTCGTATAATCTTGGTGCGCAATGTTCAAATGCTCTCTCGACTGACTTAAAATTTGTTCTAGGTTCAAATAGCCCTTATGCTGCACTGGCATGTCTGATCACAATATTCATTTCAGGTCTAAAGAAACTTAAGCAGTTTCTCAGATATGTTGGTTCACCATATTTTAGTACTGTAAAGACTGTAAGGAGTATTTTGTATTCTAGTCTTGCTTTTACTGGGAGCCTATGTAGCTCGATTAGTGCCGGAGTTATTCTGACAACAATCAGGCAATAGTTTGAAAGGGTTGGTAAGTAGCTAAAATTAGAAGTGGATATCGCAAGAGTAAGGTTATGAGGGTAAATGCAGGCCAAGATGACGCTATGCGTGGTCATTTGGCTGCTGGGAGAATGGAAGTGATTGAGTCTTATAGATATTTTAAAGTAAATTTAATAGATGACGGTAGGA
>NC_087209.1:75312092-75454592 GCF_015104395.2 Macrobrachium nipponense
TAGATACACCACCACTGGACGGTGAGGAGTCAAGAGGTCTACGTCAGGCTCTCTTTCTCACCTTGTCACTCCTGGACAAAGGTTGTTGTTTTAGATTTAGCTGGCCTTATGCCAGCACAGACTCTTGCTCCTAGAGCAGCCCGCAAAGATAAGGGCCGGTGCTTGTCATGATTACGGGCTGCTCTGTGAGCAAGAGCCCGTGCTGACACAAGGTCAGCTAAATCAAAAACAACATTGTCATGACCAGCTTAATCTAAAACAAACAACAATCCACAAGTCCATTCGGCTTAACACTTCCGGTAGGCCTATATTATCACTGGATTCACGGTCATTGAGGCAGGGAATCCAAAGGTTCTCATCAGGAGTCTCATTTCCTTTCTCGCCTTACAACACCTTGGCGAGGGATCGAGCAGGTATGTGGCCGGTTTAATTTGAATCAACATTCCATTCGGCTTTCACAATGCGAGTTTCTCGCTTGTAGAAATAGTCTGTACTTTTTACACAGATTTGCAATGCACACGCTACTCACCACGGCAAAAGGTGCGTCTAGATTTTAGTCTCACGTTAATTGTATTCGATTCGGGAACACATACATACATGCCTTAACAGTGTCTTATATCGATGTTAAAAAAAGCTTCGAGAGTTCGGTCTAAAATAGGACACCAAAGGCAGCGATTAAAACACTGGCCGAAACAAGAACACGGAATTCTTTATACCTTAAAGCTCTGCAGTACTGAAACAAACCAGCAATCGGGTTGTACTGTAGTCGTCGTTTTAATTAAGCCAGCCTTATGCTGGCACGGGCTCTTGCTATTCAGCAGCCCCTAAGGGTTGTACAGAGCGAAGAACTTGGTCGGTGGTCACGAGCTTAAGCACTGTATACCACAGTTCATATTGCTTTAGAATTTTATATTATCAACAGGTCGTCGTCATGATTCGCTGGCAAGGTAAATCCACTCTCAACATTCTTTTTCTACAGTAAAATGAATTTTAGACTTACCGGCCTCTACTTAGAAATGCGGTTGCGCTGAGACCTACCATAACACTATCAAAAGTTTAAGTTCTGTGTGATACAACCCCGTGTGAAGTTCTTACTTGAAACTACGTACTGCATTCTACAGAGGACTTCTGGGTCTAGAAAAGCAAACAAAAAAAAACATATGGTTTATTTCACTTTAATGGAATACAAATGAGCCAAAAAAAGAAACACAAGGCTCTTTTTTAAGACAATTCTAAAGCTGATACAGTTAAACAGAAGAAAGAATTAATACTACATTGCTCGTGAATTGCCATTAATACAAGACACTTAATGAGCTAAACTGGACTTAGGCTTTTAAATGAACCTCCACCAGTTCCCCCTCATAACACACTGACTAAATTTCCTTACCAATGTCGTTGTTCACTCTTGAATCAAAAGCTCATTATGGAAAATGTAAAATGCTGAGCCATTAAATGATTTCCATTACCGTTATCAATGCAAATGTTACTTCGACCATTCCAGATACGAGCTTGTAAGTTTATTGACACAAAACAACGTCGCAGTCACAAGCATAAACAAATATCCTGTCTACAGATGTGCCAACAACATGGGGACCCATAATTTCATCTGAATGTTGAATTATACATACAGTCTGTATGAGACAACAATTAGAGTATGATGTTGATTAATACTGGTGTTATCATGAACTTTGTTATTTAACATACTACACTGAACATTGCGCAACAAGACTATTATACAACAAAATACCGCCGGAAGTGAAGATCATACAAGAAGAAAGAAAATTAAAAAAAAAATAACTAAAACTCTCCTATTCTGCAGGAGCTACGATCCTGATGGGAAAACACTAAACAAACGATTATAAAATATAAAAAGCAACTTTTTTAGAAAACGTACAAGGGCCCGCCAGAGAGGGAATCATACGTAGAGGGCTGTACCATAAAACTAAACAAATTAACAAATGAATATCAGTATACATTATTCTACATGTATGGGGATGAAATACCAATGAATATACACACACATCCTAGGAAAATGCAAACGAAAAACATTTAGAAGGAATACTGACGATTTCCATCATCAAACTTTTTTTTATTTCTCGTTCTGTAAATTCACACGAATTCAGAACGTTAACCTCACTCAAGGTGAGGTTAGTTAACTAACGAGCAACCTAGACCACACACCTTCCCCAGATCCGACGGAGAGGAAAAAAAGGGAGTCGAAAGTGGATCTCAATCAAAGGGTGGAGAGATTTTTTGAGTAAAAGAAATGAGAAACAGGAACTATATTCCTAAGACTGAATTGAACGAACTTCGAAGGCGACGCGGTGGACTGAAGCTGCTTACGAGATTGTATTTCATAAACTTGATAGAGCTCTACTTGACAATCTGAGGTGCAATCATCTTACAGCTTAACAATCCGACAGTGTGAGACAAAAGTTAATTAATGGCTGTTTATTGAGAATAAAGCACTAAAACGCGTGCCATATTTCCTAGTCGCTCTGATTTATGTCAAATCTCGTTCAGTGTGAATATATGCAAATTTATGCAGGTTTGTGCTCGTGTGTTAGTAACAACTGCCTGTGACCTAAATTTAAGCTCTATATTTCAGCTACAACTTCTGTAGTACCAATTTATTATACCTACGAGATCGGTGCTACTTTGGTTTGTTATCTACGCGTCACCTACTACAAGGTGCTAGCTAGTACTAAATATGGTGAATGCAAAGTAGAGGGCTGCGTAAAGATATCGTTTAGTAATGTATAATTTGCCGACCACGCAATACAGAAATGGGCGTAATGATCCTTTGATCACCGAAGGGTTAGTACTAAACACGGCGTCCCAAGGAACTTCAGCCATGTCTAGTACTAACACCACGGAGTAAGTGACACTATAGATAAGCCAAAGTAGCCCCATGAGATCTCTGTCTCTCTCTATCTACAGTGGGATGTACACTATTTGGCACACTCTAAAGCACTATATCCGATACATCTGTAATTATATCAGTCGTTTGTACTTGTGTGTTCATTATCTTTATTGCTCAGTTTTTCCTGGTTCAAGGTAACATAACGCGTAGTACCCGTCACAAGGATCTATCCTGTCACGGGGGTCGTCTTAGTCTAACCTAGCCTAACCTAACACACAGGCCAGGTAATCTATGCCAGTCTTGTCACACTTGAGAAAATATTGAATAAATAATAAAATATTTTTGAAAGCAATGATGTGTTCTAAGTCATTTCTGAAGCTAAAAGCTTCCATAATTAGATGAGACTTTACGATGTTCTGAAAGCTATCATTTTACACCTTTTTTACACACCCAAGGAAAACTATGACAGTAAATAGACAAAGTTATGTAAAACAACAGTAACCTCTGACTTCTTTGGTGAGAGATGTGACGTTAATAATGGTGTTGATCAAACTTTGTAAAAATAGGATAACATTAAGTTAATCCAAGGGGAATATTTCACTGCAGTGTCGATCTTATAAATTATACTATAAAGTCCTTATCATACGAAGGTACACAATACGAGAATGGTGAACCATCTAAAAATAATCAATAATAATCCTAAACTATCATACGTAGAATTACTTATATACAAAATATGCTTTCATATTCACACTCATACCAATGACGTACCACAGATTTTTGTAAAAGAAAAGAAGAAAAAAACTGCTGATTTTCTGTAACCCGTAGGACAATTCTGTCGTACGCTCGTAAAAGATGCTTACTTTAATTGGCAGACTACGTAGCAGCATTTGTGAAATCCTACGGCGTATGGCGCTTGTTAAAAACTACAACCACTGTAACTGGACGGACTTATTGGATAGATTACTTTATTGCTGTATCACAACGCGAAAGGACGGATATATTTAAGGTTTACAAGACCTCGTGTTTTCAAATGGTATCGCTCATGTTTTCTTTGCGCTGGCATACTACACAGTAAAGTAAGAAATACTGGCAGTAGGCTGCTTATATATCGCACGCGAACGTCATTGAACTGAAAACACGAAATCAATGCATGAAAGGTTATTTATGAGCAAAGACAGCAAAAGGCTCTAGAATTTTTCTGAACATTTCGAAGAAACGTGACTTTGAAACTAAGCGAGATTTCCTAAACATCTTAGCAACTCTAATACTGTGTAATGTACGAGTTCCTTTTTTTTTTTTTTTTTTTTTTTTTAACGAACTGTACCAGATACCCTTCATCTCTCGTACCGCTGGCAATGAAGAAAGACCTGTAATTCCCAGCATTTTGTATGAAATTCCTTCTTCACTCTGAATCTATTCTTTATACTTAGACATTATTTTTAAGTATTTAAAAAGGCACAGACCATGCCTAACAAAATTGGTTAGTCTTGGACTCCAGTAGATCTTTTAAACTGCACAAGTCAGAAATAACACTTATTTGGACTATGATGAACTTGAGCCATCCGTTAGATATTAAGAATGAAAATCAGAAAATGTATAATCGATTGTTCTTTTGAACGAAAAACTACACAGACAGCGAGCTAGGACCGGATGTGTCTGAGTTAAGATACTGGCTAAATATTCCCAGTCAGAGTTTATAGATTTAAAAAGTGCTGCTCAAGAGAGAATTACTGCAATCAATAATGTCCATTTTTTGTTGGTGACCTCATGGGGTGCTGACGAGATACATTCTGAATGACTTGCATGAATTCTGTCCTACCCAGAGCTTCCCCAGTCATTCTGCGATGTCTCCTTAGAAATGGAATGGACCAAATTTGCGCTTGGAAGTCTAAAATCCACGAGAATGTTCTCCCCACGGGCTAGGTATATAGGCTACCTAGACCGTGGTTCTCCCAGCCGAGAAACACACACTCATGATCACTCGCACACTTGTGACTTCGAAAGCAGTCGCTATCGCCTTCTCACAAGAAGCAGCGTGACTAAACAGCTGAAGAAGGTGATGGCAATCGATGCCTGGAACGCCTCCAGTCCCGAAGTGAACCTGAAGACGTGGAGGTCGCCGCCGGCCATCTTCCAAGGATTGGCGCCGTCATCGAAGTGCATAGGGCACCTGTCGTCTGAAGGAGGGGATTGATTCATGTTGGTTTTTTTTATTACAAATATCAATTAATTATATAAATTATATACAAACTTTTCATAATTATATCAACAGTATAACATACTAAGAAAGATATTTGAAATGGAGTATATTTCATAATTTCAGATATTATTTACTAATAAATGGAACTACATTAATTACACGAATTCAAATATTATTCACATACTTACTTGTAAAATGTTTTTCAAGTTCATATGCATTTGATAATGCCCGTTTTGTGTACTTTATTTTACATTTTAACATTGAAATTATTTTACTTGGTAACACCTATTCTCTGCTATACCAAAAACAATTTACATACTCAATAATAAGTATACTTAATGTATTTTTCTTCTTCTTCTTTATAGTCGAAATCCAACATCAATACTTTTATTGGGTACTGAACTTTTATATCACATACCTCTTCAATCAAATTCTGGAACCATTTCCTATTTTTTTAAACATTTACAAATATAAACAACATGGAGATGATTTTCATTTTCCATACATTTATTGCTAAAATTATTATCAGCAATTTGCAATATCTTCAGCCTTTCCTTAGTAGCCAAAGATTCATACAATAAATCTATACATAATACTTCTTTGATATGCGTCAACGAATTTGCATAAAAGGTTACTCCATATATTACCCCAGTTATACAACGGGTACCTCTCAATTACAGTGGGCTTATGGGTTGGCATTAAATACTGATTCATGTTAGTATGGTGCGCTAAGGGTTAAGTTTCTGAAAATGTCAATCACTCTTTGATAAATGTATGACATTTGACACCCTGATGTAATATCTGACATTTTTACTTTTGACAATACACTTTGAAAAAGGTAAAACTCAAGCAATGACAAGCACCCATTGATAAATTAAATCATTCGTAAAATGTAAAATTGTCGTAAAAAAAGGAGAATTCTATTGAAATTTGCCAACCAGTTTTCCGTAAAAAACAAGACGAATGTTTTAAAATGACTTAAATGATGCAAATAACCAATCAAATGCTTCATCTTTTGAATGATTACATTAGCTCTTGACAAATGAAATGTCACTTGGATCTTCAAAACGTAACGTGACGTTATGAAAGTATGCTATACAAATTCATGACCAGTGATCTTGAAAAAAAAAAAAATAAATAAAAAAAACGAACTATATTTTCAAACGCTTCAACATTATGGAGGGATGCTAAGCTGATTCCTGAACACTAAGAAGAAACTTTCATAAGATTTTGATACGGAAAATTAAACTTGTTCCGGTTACGTCTCTCTCTCTCTCTCTCTCTCTCTCTCTCTCTCTCTCTCTCTCTCTCTCTCTCTGAGCTGTTTTATATTATTGGTACAGGTAAAACAATGAAAGCAAATGCAGATTCTTGTTGTTCATTGCACTAGATGTATCCCTTAGCTGTTTAGTTCCTTATGATACATTTTTCATTTGGTACTCAAAAGCCTGCAGACTTACGTTCTCTCTCGTATTCGACCATCCTTATGGACACGGCGGACCCAGGGCCATCTCCATGCACAGTCTGGTGCATATTGCAGAAGGGACCGACACTTTGTGACATCAAGATTTTATTCAGATCGGCCCGTTGGTACACCTGGGAATGATGAGAGAAGATGTCGGACTTGGGTGCATTGAATTGAATATAGTAGAATTTAGGCCAAAGGCCAAGCGGTGGGACCTATGAGTTCATTCAGCGCTGAAATGGAGATTGACTGTAAAAAGTTTTGAAAGGTGTAACAGGAGGACAGCCTCAAAGCAGTTGTACTAGGAATCAACTGTTAGGAGATGCTGGAAAATGAGACGGAGGAGAACATGAACGGAGGTGCAGTAAAAGGAATGAAAGGGGTTGCAGCTAGGGGCCGAAGGGACGCTGCAAAGAACCTTCGGTAAAGCCAACTGCGGTGCAATGACGGCAGTATAACCAACTACTTGGCCAATTATAGTACATACCTTTAGGCAAACTTAGGTCAGCCCATTTGAATCAAGATGAGAGCGGTATTCACCAAACACCTGCATCTTAGAATAATTACCACCAACACTTATACCTTGGATAACGAGGAAAGTCAGTACTACTCACCCAACACCTGTACTTCGAATAGGGGTCAAGTTCGTTGTATGTGATGAGGTACGACCGTAAATTCTCCTTCCAGTATCCTATGCATTTGAGCTTGTAATCGGGATCGGCTGAAATGTTTAGAGGATACAAATGTCAAGGTTTGCTTTGAACACTGATGTGAAAATCGTATTTCTGAGATATTTAACTGGATACAATGACTGTTTTCAATGAGACAAATTTCTGGAAGTTTGGCAGTAATGTTTGATGGACAGCTGATGAGAAAATGTGTTTCCTGCTGGTAATCTAGGAGGTAATTAACACTAAATCTTAGGTAAATATATACTGTACAGTCATCACCCTAATCTACCAGCACAACCTCAAAAGGAAACATATGTTACACTTGCATATATATATATATATATATATATATATATATATATATATATATATATATATATATACATAGGCAGTTCTCGGGTTACATCAAGTTCGGGTTAAGTCGTAACCTGGTAACCTGCTCTACGGCGCTGTTGCTATTTATTCCCATTATAATTATGATGATTCGAGTTAAGGCGATTTTCGGTTTACAGTGCCCTGCCGGGAACAGAATCCCAACTGTAACCGGGGACTGCCTATATATGTATATGTATATGTATGTGTGTGTGTGTGTGTAATTTACAGTTTCATCACGGACAATGACTCAAGCTGAACAACTTACTGTAAATATCGATATGTCTGCCATAGGCGTCGACGCTGATACAGTAGTGGGCGTCGATCCAGATCTCCTTCTGGTCCTGGTCGCAGACGGAGAAGTCCGAGATGTTCTCCCTGCAGTAGATGCTGTCCCAGGGGGTCTTGGTGACACCATCGATGATCTTCGTCTCAAATTGCAGCTCTCCCTTCTGGGTGAAATTGAATTTTCCAGCAACGGGACATTTCACAGGCACAGGATCCTTGGCTGCGGGAAGGACAGTGTTTGTAAATAACTGTTTTGTTTACGTTGGCTACTTATCACACGCAATTCGTATACAAGCTGCATACATGTCAACGACTTATCAGTCATCCAAATGATGACTTTTTACAACTGTCCAGCATTTACCAAAGGTTCATTCTCCACTTACAGCCGTTGACTTGTTGTCAACCTGTTTCTGATATATATGCTGTAAGTTGCCGACGCGAGCTATCATCATGTTTTGCTTCAATATGGACTTGCCTAAGCTGAAGAAACAAAAATGTATGACAACAAGTATTTTTGTTGACTTCAACTGATAACTTCAACTGACAAAAAGACATTTCAGTTGGCTGTAGCTGCAGACACAGTGATGTGTGACAACAGCTGTTCTGGTTAAGCTTAGCTCCAGAAGCGATTATGTCCAATGACAGGCACTTGAGCTGATCTTCGTTGAGCAGTACACAGTGCATTTTCACAGCTATTCTAGTTGGCCTTAGCTAGAGGCGATCTACTTAAATGGACGTTAGTTTTCAAGTGATGATGATTTGAATTTACCTCGCAGAAATGAACTTTGGATCACAGTCCCTTAAATGTAACCTAAATTGTATTTATAATTGCAAGATAATGACAGTTTTAAATCGTCTTAACTGCAGAAACTGCGTATATAATAAGATCTATATTATTGGAACACAGTAGAAGAAAGACAGTGGCGGCAGAAATAATTTATGATGTCAACAACTTTACTTCATTTGCACAAGTAATGATTTATGATAGCCGTTATTGCAAAATTTCTTTTCTGTTACCGCGAGCCACATCAAATTACGAGTTTTGACCTTAACCTTACTGAACTTGCTTCTGCTTTCGATCTTGCAACTGCAAGAGTTAATTTTGTATCAGAAGTGCACGCATCTAACTTCCCAGAACCCAAAGAAAGTATACATTATAGATACGATAAGACACTGCGATAAGATACACAAAAATGAACTAATCTCAGTGCTACATATAATACTTTCTGGAGTCGCTAACTGGAAGGTTGACAGGTTCAGTACGTCATCCATACCTGTGAATAACATTATGTGGAATTCTGTTTCTTCGTTTGTTTCCATGAAAATAGTGAGTGATAATGACAATAAAGATCTAGCCCAGATTCCTAACAGTTATAAAAGTGGGAAGTAACAAAAGAAAAAGCACAGATTAATAATAGTTTTAAAAGAGAAAGTAAATAAGGCCTGGCTCAGATTCCTAACAGTTATAAAAGAAAGTAAGAAAAAATAGCTGAGATTAATACAGCAGTATTTAAAAGAGATAATTTTTATGAAAAACTAGCTTAGATTCCTAACAGTAATAGCACTAGCTCATATTAGTAACAGTTATTAGAAAGAAAGTAAAAAAGAACTAGCTCAGATTAATGACAGTTTAAAAAAATAAAAAATAAAAAACAACTATCTCAGATTAATAACAGTTATAAAAGAGAAAGTAATAAAAGAACTATCACAAATTCCTAACAGTTATAAAAGAGCAAAAGTAATGAAAAAGAACTGAGTGAGATGAATAACAGTTACAATAGAGAGACAGTAAATAAAGAACTGGCTCAGATTAATGACAATTTAAAAGAAAAAAAGTAAAAAAAACAACTATCTCAGATTAATAACAGTTATAAAAGAGAAAGTAATAAAAAAAAACTAGCTCAGATTCCTACCAGTTACGAAAGAGACAATATAAAAGCCTGCTACCTCAGATTAATAACAGTTATAGAAAAGAAAGTGAAAAAAGAACTATCTCAAATCAGTAACAGTTTTAAAAAAAAATCAGTAACAGTCATAAAAGAGAGAAAGTAACGAGAACTAGCTCACATTAAGTTATCAGAGAGAGAAAGGGACATTCGTGACAACGAATGGAGAGGGGCGGGGGGTAGGAGGAGGAGAGGCTCGAACACCCACCCAACATGAGGTCGTAGTTCCACTCGCGGCCGCTCTTGAACTGGATCCAGGAGCAGACGGTTGCGAAGTCCTCGCGGATCATCTCGAGCCCTTTTCGGAACCGGATGATGCTGTGGTGGCGAGGCACGAATTCGAAGCACACGTAATCCTTCTGGCTGTCCAGGGAAGAAGAAGATGAGGATGATGATGATAATTTTTGTCTCTTTGTTTGTGTGGTGTTTTTACGTTGCATGGAACCAGTTGTTATTCAGCAACGGGACCAGCGGCATTTACGTCAATTCCGAACCACGTCGAGAGTGAACTTCTATCACCAGAAATACATATATCTAACTCCTCAATGGAATGCCCGAGGATCGAACTCGCGGGCATCAAGGTGGCAGGCCAAGACCATACCGATCACGCCACTGAGGTTCTATGATGATGGTAAAAATAGCTTTAAGTGAAGTTAGCAAATGATTTGACAGCACGTCATTAGTTGTCCTTAACATGAACCCAATCTTATGCTTGGGGTATAAGAAAAGAAGCGAATGATCTGAAAACGTATTCTTTACAAATGAAACCCTACATCGGGCTTTCTATGGAATTACACTAAATCTAATTTTTGATTATGAGACAATAACAATTTGGCCTTTGACTTCACTGGGCATAAATCACCATCAGTGGAACATAGAAACCAAATATGAAGTCTCTATCTCATATAGCAGTTAAAAAATTATGGCTAGGGTAAAAATGTTTTACGATAGTAGATTCACATCGCCCGTGGATCTGATATTTAGGCCCGTCTCTTAAGACGCTCCTGATTGGCTGTTGATAAGCCAATCACTCGGATGGAAACTCTTTAGTCTCTCTCGAGAGTTCACGTGGGCAGGATCTATGTTCCACCTCTCCTGAGGGATGTCTCAAAAGTATCCTTCAGGACCCCAGGAGAGGTGGAAAATACATCCTGCCTATGTGAACTATCGAGAGAGACTGAGAGTTTCCAGCCCTGTGATTGGCTTATCAACAGTCAATCAGGAGCGTCGTAAGGGACGGGCCAAGACATCAGATGCACTGGTGATGTGAACCTACTATAGCTCTACAAGGCACTCAAACAAAGGAAGTTATTTTTCGCTTTCACCTACATGAAGATATATAGATTCAGAGCGAAATCTGTGGATTTTTAAATTTTAAACATTTTTATTTCCGTTTCCCTTATGTATTTCCTGTCAACCTGACATTATCTGATTTATTGCTATAGTAGATTCACACCAACCGTGCATCTGATGTCTAGGCCAGTCCCTTATGACGCTCCTGATTGGCTGTTGATAAGCCAATCACAGGGGATGAACGATAGATGTGAATTTACTATAGTTTCAACAGTTTATAAAGAAAAACCTCATGAAATAATTTGTCCTTTGGATATCCATGCAATCTAAGCAATGTGATATTTCTACAGTATGTATTACGCAAAATTATGAAATGTAAACATACATAATTATAGCTTCATCTGTCCTCCAACTTTGATGAGGTGACAGCATAATGTGAAAAAAAAACTACAACAGAAGACTATATAATGAAAATATCAAAAGTCCCAGAAATTCCAGCGAAACCAGCGGCCCGAACAGTCCCGTAACCGGAATTCCATTCCCCCTTTCCGAGATGCGAAATTGGTCACTTACCAACCGTCGATGTTGAGTCGAGCCATCAGGTATCGATTGTCCCGCTGTTCGCGACAGACGTAAATGGTCCTCCTGAATCGACCGACGTCGGGGTAGGTGGTCTCGATGATGTGGGTCTGGTTGATGAAGACGTCGGCCTCCGTGTGGGCCGTGTTGACCCAATCTCCGCTGAAGTTCTTCGGCAGGAGGCAACCCGGGTTGACCGTCTCTTGTTTCACTGTTGGGGGAGTTCTTCGCGTTATTTATTGTCAGGATATTTTACGTTTCTATACTTACTACATTAATTTTCTGGTTTGAGTTCTGCCTTTATCTTATGTTTTCATTCCCCTAATTCCTCCCGCAATTCGTCGTCGCTTTACTGAACTTTTGATACACAGTCTCTTTTTTACCCTCATTCTATAAATGTTTACACTCAAACGTACCTTACTAACAATTAATGGTATTTAGATAACAAACGAGAAAAATGAAATTTAACATCTCAAGTGCTCAAATAAAGTGACAACAGATATTAATCCATTATAAGTCAATTGTTAGTACGTAACTGATCTCGGGAAAAATAAAATAAATAAATACACAAATAAATAAATAAATAATGCAACTGGAAATTCCTGAGCGTCTTGAAATGAAATCGACAGCGAAATAAAACCTCAAATTAATATGATTAATACATCAGTACAGATTTTTCAGTTGCAATAGATAATACAAAGATGTCATTGGGAACTGGGGAGGTGAATAACAACTAAAGAGACAAGAGATACAGGGAGGATGATCTGAGCACTCGGGAGTATGCTATAAAGGAACCAAAAAAGACATTCCATTTAAACTTGGTGATTATAAATATGGCCTTGCACACGAAGAACTAAGTCGCACATCTACAAAATTTCGGTTACCAGAAACGCAACAAGTCAGTGTCGTTCAACGAGTGCTATAGTCACGCATTGCTACTAAAAATATTAATAATGAATTTTTATTATACAAGCACACCGACACACATATCACATAAATACAGCGTGTCCATAAAGTCCCAGTACCATTACAATCAACAAATACTTGTAATGCTACTGGGACTTTATGGACACCCTGTATATATAAAAATAAGTCCAACGACCTACCAGACGTCATTCTGAACCTGAAGGGACTGTTTTCGGGAGTCTTCAGGACGGAGCAATCGGGCGTGATGGAATGCCCCATGTAGAGGTCGTCGTCACGATTCCTGACGAAGCAACGGTACTTCTCGTCCTTTCGGGACTCCTTCGTGTTGGCCACGGCGAAGTAGTGGTTCTTCCCGTCGAACCAGTCGCCCAGGCAGGAGAACTCCCTCACTGATGAGAAGGAAAAGCGAAATTCGTTTAGTTTTATATTCCAGTGAACGTAAGGCTTCAAGGATCTGGCTGTCAGCCTAAAGACACGTCGCTCAGATGTCGAGGGCTCGCGCCTCTCCCCTCCCCAGGCTTCTAAAGTTTACTGCTGCAATAGTCAATGGGGTGTACTATGTGTTATATGGCATTCACTGGCGGCCACCCTTCCATTTACAGACCAAACCCAATTTTGCTTAGCTTAAATTTAGGTGAGCATGTTACAGCTTCCCATTCATTGAACCAAAGCATAAACCGGACTCGGAGATGCATAATTTTAATGGACGAGAGCCCGGTGTTGTAGCATTTAAGCAAAAGGTGAATGCAGCATGACTAGGAAAAAAAAAACCCGCCTCTGTTGGTTAGAATGAGCCCAGATGTCCACATCAGACCTCTCATCCCCTTCAACACACAGCACCACTTAAGAGACTACTGAAAATGAAGGGGGGGGGGGGGGGGATGGATAAGGGGTTCTAATCATTCACACTTTTATGAATGGGAACACTCGCCTATCAATCTGGTAGCCCGAGTTCACTCCCGGCTCCTGGCAATGCGGAACCAGAGGAATTATTTTTTTGGGTGATTAGAAATTCATCTCTGGATATAATGTGGTTTGGATCCCACAGTAAGCTGTAGGTCCCGTTGCTAGGTAACTCATTGGTTCCTAGCCACATGAAAAATCTAATCCTTCCGGCCAGCCCTAGGAGAGCTGTTAATCAGCTCGGTGGTCTGGTTAAATTAAGATAATAGTACTTATGAATGGGAACACTGATATTAACCTGATCTGTAAAAGCCACAGCAGCAGCAGAATATGCCTCACAGATCATAAGTATTTGGGGCATATTTCTTCGCATAAATAAAAGTAAACGACCTTGTACTACAATTACCACATGAAAAGAATCTTTTAGCTAGGCCTAATTGAGGAGTAGACCTCTGCAGCGGACGACGATTTCCGCTGAAGAATACGAGAGATACTATACATTTTACACACTACAACAAGAACCTCCACGCTTCTCCTGAAAGAAAAAACCGAAGCTGTAAATAAACGGAACTAACAGCGAAAACTTACCTCCTTCAAATGATTCCTTAATTCCCTCGCACTTCTTGAAAGTGATGTTAAACTTCTGGTTAGCGATGAGGAACTGATTGCCAGGCTCTTGGCAAGACGTGATTTTAGCCTCCTGATGATTGCATTCACCGGTGAAACTAGAACGAAAGAAGACACATTAAATCCCTTAAGGTTTTGCAGTTTTCCCAAGAGAATTCGACTCTCAAAAATCGTGAGACATCTATCACAAACGGATTAAATTTCTATAACCACTGAACATTTTCACCAGAGATTTTGATACTGATATACAGGTATATTTCACTATAAGGGTTTAAACTATTCTGTAATGGAAATATCTCTTACCGAAAGGATTCGGTCTTATAAAGAAGCGATATTTATTTACAAAAATATTCTGGCCAGAATAAGAACTGCATCTTGCACAAAAGGACTCAAGCCCACATAACAGAAATATCTTCCACAAACTTATTTAATCCTCGGAACTGTGAAAAAAATTTCATAGCTCAGGATAAACTACATAAAAAAAAGTTTACAGATAAACTACTGCAGTATTTCATATGAGTTATTCATTGATCATGATGGGTTCTCATTCACAGGGAGAATATGCACATTAAAGCAATGCAAGTTTGTTAGTTTGTATGGTGTTTTTACGTTGCAAGGAACCAGTATAGTTATTCAGCAACGGGACCAACGGCTTTACATGACTTCCGAACCACGTCGAGAGTGAACTTCTGTCAAAAGAAATACACATCTCTCACTCCTCAATGGAATGTCCGAGAATCGAGACTTCATCCCAACAGGAAACTGGATAGAGGATCTCCGGCGGATAGCAGAGTTCATTAATAGAGCGCTTACATACGAAGTAGAGGGACTAACTACCAGGGAATTTATTTTAAAAAAAATATTACATGAAAGAGAAAGAAGGAGCTCTGGCACCTCAACAGACTATGGCTCCTGAATAGAATAGAATAGTGAAGAATATAGGATTTGGGCCAAAGGCCAAGCACTGAAACCTATGAGGTCACTCAGCTCTGAAATGGAAATTGAAATAAAAGGTTTGAAAGGTGTGACAGGATGAAAACCTCTTAGTTGCGCTATAAAATCATTGTTAGGAGACGGTGGAAAGGAAGATGGAAGAAAATATGAACGGAGGTACAGTAAAAGGAATGAAAAGGGGTTGAAGCTAGGGGCCGATGGGATGCTGCAAGGATACTTAAGTAATGCCTACAGTGCACCGCATAAGGTCCACTGACGGCACTATCCCAATATGGGGCACAGTTTGTATTAAAAAGTTTTAATTTTACTTTCAAAAGGGCCATATCTCCATCTTTCAAAGCTGAACCTTCAAAGGCTCAATATATGTTCATCAACTTTCAGGGTCTTCACGTCTACATTATGCGACCATGTGAAATGAGTAAAGGTGTTACATAGTTTATTTTTAATTCTTTGTTTTTTTTATTTTATTCTTTGTAAAAGTGATCATGAAATCTAATAATTTTAGTAACATTCCTAAACATACTTATCAATCAAAGCCTTATCTGCAAAGACACCCTACGACCCTTCCTTACCTGAAACCCTCGTAGGGAGTTAGTGTCGTCAGTGCACCTCATTCGGTGCAATATAGGCACTACTTAAGGTTCTTTGCAGCGTCCCTTCGGTCCCTAGCTGCAAATACTTTTACTGCACCTTCGTTCATATTCTCTTTCTTCCATCTGACTTTCCACCCTCTCCTAACAATTGTTTCATAGTGCAACTGCTTTGAGGTTTTCCTCCTGTGACACCTTTCAAACCTTTTACTGTCAATTTCCGTTTCAGCGCTGAACGGTCTTCGTTGTCCCAGTACTTGGCATCATGCCAAAAATCTACAAAAAGCCAATCAAATCTTACCTGAAACGGTTCTGGTAGGCGAAGTGCCAGACACCTTCGATGGCTGAACGGCAGTTCTTCGGGACGTAATTTTCGTTGAACATCGTCACCAGGGCCTGGTTGTGATCTATCTCGTTGCAGACTTCTTCCAACGCCGGCGTTTTACCAGCTTTGAAGGTGACACATCCGGCTGCGAAAAGCGGTGGAAAGATTGAATTGCTCGCTTGTCTACTGAATCATTCGTAGAAAAAAAGAGAAAAAAAAGTTTCAATCCGGAATTAACTGCTGACGTAGTGGCCCACGTCTGGTCTTGGCAGATCACTCAGTGGGAGGTCAAGAATCCTTATATAATGCATGAGGACTATAGGATCATAAGTACTTGATTTCTAAAAGTTAAAAGAGAATAGCTACAACAACAAGGCAATAAAAATGATCACAATTTATCTTTCTTTTTAATTAAAATTAAAACCAGGATAAGATTCTTCCGGCGTTCGCAGCCACATTTGTTGCAACGCCTGTTTATATAAAGCATTCAATCAACAGTCTCTCGTACATACCGTGAATGCCTCCATCCATCAATGCTAACTATATTAGCTACCTTAACTATTTACATGAAATCCTACACACCGAGAGACTGACGCGGTCCTCAGAATAGCATTAACTTCTCAACAAAGACAGTGCTATTAATGTTGTATAAAGATAACAAAAATATTTGTAAAAACTTTTCTACATAAAACCCGGATCTATCCCATAATTGGATGAAGCGTTCATTGTCTACGACTCAATTCACCGCAGAGTTTCATTGTAATTCATCAATAACTTTGCAACTGGTAGCGAAGACCAATGGTCATCTATAAGCGTTATCAGGTCGTCACTGCACAGTTCATCCCCAAACATAATATCACTAGGATCCATCAGCAGCTCTGCCTTAAACGAAAATGAATAAAAACGCAAATAAAAATAACACGTCCATCGCAAAATCTAACAGCAAAGGCTCCACTGAAACCAGTGACAATTCTTTGCGGACATCTACCTAGACAAAGTCTTTGGAAGGCAACATTGCACCAAACTGAACTATTCACTTAAGGTAGATTCTTGGATGAGCCGTATGCCTACGAGACGTTTGTTTAGTGGCCGCTGATTGGCTGGTACCGGGAGGTAGGCAGCTGCTCCCCGCCAATCAGCGCCCGCCAAACAAACGTCTCATAGGCATAGGGCTTACCCAAGAATCTACCTTAAGTGAACCAGTTATAATCACTAACGAACGAAGAGAACAGACGACTCACTGGACGTCTTCTGCAGGACGTTCACCGTCCTGATGTGGAACTCGACGCAGTAGTAGCAACTGTCCGTCTTGAAGAGCAGCGACTTGACGTCGTGACGGTGAACCTTGAGGGCGACGCAGTTGCCGTGGCGAGACATGGACGAGATGTCGATGTCCGTGATGGTGTTGGTGCCCTTCTCGAAGCTGAACCACGACCCCCGGATCACGAAGGGCACGACGCATTGGGCCTCAGCCTCTGGAAGAACACAAAAGGTTAGTATTCATGGAGTCTGAAGTTGCCATTATGAATGAGTCTTTATTAGATAGCATTTCTATGTTCCAGCGTCCTTTACAAACACGTTTACAAGTTTGCAACGAGTATTTCGGGATGACGTTTCTATCTTTAACCCCTTCCTTGTCGTTGCTGACAACCACTACAGCTGACTAGCTACTATGTACATAATTTATTGTTGGCAGATACGACGCACACACACACACACACACACACTTTATATATATAGATATATATATATATATATATATATATATATATATATATATATATATTATACAATATATTAATCTGATTTTCCTTACAAGCGGAAATACTTTTTTTTATTGTATGACTGTTTAATCAGTAGGTTTTAGCTGCAGACCTTCAGTAAGATTATTTAAAAATTAAAAAAATTAAAATAAAGGAACAGCACAAAATCCAATAAAAGGAAAAATAGACACATGTGCATTTAAGTACGAACTACCATTTGAATGGAGGTCCAGTAAAAGGACTGCAAGGGGTTGCAAATAGGGGCCGAAGGAACGCTGCAAAGAACCTAATGTAATACTTGCAGTGCACCGTGTGAGGCGCACCAAAGGCACTACTCCTCTATAGGATATCTTGTACTGGAATAAAGCCACACGTCTGAGGATTGAAGTTGATGTTTACAGAATTTTCCTGTAAATTAAGTCTTTCCTCACCATAACTTAGAATAGATATCTCGGAAACTCTGCGAATCTACTCTCATCCCGTCTACTCTCCAGTGTTGAAATTGAATTGAAGAGATAGGTATCTTTTTACAACTATAAATAGTGATGCATAATCAGCACTGGGGAAGAGACGAGATGTCTTGAAACTGTCTTTCAATTTACAAGTATTGATACTGCAGTCACATTTGAACAGGTGACGACCAGCTGTGTCGATTCTGCTTGTGAATCGACTCGTATCTTGCCTCCATAAAGAGGCAGTTCAGATACATAAACAAGGAAACGGTGTTGCAGCTCTACACATCAATAGTTAGACCCCATCTTGAAAAGGAAGTACAGTTTTGGTCACCAACACAAAGACAGGACATAAATAGATTAGAAGGGGTACAAGCAAGAGCCACAAAGTTAATTCCATCCATCAGGGAAATAGGTTACCAAAGACGACTTGAGAGCCTGAACATGTATGGGTTAGAAACACGACGATTGCGAGGACAACGAATAGAAACATTCAAAATACTGAAAGGCATAACAAAAGTAGACGGTAACCTATTTACGTTAAACGAAAACCAGACAAGAAATATGGTAACTAGAGCTGAAGAGATACAACACATCTCATTGCGGGAACTTCTTCACATACAAGATATGTGACACATGGAATAAACTGCCGCCAGAAGTTGTAAACAGCAACAGTGTGGAAGAGTTTATAAGAAAGCTAGACAAAGTCATTAGAACACTGTGAATGAACATTAAAACCTGGTCATAGAGATACCTAAGTGAGAACACGGTGTCTCCTCGGATGGACTATAGTCTTTGAGACATCCTAATCCTTGTAACTCCTCTACAGTATACAGTGCTATCAACACATGAATGGGAGAGATGTCTCGTAACTCCGTTGGACTGTGGAACAGCTTCCCAGATGAAGTCTACCAATTGAAACTTCAGAAGTTCAAGCGGAAGGGAAATACATTACTACCAAAGTACTATTCTCCTTGCGTTTTAATGCATTTCATCCATTTTTTAATTCATTTTATAATTTTTTTGATAAGTGGGGCCTCTTCTTTCTGTATTTCCCTTTACCTCCTCCTCTTTCTCCCTCCTAATGCACACAGTATTTTTTGGAAGCTTGAATTTCAAGTCAGTGGCCCCTTTGGTGGGCTTGTTTCATATGAACAGGTTTCCTTTTCTAAATAATAATAATAATAATAATAATAATAATAATAATGGATGCTGGGTATCAACTCTAGAAAAGAGGCAACAGAATTAACCATCTGATGTTCATGGACGACATCAAGCTGTATGGTAACAACATCAAGGAAATAGATACCCTAATCCAGACTGTAAGGATTGTATCTGGGGACATCAGGATGGAGTTTGGAATAGAAAAATGCGCCTTAGTCAACATACAAAAGGCCAAAGTAACAAGGACTGAAGGGATAAAGATACCAGATGGAAGCAACATCAAACACATGGATGAGACGGGATTCAAATACCTAGGAATAATGGAGGGAGGGGATATAAAACACCAAGAGATGAAGGACACGATAAGGAAAGAATATATGCAGAGACTCAAGGCGATACTCAAGTCGAAACTCAACGCCGGAAATATGATAAAAGCCATAAACACATGGGCAGTGCCAGTAATCAGATACGGCGCAGGAATAGTGGAATGGACGAAGGCAGAACTCCGCAGCATACACCAGAAAACTAGTAAATATATGACAATACACAAAGCACTACACCCAAGAGCAAATACGGACAGACTAAACATAACACGAAAGGAAGGAGGGAGAGGACTACTAAGTATAGAGGACTGCGTCAACATCGAGAACAGAGCACTGGGGCAATATCTGAAAACCAGTGAAGACGAGTGGCTCAAGAGTGCATGGGAAGAAGGACTGATAAAAGTAGACGAAGACACAGAGATATACAGAGACAAGAGAATGACAAACAGAACAGATGACTGGTACAACAAACCAATGCACGGACAATACATGAGACAGACTAAAGAACTAGCCAGCGATGACACATGGCAATGGATACAGAGGGGAGAGCTCAAGAAGGAAACTGAAGGAATGATAACAGCGGCACAAGATCAGGCCCTAAGAACCAGAAATGTTCAAAGAATGATAGATGGAAATAACATCTCTCCCATATGTAGGAAGTGCAATACGAAAAATGAAACCATAAACCACATAGCAAGCAAGAATGTCCGGTATCTTGCACAGAACCAGTACAAAATAAAAAGAGGCATGATTCAGTGACAAAAGCCCTCCACTGGAGCCTGTGCAAGAAACATCAGTTACCTTGCAGTAATAAGTGGTACGAGCACCAACCTGAAGGAGTGATAGAAAACGATCAGGCAAAGATCCTCTGGGGCTATGGTATCAGAACAGATAGGGTGATACGTGCAAATAAACCAGATGTGACGTCGATTGACAAAATCAAGAAGAAAGTATCACTCATTGCTGTCGCAATACCATGGGACACCAGAGTTGATCCCAAGATCCCTAAAAAGGAATCTAGAAAAACTAGAGGCTGAAGTAGCTCCAGGACTCATGCAGAAGAGTGTGATCCTAGAAACGGAGCACATAGTAAGAAAAGTGATGGACTCCTAAAGAGGCAGGATGCAACCCGGAACCCCACACTATAAATACCACCCAGTCGAATTGGAGGACTGTGATAGAAAAAAAAAATAAATATAAAAAAAATAATAAATAAATAAATAAATAATAATAATAGTAAGAAGAGGAAGAAACTATACATGAATACAGACCGAAACACAAAAATGGTGGTTTTAGTAAACTTGAGCTGCATACCCAAGAAGAACGGAGAGATCAGAGAGGTCCCTGAATTCCAGTGGAAATGACGCATTTTCTCGCTGGGTGCGATCTCAGAACTAAACCCCCAACACCCAACCCCTTTTTTTTTCAGTTTTGTAACTCAACTAAAGTTACTTGATTCAAGAAATGTGTAAGGTATTGGGAAGGGTTTGATGGGTAAGGTATCGCCGGTACTAAATGAAAAATCACCGACTTAATTTTTTTTACAAGATTTATTAACATAAATATGCTTGTATCAATTAATTTCGTCAGTCACTAGAAATAAGTATTTTACTCCTAAAATCATTACAGCCATACAGAGACTGCTGTAAGGACTCTCTCCCCGCACTCCCTCCATCTGTATTACATACACATTCACACACATATTAAAGTAGTACTATACGTATATTGTATATCAATGACACCAAAAAAAAGGGACCAAAACAGTTCTTTATACCAGCCGCTTTTAATCAAGTCTTTGTGTCCTTCATACATACATATTTACAGACACACACACACACACACACACACACACACACATATATATATATATATATATATATATATATATATCATATATATGTATGTGTGTGTGTGTGTTGGCATAATACAATACAGATAAAGGGAATGTAATTACATATATTCTATATGTAACTACATAATATTATACATATGTAAAATAAACAAAATGACAGTCGTGGATTTGTTCGTCGCAGAATTCACTGAGCTTATATATAAATAAATTCATGATCTATAAATATTTCAAATATCTAAATACCATTATTTTTGCGTGGACTCATCATGAATATTCAGGTGAATTTTAGAAATCACAAATTTAATTCAGTTACGCTTCGAAAAAAGTATAATATATTTACTAATTTTTCACCTTAAGTTTAATATTTACATTGTGATAAGCAGTATTTACTTTTATTATCAATCAAATATATTCTTTTATTATCAATCAAATATATTCTTTATCCATTTCCTTCTAGTTTATTTTTTTCTATACAAGGGCATTCAATTGAATGGAAGCTCCCTTGCAATATTCACTGCATTCCGGGCGTGTTCCAAACTCAAACTATAGTATTTGTTATGAATAATAAGAGATCTTTTTTTCTCGAACCCAAACAAGAAAATAATTTCTGATATCTGATTACCTCGTATGTGGTACCCTGTACTATGGTGGAGATTACACTACTATCATTCTCTAAATACAATTCAATCTATGAAACGGTCATAATGTGATTTCATTATCTAATACACAAAGTATACCAACATTATTATTATTAATATTATTATCAAGCAGACAAAAGGAAATACCAACTAGAATATATATGGGGTTCTACAGAATTCTGTTACAAGCAACCTTGGATATAGAAAGTAAGCTAATATCATGGTTGACTTAAAATACCAACTAGAATATATATGGGGTTCTACAGAATTCTGTTACAAGCAACCGTGGACATAGAAAGTAAGCTAATATCATGGTTGAGTTAAAATACCAACTATAATATATTTGGGGTTCTACAGAATTCTGTTACAAGCAAACCGTGGACATAGAAGTAGCTAATATCATGGTTGACTTAAAATACCAAACTAGAATATATATGGGGTTCTACAGAATTCTGTTACAAGCAACCGTGGACATAGAAAGTAAGCTAATATCATGGTTGAGTTAAAATACCAACTAGAATATATATGGGGTTCTACAGAATTCTGTTACAAGCAACCGTGGACATAGAAACTAAGCTATAATATCATAGTTGAGTTAATGTCATTTTAGTTAATACTCAGAAAAGATATTCAGTGGTAATCGCCATGATCTGACACATTGGCTTCGCAGACACGGATTGCCTGAGAGTCGCTGTAGCAGAACAAACAAATAAAACGATACTGTATATAAATTAGTAACGGTTTTCGGCATAGTATTCTATTCGCTACTGTACCCGTATATAATAAGGTCGATATTTTCTTCTATGGACCTTGCCCGTATTAGAGTCCACTAGTGGTAAAAAACTTGCCAAAGAGTATAAAATAAGGAATTATGTAAAATAACTGACAACTACAATGTAAAGTATCTGCCGCATACTTTAGTTACCCCTCAGCCCTTACCTCTTCACTAGATGTACAGGTGTTTATGAAGGCTAAAAAGAGTTCACTTTCTCTTTCTTTCACGTTATTCAGAAACAATGTCATCATGTTATCTTCAGAAGTTTTTCTTACTGCGATATCAATAGGACGGGCAGCCCATATCCGAGGCTTCATGGAAAATGGATGATTTGTACCCCCCCCCCCCCCCCCAAAAAAAAAAAAAAAAAAAGGACTTATATACTCCTCAATGATGGTTTGGTAATCATAGAAAACGGTTATATTTAAGACGTAATACAGTTCTAATATTCTGAACTGTGCCCTACTCGATCAAGTCCAATGTTATTTTTTATGGATATCATGCGTATATATACAATGTCAGAGAAATGTACTTCATAAAAAAATAATGACTGTATTTATACAGTCAGTTATTCTACATCTAATCAATTATAAATATACCCAATGCAATGCATTCATCCGAATAACAATCAGATTAAAGTTGAGAGGAATAACACACAGTAATTTCAGCAACCTTCTTCCATATCAGTTTACAGGGAGGACGTAATTTAAAAGTCAAATTTTCGTCAGTCTGTTATAAGCTTCGGCTAATTACCAATTCTTCGCCAATACAGTGAAATACGAAGCAATACGTGCTTTTTTTTAGCAGTCGCCAGCGTCTTGATGCCAATAAGGTATTCTAAAAGTAAACCCCCTCATACCAGATGAAAACACAACAGGTGACTCACAGGATGAAAACAAACGAGGACAAAATGGGAACTTCAACGGCAGAAATGAATTTTAGTAATTTATTTTTTAGGAATCCCCACTTGCATAATCCTGCTCCGGCGCAAAAAAAAGTTATGTTAACACTGCTTTTCCTCGGTGCACAATGACCAAAATCCCTAACGTCCTAAAATACGGAGAGGAATCAGGAAATGCGAGACACGCCTTTGTCAAGAAAACCTTCGAAAGTTCCGAAAGATTTCTTCCTACTTCATTCGGTCAGCAAGTGATTCTACAAGTCACTCAAAAACTCACGGTAGATGAACAAACATGCCGCTACGAGAGTGGCTACTAGGTAGTTTTTGAAGAAATCCATGATTTACGCATAGCACTAAGATTCACTTTGAGATCATTCTTCACCACCAAGGTGTGGTGGAACTGTTGACTTGTTTTGTAAGGTTGTCGCAGATACCTCTGTGGGAATTGTTGCCATATATCCCTTGAGATTTTACTTTTTGTTTCGTAATTCTAACTGCTCTTTAATGCTTTCTTTAGCTGTGCAGGCACACGCGAAACCGTAATACTTTCCCAGACGATCCTTTCTAAAATATCTTATTTTCTTCTATATTTTTAAAAACAAAATTCAATAAATGATTAATTGGCAACTGTAACGGTTTGATTGGCTAAGATAGGTAACAAGTCCCGAGGGTCCCATGCTAGTATTGCTCATTGTCACAAGGAAGCGATAAAGAAAACATTTTATCAATAACAGCTTCGTAGTACATCGTAGAATACGAAGATGTAAAAAATCATTTACAGAAATAACATCGATCAAGTGTCGCAAGAGCAAAGCGGACGGGCAGGTAGAAGGAACGGCAATACTTTCCCCTGGTGGCCAGGTGAGGAACTAACAAAACACGCCTCTCTATCGAGGCGTTTGATACTTTCGCGTACATGTTATTAAGAATATATACGTAAATCTCAAGCGTGGTTTAGTAGTGCTGAAGAATTAAAGACAACGCATTCCAAAACTACTTAATAAATAAACTGAAATGATACCCGTAGAATAGTGATTGCATTCACAGTGTACGAAACGTTTTGGGATATCGCTCGCTCCTTGGGGTTACGTCCATTCATCGAGTGATGATGCTATCATTGCATGGCAATGAATAATATAAAAGTTGACGGTGCATCACGGAAGGCGATATGACGTTTTCCACGTGCAAATGATGCGTCGTGTACGATTATATTGAACTATTTTTAATTTATTAAGAATTATATTTTCTGTGTAAGATCTTATTTGAAGTTTAACAAGATATTCAACAATTCAGATCTTGTCATTTATATCACATTCCACAATCATTCCCAGCTATTTTCCTTTCTGCGCTGAATGACCCTCATAAGTCGCAGCGCTTGGCCTTTGACCAAAATTCCATATTCCATTCCAGTCCATTCCATCTAGTGCTTTGTTAGAGGTCCAAATTTTGACCATGAAAAAATAGTAGTTATCTTTTGTGAATGAATTTTCAACAGAAAAGTTTAATACGGAAGTTATAAAGAAGGTTCATTGCAAATCTTTTCTTGGAATATACCGGAGATATCACCCTCGATTGTCATATTTTTACTTACTAGTTTTACTATTCATGAGCTTTACCATGAGAGGAAAAGGACGAACCTTTCAATATCGTACATTTGAAAGTGCCATTGTCATGTTTATTTGAAGGGACAGTGAGACACCGAAGCTTATATCAATATTTAATTATATTTAGTCAGTTTACTGCTTTCTGCTTGATTGGCCTTTCAACAAATTAAGTGGTAATAGACGTTAGGAGCAACAAGCTGCCAAAAAGATATATATATATATATATATATATATATATATATATATATATATATATATATATGTATGTATGTATGTATGTATGTATGTATGTATGTATGTATGTATGTATGTATGTATGTATGCATATATATAATATATATATAGGGTATGTATATGTATATATATATATATATATATAGATATATATATATATATATATATATATATATATATATATATATACGATATAGGCTGGTACCCAGAGTTTTTTCTATGGGGGGAAGGGTCGTTTTTCTTAAATCTGAACCCTCTCTACTATAATTGTCATTGCACATATAGGTATATACAAGATAAAGTACTTGAAAATATGGAATTCCAGAAATTTGGGAGGGGGGTGTTCGACCCCGCCGGCCCCCTCCCCGTACAGGCCTGATTATATCTTACAGGAGCTCATTCATCAATCAACTTTCCTCATTCACTTTGGAAGCGCCCTAACCGGCCATCTTTCGATCGATCTTGTTGACCTAAATTTTGTTTCTTTACATGTGGTCTTAATTTTCTAAAAAGACTTGTTGTCTTCGACGTCACAGACGTTGTCAGATGGTAATGTTGTTTGTTCCCACTCGTTAGTTTCAACACCAGTCTAGTTCCTGAGGGTGATTACTGAATGAATGAATAAATAAATGACTGAATATAGGAATAACTGAATAAACGTGGGAATCACTAATACCTTGAACTTCATAACTTCGACGTGAGCTGAAATGACTGATTTTCTTTGATGCTGGTGTAAGAGGTTGACAAAGAGGCAGGTAGAAGTGTACTGATTTTTATTACTGTTGTTTGTTGTTTTTGATTTAGCTGACCTTGTGTCAGCACGGGCTCTTGCTCACAGAGCAGCCCGTCAAATTTTTATTACAGTCAAGGGAAATATAAATATACAGCATGCGGACGGAAATGTGGTCACCGACCCGCGAGAGAGTAAAAGTGGGTCGGCGAGACCCGATTTGTGTTTCTTGAGAGACATAAAATACGAAATATAAAAGTACACAATATGTGGTTATATAAGCTTTATTACCACTGACGGAAAGCCCGCTGAATGCTTTCCTCAGGGGGAAGTGCCCTTACGAGAACAACGCGAATGATGAAGTATGTACAGAGAAAATTATGAATAAGCGTTGTCCTTACAAATATTCTCCCCCCTAAGACAATAATTAAGGTATGATTGTTGGCTGACTTCTTTGTACTTCGGGTAGTCACTCGCGGAAGCGAGCTGGACGGCGGAGGCGCCCTCGGGTGCGTGATATTAGTTGTGTGTAGATCCTCGGGGTTTTCCGGGGGACGGGATGCCTCCCCTGAGGTGATCCTCGGGGGGTTTGTTCGACCGTCTTTCGAGGCGGCCGCGGCTACGGCTAGGAGGTTTGGCGATCGAAGGAGTCGCTTTTTTCCGAGGAAGATTGAGGCGCCTGTGGAATACCGCGTCTGCGAGGTCCTCGTCCATGATGAAAGGCTGGTTTCAGGCGATCGATTGTGACCCAGTCCTCGCGACCGTTGATGGATAAGAGATATGCCTTGTCAGTGCGTAGTAGGACGCGGAAGGGACCGCGGAGGTAGGGTCTCGTTAGAGGCGGGGCGGCGGGCGTCGTCCCTGACGAAGACGTGCTTGCACGATGATAGGGCCTTCGGGAGGAAACGTTTGGTTCTGTCGGAGAAGGTTTTGACGCAGGGCGTGAACTTCCCGGCGGATTCCCGAAGCCTGGCGATGGAGACGTCAGCGTCGTCGGCATTGGTCGGGAAGAACTCGCCAGGGACTGTTAATGGCTCCCCGTATACCTTCTCCGCGGGTGATGCTTCGCCGTTTGCCCGCGGGGGCAGTCCTGAGACCGAGGAGGGAGGACCCACGGTAGTTGGCTCTTCCAAGTTTTCGTCGGTTGCAGCGCGCCATCAGGGAAGCCTTGATCGAACGGTGGACTCTCTCCACCATGCCGTTAGCTGCTGGGTTGTAGGCGGTGGTGGCATGTAGCGACGTTCCCATTAGGCGGGCCAGGGCAGTCACAACAACCGACAGGAAAACTGGTCCGCGGTCTGTCGTGATTTTCGTCTGGCACTCCGAATCGACTGATCCAGCTGAGAGTGCTTCGGCACATGCTTTCGTGGTCGCCTCCGACATCGGCGTTGCCTCGGGCCATCTGGTGGAGCGATCGATTACCGTCAGGAGGTACCTGGCGCCTTCCGACGGGGGCAGGGGGTGGGGGCCAACGACGTCTATGTGGATGTGGCCGAATCTTCGTTTCGGCTGCGGAAATTTACCCCACGCCTGATTCCGTGTGCCGACATGATTTTGCTAGTTTGGCAAGGCACGCAGGTCCTGGCCCACTCGAGGGAGTCCTTCCGAATTCCATGCCAGACGAACTTCTCCGTCAGGAGGCGCACCGTCGTCCGGCCCGAGGGGTGCGAGAGTCCGTGTATGACGTCGAACACGGCTTTCCTTCGGGAGGCTGGGATCAGCGGGCGCGGGCGGCCCGTGCTGATGTCGCAGAGGAGCGTCATGCCGTGCGGGTCCGAAAGGCACCGTCTTTCCCACTTGAGGGCGGTGATAGCAGTGCGGTATGCGGCAGTCTCCGGTCGGCAGCCTGTTCCCGGGCGAGGTCTCGTAGTCGACCCCGAGACGCACGGCGTTGATTTTCTATCCTCGATAGGGCGTCTGCCACGGGGTTCTTCTCGCCAGGCACGTACTGGATGGTGCAACCGAACTCTGCGATGGCTGCTAGGTGCCTCGTTGTCTCGCTGACCAAGCGTCGCCCGCCTTGGTGAAGGCGTGTACCAAAGGGAGGTGGGTCCGTCCTGATCGTAAAGGGGGAGCCCTCGAGGAGGTAGCGGAAATGTCGCACTGCTTGGTACACTGCCAGGAGTTCGCTTTGGTCGAACGTGCTGTACCTCGTCTCGGCGGCTGATAGTTTTTTGCTGTAGAAGGCGAGTGGCTGGGGCTCGCCCTTGGACCACCTGCTCGAGGCAGCCCCGCAGGCGACGTTGCTGGCGTCGGTGGTGAGGCGTAAAGGTGCAGCAGGGTCTTGGTGGCATAATGTCGCCGCTCTGGCGAGGGCCCTCTTCGTCTCGTTGAAAAGCCTTCTCGTTCGGCCTCCCACGTTAGGGCCTTTGGTTTCCCTTTCAGGACCTGTGTTAGAGGAGACATGGTGCGGGCGGCGGAGGGGATGAATCGGCGTAGTAATTGACCATTCCGATGAACTCCTGCAGGGACTGACCGTGGTTGGTGTTGGGAACTTCTGCACCACGCCTACCTTCGAGGGCCATGGGGCGCACGCCCGTCGCGGAGATCTCGTGTCCGAGGAAGTCCACCTTCTCGGCGCCGAAGGTGCATTTGTCGAAACGGACGACAGCCGTTTTTCCTGCAGGCGCTTCAGGATCCGCTCGGACGTGATGTAGGTGCTCTCCAAGGACCTGGAAAAAATCAAGATATCGTCGACGTAGCAGACGCAGAAGGGCAGGTCCCCCAGGATGCTGTCCATCAGGCGCTGGAAGGTGGCCCCTGCATTCTCAGGCCGAAGGTTGAGTAATGGAACACGAAGGAGCCAAAAGGCGTGATGATGGCAGTCTTGGGGACATCCTCGGGGTGCACTGGAACCTGGAAATAGGATTTTAAGAGGTCCATTTTTGTGAAGACCTTCGCCCCATGAAGGGCCCCTGTCAAATCCTGCATGTTTTGGCAAGGGGTATTGGTCGGGGATTGTAACGAGGTTGAGGTCTTCTGTAGTCTCCGCAGGGCCTCCAGGTGCCGTCAGGTTTCTGTACCATGTGCAGGGGCGACGCCCAAGGGCTCGATGCTTTCTTGCAGATGCCCCATCCGTTCCATCTCCGAGAACGCCTGCTTCGCTCCTGGAGGCGGCCTGGAGGGAGAGCGTCGGAACTTCGCGTGTGTCGGCGGGGGGCCTGTGGTGGCTATGTGGTGGAATATCCCGTGCTTGGGCGGCGTCCCTGCCGCCTGACGAAGTTCCGGCTTGAAGACTTCGGGGAACTCCTGCAGGAGGTTGCCGTATTTGTGGGGGGCGATGGTACAAATTGTAGGGGCGCCCGGGCCTGCTGCTAGTGGAAGGGAAAGGCATGTCCCCCTTGTGTCGAGGAGGCGTTTGCGGCCCACGTTCCACCAGGAGGCCATTCTGCGCCAGGAAATCTGCCCCCAGTAGCGGGATCCTGACGTCCGCGATTGTGAATTCCCAGACGTAGTTTCGCCCCAAGATGGATATCTCGAGGGGGGCCTTCGTGCCGTAGGAACGGATGGGGTCCCGTTTGCGGCGACGAGGGAGTTTGTTTTGTCGGCTCGCGGCTACGGTCTTTTCCTGACGGCGGGAATATCGAGTGCATTGCCCCCCCCCCGTATCTACCAACATCCTCCGGCCGGAGATCGCGTCGCGGACGTAGAACCCTACGGTGTGTTGGTTCCGACGCGGCCGTTGCCACGGGTCGGCCTTGGTTTTGTTTGCCGTCGTCGTTTTTTTGACTGTTGGAAGGTGCAAGGGCTTTCGCACCTCCTGGCGAATCTCCCGAACCTCCGGTGGAAGCGGCACACCGGAGTTTTCAACCTCGCTGCGTGTGGGAGGACTTCCCTTGGGATACGGCGCCAATCTCTTGCGTTGGGTCGTCGTCTGTTTCTTCTTCTCTCTGCGGCCAGGCACACGGAGGATCGGGGTGGGGGGGGGCGGCGAGCTTCGCGGCATTGTTTTGACAACGTCAGCTTCTTTGCCTTTTCTAGTAGTTCGTCGTCCTCTAGAGTATGCGTCGGTCAGCTGCTTTCGGACGTCCGCTCGAGTTGCCGCAGGAATATTTCGCGGCTCAGGCTGATCTCTACCTTTTTTTTTTCCGTCGGGGCCTATTTAGGGCAGACAGACGAGGCCCATCACAGTGTCCCAGGCATCTTGGGTGTCGGCGCCGCGCAGGGGTTCGCGACTAAGTCGAGGGCGCGCGGGCGGCCCTTTCAGCGATTAGGCACTGGAATAGGCTGTCAAGAGCCTTTCTTTTATTTCTCGTCGAGCGTGACAAGTCCGATTCGTGCTCGACCGGTCAGCCAGTTAGATATTCGGCCGAGCACCTCTGTCGGGAGAGCCGCTGCGACGAGGTCAGCCTGCAGCACTTTGTTTGTGAGCCCCGCGATCCGGAATTGCCCTTCGGCTCGGAAGAAACCAGGAAAACGGGTCAGCCGTTGAAGGGGGGCAATTTGACAGCTTGAGCGGCCGCTGTGTCAGAGTCCGTCGCTGGGGCGGGGAGGCCCTGTTTCCCGCGAGGTTTCCCGCGAGGTACTGTTTGCGCCCATTGTCCTCTCTCACAAAAAACGGTCGACAGAGTCGTGAATGGCGGGCCAAACCGTTTGAGGAAAACGCCACTGAACACCACCTTGGGCAGGTATGCCGTATTTTAGTCCGTTAGAGGCGTTGGTTTTTTCCACTGTAGGGAGCTTTCAGAGATTATCTGAGGCGCCCCGTATAGTCCTTAAAGATCTCTGAAGGTGAGCGGCGGTAGTGAGTCCCTAATGGCTGAGCCAAAACCGCTTGGGTCACCGTCCAAACCGGGAGGTCACCAGTTGTAAGAGGTTGACAAAGAGGCAGGTAGAAGTGTACTGATTTTTATTACAGTCAATGGGAAATATAAAATATACAGCATGCGGACGGAAATGTGGTCACCGACCCGCGAGAGAGTAAAGTGGGTCGGCGAGACCCGATTTGTGTTTTCTTGAGAGACATAAAATACAAAATATAAAATCACACAATATGTGGTTATATAAGCTTTATACACTGACGGAAAGCCCGCTGAATGCTTTCCTAGGGGGAGTGAGAACAACGCGGAATGATGAATTATGTACAGAGAAAATTATGAATAAGCGTTGTCCTTACACTGGATTTGAAAAAAAAAATAGAAACATTAAAATGACAAAACAATGGAAACATTAAAATCACAGAAGTGCCTACTAGGCCTATCCTACCGCGTCTATGAACAACTCTTAACAGATTTCTCTCAGTCGCTTAAATTGCAGTATCGCCGTCTTCCAAAAAATGCTTATCGTTTTTTTTCTCTCTCTCTCTCCCACCTCCCCAAGCATAGGTAGTTAGTCTACAGGAAATGAACTCCTTATTCAGCCTTGTCATAGTTTCGCGACAGTAGGGAAGTCCTTAGATCCGGGTCGTGCTGTCTCGAAAATCTCATATATAATACCACAAACCTTAACGGTAAGGGTGTGATAATAATACAACCCTATCGGCTCCTTCATGGCGATTTGGGTGGGGCCTCCTCCGTTGCTGGCGCTGCCACATCAAATATTCCAACTCAACGTTTTATGGTATATGAAGGCAGCATAAGTTATACAACACAAACATAATTGGTTGTTAATTAATTTTGGCAATTATTAAAAGCCCTCATAATTTTCTAGCATTTTACAACAATAAAACAACAAGTTTATTCTTAAACGTGGCAAAAAAAATTTCCAGCTCTGCCAGTTCTTCTCCCAGGTGTTAAGCTGACCTCAGGGCATAAAGATGTCAAACAGCCCGCGCCTCCACAAGGGAAGCTCGTCAAAACACTCACTGTCACTGACTCATTAAGGAGTCTGTCACCTTACAAACAACATGGAAAATGTTATGAATACTTACTGGAAAGAAACGGAGGACCATATTATGAATAGATAAATTAAATAACTGCCGATAATCTTATTTGTGTAACCTACTATGTACATTTGCTGCGTCCTCTTATCTGTCTACTCTACATACACAATCTTTTTTAAATGTCAATATAGCTCTCTCTCTCTCTCTCTCTCGTCTCTCGTCTCTCTCTCTCTCTCACTCTCTCTCCTCTCTATATATATATATTATATATAATATATATATATATATATATATATATATATATATATATATATATATCAATTCAGGAATACCGAAGACACATGTATGTTTTAAAAAAATATTCATTAAGAAACGTTTCGCACATGACTATGTGCATCATCAGTCTGAAAAATGACAAAATAATAACATTAAAAATACTAAAAATACACAGGATTCTTAAAATGACAGTTAAAAACATTAAAAGAACAAAAAAAGAAGCAAAGTAAAAACAACTGCTGTTACACCAACCTTCAGGTACAAAGAAAGAAAATAGAATGACCAAAGAAGGAAACAAGAACCTCCAAAGACGACTATGCCAGATATAGTTAAGCAGAGGAGCAGCCACCGTTTAACGATGGAACGAGTCTTTTAATATATAATGACTCTAAGGTAGTCAGATAATCTGCATCCTTAGAATACCCTAATATGGAGAACTGCTGCTTCTTGACCTCAATTTTACAATTGATAGCATGATTTTTTATATTTGAATGTTCTGGTCTGCTCAATCTTTGCCCCGTTCTAAAACTCAACCCTAAGTGACTGTAATAACGCATCTGCAACAACCTTTTCGTTGATCCAATATAAGTACCAGGACATCCTGGGCATGTAAACTTATAGACCACATTGGATCTCATAAAGGGCTGCAGACGGTCCTTAAAGCCAAACAAGGAGCCAATTTTACTGGGATTATTTGATATCAATTTTAAATTAATGCACGGTATTTCAGTTTCAATAATTTGTTTCAGTTTATGCGAAAATTTGGAGTTAAAATATAAGGAATTGAAGCATACATAAGTTTTTTCGGAACATTAAAAACCGATTTGGCAGGATGAAAATAATTAGTTAAAAGTTTGTTGACGGTTCTAAAAACTAGATCTTTGGGAAATGAATTTTGTTGAAAGAAAGTAGTTAAAAATTCAATCTCCTTATGAAATATGGCCCAACTGGACGAGTATCTAAGAGCCCTATATACTAAAGTATAGATGGTATTCAATTTAAAACTGTTTTGGCAAGCACTGTAGAAATTATTTGCAAGACCTGTATAAGTTTTCTTTCTGTAAACGGCAGTGGTAAAAACAGAATTAACTCTCGTGATTAAAACATCTAAAAACGGTAAATAATTGTCTCTCTCCAATTCCATAGTAAAATTAATGTTAGGGTGTTGCTGATTAATAAAATTTAAAAACTGGGTGGCCTGCCACTGATACTTAAAAAGAACAAAGGTATCATCTACATACCTTCTGTAAAACAATGGTTTAAAAGACGACGGACAACAATCTAAAAATTTTTGTTCTAAAAAAAGACAAAAAAATTCGCAAATAGAGGTCCTAATGGAGAACCCATAGCAACACCATCTACCTGAGAGTACAATTTTTGATTAAAAATAAACATAGAATCTTGCACCGCAAGTTCTAGAAGTTGTTTAAAAAGAGACCTAGTAAAACCATGAAATGTAAAATTGCCATCTGGGAAAACCTTGTTCAAAATAATCTCTATAGTCTCGTTTAAGGGAACATCATCCACTATATATTGGGCCGTCCAATGTATTTCGCCGTGTTGAGTACTGGACCCTGAGGGTTAATTACAGTCGTCCGAATAAATATTACTTAAAATTCTTGTTCAGTAAGTAAAACTGCAAAGAAAAACCGCAGCTGCCATAGTCTAGGCCGTCGCAGATAAGTACCCTAGATGTACCATTTAAATAAATGTACGATAATAATACTAGTGGATATTTAAACAAAACTAAGTGAAATTAGGCTATTTACCTCATGTGTGCAATTTTCGCTAGGTTCATGATTACGAACACATTCGAACGCTCGTTTTTGAGTCTGGAGTGAACAGCTGGTTGGTCGGTTTAGATTGCGCTGTCCAGCCTGGCCCTATACTGTACTGGCACCAGTCCTTGTCTCAAGGACAGTATTAACATGAAAGCCGTCCAATTGCGACAAACGTGTAACAGACTAGCAGTGCAGCGGCTCACAAATCACAATAAGATTTGAGAATCGGGCAGGGTTGCCGCGAAGTCCGCACATCATCGAGAAACTAGCTCCACACCGGGAGTTGTAGTGTTAATTGCCAAGCAATGTTATTTTACTACACTAACTAGACTAAATAGTCACCCTGCTTACACATTAATTAACCGTACCTTTACCAGTATATGAGTTGGGTTTACTAAGTAAACCTTTTTAGAGTGAGTTTCCCCTTTCCGAAATTCAGTTGCTTCATATCTTCTGAAACATTACGTAACTTTAATGATGGTCAAATTTAGAATCCACGGGCCAGATATAACAGGTCAGCCAGACAGCTCCCCAATTTTAAGCCTCTTCTGCGCACCTACGTCATCTCAGGGAGCGTGGTGGTGAGAACCATTAAGACCGTAGGTCTAACACACCATCAAGAGACCTTTATTTATTTATTTATTTATTTTAGAAGAGGATGTTTTTGAAAATATGATCTTTCAAGTGTCAAAAGAATGTAAATAAAACAACAATTACCTTTTGAAAATATTTGATCAAGTTACCGAAATTCAGTTGCATCATATCTTCTGAAACATTACGTAACTTTAATGATAGTCAAATTTAGAATCGAACGAGACACGCGGACAGTGTTCAGTCTTGAAGCTGATTTATTACATTCGATATATATATATATATATATATATATATATATATATATATATATATATATATATATATATATATATATATATATATATATAATGTGTGTGTATAATTACTGTTTTACAGTTCTGAATGTTATATATGATTTGATGCGTAAATTAGGCCACAAAGTGAAATCAGGCAAGTAAATTTATTCATAAAGTTTTCAGCTAAAAGTGCGAAGTTTAAACAAAACTGCACTGAAATGTATTTCTTTACTAAAAACGGTTGCTTTTCATTCATTACTTTGCGTTCCCCACAGAGTAAGTTGACAAGCTATATAAATCCTTCGATATTCATAAGTAGTTTATTCCTTCTTTTCTTTTTTAAGCCACATTTATCACTTTAGGTAACATGCTGTATGTTAAATAATAATAAACAACCTAATATATAACATAGGTCTAGGCTTAAAATCAATGCCATAAGCATTGTAAACAGACAAAAACGATATGAAACATGTAGGTCTATATGCCCCCTTTTATGATACGAATATTTTGAAATAATATATTTCCCCAAGAGAATGGACAGCATATTATGCATGATTTATGGTATACAAGCGGCAATCCTAAGCCAAACGAATGCCCTATTCGGGGCTATGAGTTTAAAAAAAATTGGAAAAGAGCACATCATAATTGGTAATTTTTTTATCAATAAGCTACATTAATATAAAGAAGATCCACGATTATAATACACCACTTCATAGCATACTGATATCAAAACTTATTCGGTTATAATCAGTTGAATCACTTCAACTAATGCAATTGCCTGATACATATTTGCAGTTGTTTTCTAAATAAATAAATAAATAAAAACTCATTAAACATGACTAAGTTTACAATAATGTAAGTCAGTCTTCACCCTAAGATTAATTCCCAAATTAACCAAATTTTACTAACATTATATATATATTATATATATATATATATATATATATATATATATATATATATATATATATATATATATATATATACTATATATATATATATATATATATATATATATATATATATAATTACAAAGGCAAATTGAAGATAGCTGGACCTAAAGAATGAATGCATTGTAAGACATCATGTTTGGGTTACGTTATCTGCTGTTGTCAAAATCGGTTCTTGACAATCGTATGATCGTACCTATCTGATATTGGCGCATGAACACTCGAGACTAGTGAAAATGGTTAATTTTTCAATCATATTAGTATTTTCAGAAAATATTATATAATTTCAATCATTTTTTTAATGGAAAAAAAAGTTTTAAAAGCATAAATAAATATATAATATATATATATATATATATATATATATATATATATATATATATATATATATATATATATATATATATATATATATATATGCGGACCTACAGCGCCGCATACATAAGGAGTGCAGTCCGCAGCTCTGCATTCAATGACCCCCTCGAATCTTCTCCTCACTTTTGGTCGTTTCTCCGCGCGTTGGCAACACTGTGGGGAAGTGTAGTAATAACAGTCGGCGTTTACCTATGAAACGGCTCAATTTACTTGTCGAAAACATCGTTGTGTTAGCAAAGTCAGTCATTCACGTCTCGTGGCATAGCTATCCAGCGGTGTAAAACTTCGTACTGACGAGAACCCCAGTTCAATTTCGTATTCTATTTAATACGAAATTATAAGTGGAATAGATTATCAGCTTTTGAAAAGCAAGTAGGAGATTTGGTTACTTAATCTGCGTAACCTCAGTTGTCATTATTAATTTACTTTGTGCGCAAAATATTGTTTCCACTATATCTTCCTTGTAATTTTGTTTCGGTTCATTCTTACTAATATGTTTACAAGTATTTTCTGAGATTTTATGCATTATAACATAGCAGGTAGATGGTCTCCGTTTCTTTAGATCACTACTATGTGGTAGTTTAGCCTGGGCACTGAGCAAAGAGATTTGTCATTATTAATGATAAGATTTAGCTGTTTACGAATTTTGGTTATTTGGGCATTTTGTTACTGGGTTATTTTGAAAAAAAAAATAGGAGAATCGGACAAAAAAAAAAAAAAAAAAAAAAAAAAAAAAGTGTCTGCTTCTCTACAGTCTGTATATATTAGGACTGAGTCAGGTGGGCTATTTATGAAGCACCCACTGGTCAAACAAGGATGACTAATTTCAAGACGTGTCAAAATTACGTGTCGGTGTCTGTGCTTTCGATAGCAGGAATTCTGTATTCCACCATTCGGCTTCATTTGTTTTAATAAGTAACTATCATGCTCATTGTTCCCTATGTTCTACCGCCTGTTGATTTTAATAGGTTTTAAATGTTAATCACTAAAAGGAAACGCTGTGGGTGTTCTTATCACAGCGGTTGCAACTTTGGAGGCATGATAGGTTTCCTCATTTCCTTTGATGTCTGGTACATGAAGTGAAAGTTTTATTTGCAGTGCAAGGATATTTTTGGATTATATTTCTGAAGGGTTTCTATAGCATTTAACGTCTTATGTGTTCTGTTGCATGTTAAGGGTTATAAAAAGTGTGTATTTTGATATTTCAAGTGTGGTGTCACAAGTTCATATCTTATGTAGTCCAAGGAGGAGGTAGCACTATTGCAGGAGGATATTCTATATTTATATTTGTTGTCTCAGTCTGTTGGCTTTTATTGGGAAAGGTGGTAAGTGAATGTTTATGAATATATCTGTGACCAAAAAGTTTTTATGTTAGTGAATAACTTGCTTGCATTTTTCACTGCACTAAGCATTACTATCCGGTAACAATGAAGAGTCAAGAGGTGGTCCACCATCTCCGTATCATGTCTGTTTTCCCTTCTAATTCTCTCACATACCTCAAATTCTTACTTGTTGTTACTCGTGGTATCCATGGCCAGTAATATGTGGGCTATTGCGATTAATTATCGTTTGTAAACATCAATATCAATGACAATTAATTGAAGAAACACAATTTCAAACGTCACTTACACTCAATGACTGTAGTATTCAGTGAATCCACGTTTACTTAAGATATGGTTTTGACATGACACTGATTTCTAACTGTTGTCAGTTTTCAACTCGGCTTCTCCAAATTTCTTTAACATGGATCACATGTCTGTTGAGATTAGACCCAAATGGAGGTACAAAACGATAAAACTTTTCCTTAGCCAAGTCTTATCACATACATTCAAGATCCTCGTTTGAGGTCTGCCGTCGTAATCTCATCCTCGATCAAACTTCCAGCATATTGCAAATTGGCTCCAAATTTACTAACTCGTAAAACCACGTTAACAATCCAAGGATTTTTTTTTTCTTTTTAATGATTTGAGCTGTGTGATGAATGTCTCAAAGCAAATATTTCCTTATTTTGGAGCTTCAGTATTTCAAGCACACAGTTTTTACCATACGTATTTTCTTCTTTTCTTGAATGGGTGGCTTGCAAGCTACTCCTTTAAAAGGAAACCTCTACTTCATTCTTTTATCTACGTTTCCATTGTCAATTAAAAGCACTGAGTAGCTTTTATGTGCTGGAAGAAAATGAGATAATAGATTTGAATTTATAGTTCGTTTTTACAGAAAAATTCTTATCTAAGTATTGCCTTTTTGTTGCACAAAAATATTGATCATGGAATTGTGTCTACGAGTAGATCAGCCTACATTAAATTGTCAATAAGAAAATTATCAGCAATACATAACTCACATCACGGATTCGCCAGGTTCAATATAACCATCGTCTGAAGTATATGGGAAATTTTACCAAGGTTTTCCTTCAATTTTTCTCTACAAGATAAAGGAGTCCAACACTATGACCAGCCATCCTGTTTTATTTAGACTCTGATGATATCCAAGGGAACAACTACCAATACTGAGCCCACGCCGGATGATTAGAACTGGTATTATATATAATGAAAGCACAGTACAGTTCTGTGCACTACTCTTTAAAGGATGGAAAATTGCATCTTGAAGGACACAATTTTATACATTTTCAATGGACTTACCTCCATTAATGCTATAAGTAAGAGGCTGAGATTATGAGTCACAAGAGCCACATCTTTTAGTCCATTCTGCTCGAGTGGAACGAGATCGTTATAGGTTACCAATGAAAAACTGCCATCACAAATTTCATAAACAATATAATGATGACAAAAACTGGAAAGTCATAAAGATTTTGAACTGCTTGATTTACTATTTACTTCAGATAGTATGACGTGAACCTGTTTTTGTCATCTTTCAGCATACTGCTGCTAATCTGGATGCAAAATAGTCGTAGCACCTCAAAAAACAGTTTGTAACCGTTTACTAAAATTGCTGTAGTTTTTGCAAAGTCTAAGGGAACAATATTACAGATGTTACACAAACACTGCCATTAGGTCATCAAAGTTCCCGTACAATATCTCTCAATCACTGACAACTTCTCTGCAGACGTAAGTGACATTGAGCAATAAAATATACATTTACTTAAAAACCCGACACAAAACTTTCAATATTTGGATCCATTTGTTAAATTGTTTTTTTGAGGATGTATTGGATCACTTGAGCCAATTGCAACACCAAAAGACAATATTAAAAGCTTCCTTTAATAACTGTATAATCTAAATGACTTTAGTAATCACCAATCTCTGACTGGGCACTCACTGGCGGTACTGTTTCTTACACCTGAAACCAGGTTAAGTATATGCGTGTTAAAAAAGATCCCTTTTATTCAAAACATCACACTGCATCAATGATTTATTATATAAAAATCCCTTTCACTACATTACAGATCACCTAATAATTACAAATTTATAGTGAACAGATATGGACAGCATTTCAAATTTCTTTACATGCTCAACAAAAATGCAAGTTAACATTGAAGTATACTGTACCACAATCAATCAAACATACCAATATAAATATAACTAGCTTTCATAATCACTTTTAAAAAGGCAAAAAGATTCCAGATGTAACAAATTTGATGTTTAATAGCCCTTAAAAATTTAAGAGTATTAATATTACTCAAAATTCAAAATAAACTGATGGGGCAGAGATCACCCAATCTTACCAGTATGTAATACTCTGTCCCTAAAAGCACCCAATGTCTGACAGGCCTCTCATTTATTGTGAGCAGATCATACATATAAAAAAAGTACACCTCTTTCTGGCTCCGAGTGTAAAACTGTTTCACAAATTATCTGGCACTTTCTGTCACTACTACTAACGTGCAGAATGTATGAGATGATCTGAATTGAAATTGATGACTGAAGTGAAGCATATTTCAGATTACAGTATCACAGTTTGAATATATCTTATGGAAAATGTCACACATGGAACGTCCACATGTATTATGAAATGGATGAAATTTGGATTATGATCTAAAAGAGGACTTTTAAAAATGCTAGCTTAAATTACACCTTAAGGAAATAAGTTACTATAACTGCATTCAAACAACTAAGCTAATTTCTACAGCAATTCGTAAGCTGAAGCTTACTATGTAAACGTAAGAATTTTGAAAGTTATTACATTAGGTACTTTCCTGCAATACCAATCCTTGCTTCACATTAGAGTATGTATCACTAATGATAATTCAACTTGTGAATGATATGGTCATAGTGTCCTGTTTATAGTTCCCTGCACAAACAGAATTCCATTTCTCCAAGGATGGAAAACTTTTCCATAGCAAGAGATCCCTATCATACACTGTTGCACTCCTGTCAAAGGAGGAATAAAATCCCATGTGTGTAATTATCAATAAGATAATGTAAAGGATATTGCAAACTGTTATGATATAACACGCTTGATCGTAATAATAGTGGATGTCAAAATCCACCTACAGCTTAAAACTGACAGCCAGAAGCAAAATGGGCTAAGAGATCATACACAATCATACTAGAGTTGCCAAAATAAGGTAGAATACTATCATTTATGCCATGAAGTCTGGATGCAATATATTTACAATAAAAAGAAGTGAATGTTTTGTGCTATTTAAAATTTGTCTTAGGAATGTCTACACTAACTTCACATTCTCTCAGTTATTAACTGTAGACTTTTGTCTCAGTGAAAGGTCATGAGACCATTTCTAAGCTAAGAAGCAATCAAAAAACGAAAAGAGTTTTAATGGCAAATTCTTACTGTCTTATTTAAACAAACAAAGAGCACATTAATACTCAACACTCAGAAATCATAAAATGTAAAGAACATTATTCATACTGCAATTTTTAAATTCATGGTTACTCTGTTATACTATTTGAAATAGCAAAATTTGTAATGTTTATAGCACTCTGCTACCCCCCAAATCAACACAAATTCATTTTCAAATGAAAACACACCTGTCAACATAAAATACCTTATTAAAGCAACCACAATCTGCACACAGCCAATGGTTTGCATAAAAAATAAAGATGTTACAGTACAACATTTTGCAATTTATTCCGCTACACAGTAAAACTATTCCTAAAAATGTATGAACCTCAGAAATCCTGGAAAATGTTACATAAAACTTAACTACACAGGATTTCAAAGACATTCTTTAAAGACTCAAAGTTCTAGACTTGTCAGCAGTTACAATCACGAACACCGCAAGACTGAAAATGAACCAGTTACTCGTTCCTTTTAATGATTAATTCCAAATTAGGATATGCATGGATGTAATGGTGATGCATTTGTATTTATTTACATAACCTATTTTCATGACATAATTTATATTCTGAGCATGTTATGTGTATAATGAACATGAAATATGAAAAAATAAAGGCACTTGCTTGGGCTTTAACCATTCTCATGAAAATCTTCTGAAGTGTCTAATATTGCTTCTTTTTTTTTCCTCTCCAGGAAACAAGATAAATGGGTAGTTCCATTCTTTTGTATGTAGCTAGTCCAAATTTACATTAGTTTCAAGTTCCACAAATAATACTAACCCCCTCAGTTTTGATTAAACTTTTAGTAAAACTACAGCAAAGTTTAGGCCTTTTGAACAAGGCACTTAATACTTGTATTATCAGCTTTCAAAATATTTTTTGGAGAGATCGACGAAGTCTTTTACAACAATAATGTACTGTGCTGTATTCCATAAGCATTTGACAACCATACATGAAAGTTTTATGCATCATCAATATCTTATTTAACTGGCTAGATTTTTTTTTATTCCAAAGAAATAAGTACATCATAAAGATTCTCAATACAACAGACTTGAGCAAACGATTTCCATTCACTGTACTTTCTAAATCATTGACACTGATTGGGAAAACGCCTTATTCCTGGTTCTTATGTTGTTTTCTGCAAATGGAACTAAAAATTATGGGGTAAACTTTACAGTACCAAAATTGCAGCACAGAACACAAGAAACTGTTCCCTGCCCAATGCGTATAGAGGGCTTGTAAACAGCTAAAATACCACTCACAACCTGACTTTACATATGTACTGAAAATCTAACTATACCATAATAGTTCCTTCATATATGAAATGAAGAACCTTAGCAAGTTTTAAATGAATTCACAAATACAATAAAAATAAAATGACAACAGTTCAGTAGTTATATTCTAATTTAATATACATGAAGAGCAAAGTCCCCAATAGTCAGATACATTAACAGGACAGTCTACGATAGAGAACACTATGCATCGTTCAATTGCTTCCACAATCCAAAGAAATGATGTCAGATCTTTAATACCAAAGGATTTTTAACATTCTATGCTGCAAAAAATAACTTATGCATTAACAATGACTACACTTGTGGCAGGCTACATTAAAAGCTGCCTACGAAGACTTCTATACAATAACTGAAAGTAGCTCTTTATGATCTGCATGGCATAAGGATGATATCAACTACAAATCACATGCTATCACACTCTTATTTAACTTACAAAATCTCATGATAAACTTATAACAACATGCTAACTACCAGCAAGTGTACTCATGGAATACAAAAACTCCTTTATTTATAAAGAAATAATATAAATCTTTTTACAACTGAAGAGAAATGTGAAGTCGATTATTTCAGATATACTCCTTTCTCACACACTAGGAACATCTCAACACAATAATTTACCAGCAAAGCAACAGCTTCACAAGTAAAATGGAAACAAAAAATAGAAACTGAAAATAGTTCACATCACAGATAGCAGGGTCTCACTTCTTTTACTGAGGGATGATTAGCATTGCTAACTTTCATATCTTTAACTTACTATAAAGCATTCTGGCACTCCAAGAATAAAAGCCCCTCTGTATTTCTCATACAGGAAGCTCATTAACAAAATATACACAATACACCATTCAATCACAACTTTCTGAGCAGACGGAATAGTCAATAAGTTTCCAAGTATCTTCTTCATTCACATTTTCTGCTTATCTTTGGCTCATGTTACCGAGATTACTTTCAAATGTGTGAGGTCTTCATCATGATAAGTTTCTGAACAATATGTGATTATGTTACTGGTGCACGAGGATTCCTCGAGACTATTGTCAATCATGCGATATATGGACTAGACTTGGATGAAAACTTCCCTTAATTTCCATTACAACTCTTAAAATGGAGAATCACAGACACATGGAGCCATATTTGAGCATATATATATACATTTATATATAAAGTATATCACATTGGTAAATATATACTATACTGTAGTCAGCTCATATGGCCAACTAAAAAAAATAAAAATAAAAATGGCGAGTTCACGTATACTCAACTATCCAGTTTTACACTTGGCTTTCCCATCTAATGTCCTCTTATATATATCAAATTGCTCTTCATACTTTACCATATGGATTGACACAGTTTTCATGAGTGTGCATGTATCTGTTAATTTGATTTTTTCGTTTCTAAAACGAGAATCTCCAACTCTTCTAATTCTCAAACTTTCCCCAACAATACCAGTCACTAACACATCCTCGAGAACAAAGAAAGTTGTCCCCAGAGCTTTTTGGTAGATGTCGTCCACAATATCACTGGTGAACAGATATGCAGGACCAGTGAGGAAATCGGGGTATTTGGTCTTTTTGTAAGTGGCCACATCAATATAGTACTTGCTCTTCTTGTTTCTAACAGGTTTCCAGCCCTTTGCCAAACGGCCATACATAACCCGTCTGTCATTTTTCTTCGAATCGATGAATGTTAGCAGCAAAGGCATATTAATGAACATATCATCATCTGTCTTCAAGACAAAATGAGACTCCGAACAATAGGTTTTCACCCATTCGAACATGGAAACGGTTTTGAGGGTCAAATTAGCATAGTGATCGATGAAGTTGGCCTGAATGATATCTCCATAAATTTCGTTTTCTTTGTCTATATTACTCTGGATGTTGGCATTTGTGGTTCTGCCAACAACAAATGCCATAACCACATCTTTCCTGATGGCAAAATGCCCCCATGTTTGTCGAACAGCTGTGCGGTGCTTTTCGTGATCAGGAGCTGTTGTGATTAACACAAGAACCTTCAGGTCTCTCCCATTGTTGATACACAACTCTTCGTGGGAAACGCTGAATCCTGATTCATACTTCTCGCCCACCTGTTGGAATAAATAATTATGAGAAAAATGGTAAAATAAATTCTCATCATTGAGTTCTTCCATACCTATGATGCATTACACATTATAGAATTCAAAATGCTGATAATAAAAGTTCAAAATATTCATTGCACTAAAGTTCAAAGGAATAATTGACATCGATTGGCTTTCTTAATATCTAGCTATAAAACAACTATTACAGTACTACTTACATCCTAAATATGCATTTGAGTATAAAATTTGACCAACATGATCAATGTTATATACCTCTAAAATTAAATAAAGTTAAACCACCGGGCAAGTTAGAATGACTTGACAAACTCTACAAAATAATTTCATGAAAAAAATATTGTTATGACAAGCCACAGTTTATGCCTACCACACGATTTACCTTTTGAAAATTTTTACCCAAACTGATGCAATCACTTCTCAATGTTGCGTCTCACTTCTCAAATTTGCATCTGGTGTAGCAGAGATGTAAAGCAAGGGAAAGGGTAACAGTGGTGACTGAAAGGTATGCAGTGTAGGTAAATGTGGCAAGAGCACTATATATTACTGGTTGGAACCAGCTTTACCAGGAGAGAGGAGAGTATCGTCTGAACGTGTAACTGTGGTAGAGACAGAACATTAACTGTTTTTGAGTATCACAGTGAATAACCAGATGGTTTGTTAAGTAGATGAAAAGGGTGATGGTTCTTTTTATTAGGTGTCAGATTTCAGTACAGTGAGGCACATTCCCTCTGCTTATATGAAAAGGATTTAACAGAGAACAAGAGTACTGGATTATGTCTGATTTATGAAAGGAAGCAAAACAGGGGAAAGTTTGATTTTATGTAACCCTAAATATCATATCATAAAACATTTCATCAAGAAGTTGACACTGAAGGAGACACATTCCAATCTGTAATGTAGTGGGATATGTCCTTTCTGTGTACAGGGAGAAATGGGAGAAATATAAAAATTAGTTATGTGAACAGTAGTCTGTCACCAGTGGTTTAGCATTTTTTCCCTACGAAGGAGGAGCTCCAGTTAGAGAATGAGGAGCTTTCCTAAATAGTGACCCCGAAACTAGGACTAGTATTTCTTGGGGGTCATTATCTTCATGATATTTACAGTCTTTTGTCTATGTTTCTAGGGTAATCCACAACGAGCTTGTACTAAACACGTCAAAAAGGTGGATAAATACCGGGTTAACACCCTTAAGATCAGAGAATGTTAACAAAAATGAGTTTTGTAGACACATGGTTTGGAGACTGCTGATGACCATGAATTGATCTGCGGATGGCTAAGGAATAAAGGAAATACAATAGTGACACATGATATTTAGGAGCCTGCAAATACTGGACATATAATACAAGCAAAACAGGGTTGACAAGCCGAACCAATTCCCAGCCAAGTAATAAAAGGTAAGTGGTAAAATGTTCTTATCTTAGTAGCTTAGGAAGAGATACTGAAAAAAAGTGATAGCTTGGAGTGTTAAAGAGATAAAATAAAATTACTATGCTGTGAATGAACGATAATAACTAGTTCCATGAAGAAACCCCTATTCTCTCAAGCCAATCCTTTATGGACAACAATGTTTCTCAAAGGCAAAGTAATATTTAATATCTCATAATTAGTAAGACAACATACTACCATATTTGTAACAATCACATTCAACCAATTTTGGAAAATAAACCTTTCGTTTTGTTCAATTTCCTGTAAATCCTTTTCTTTTACTTATCAGCTAAGGAGAAAAATTAAAACTGAATTTTAAACATAAGTAAAGCAATTCAAAGAACTTTACACATCAGTTATTCTATAATGTTATGGTGATATATACCGACTCAAAATATTCTGATTTCCATATTATGTTCTAAAAGGTGAGAGAAATTCCATCTAAACATAATGTTAAGATGCAGTGCATGGAAAAAATAACGCTACACTTTGGGACATCCCAATAAAAGCCAGATTTTTGTTCTTTTATAAAAGCATAGAACTTAAATGAAAACGAATCACGTTCAGGATCTTCACTAATAGTATGCTGGTGTTTAAATAACATTTGACAGTTAACCTAGAGACGGTCTAGACATGCGCAAGTGATAAGGAACTGTCCAGAACAACAGAAGAATAAAACAGTAGGTCTAACAACTATGGGACGACCCAAGAAATTGTGAAAAATAAAAGATATATATACGAATGATGAACGACATAAAGATCACAGGTCAGGGGAGAGTGGAAATCACTCATTTCACGTCTAACCCCATTAAAGGAAACGGTGAAATAAAAAGGCCTGCGACGACATTGATGATTATGACTAGGTCATTGATCAAAATCCTCAACTCACTCAGCGCTGGCCTCTTGCCAAGGACTGTGGCATGAAACGGACTGAACTATGGTGAAGAGATGTGGATCACATGCAGTACTGCCTCCTTTGGGACTACTGATTGCTCCGTTTTTCTTGAGTTGAATATAGAATTTGGGCCAAAGGCCAAGCACAGGAACCTATGAGGTCATTCAGCACGGAAATGGAAATTGACAGTAAAAGGTTTGAAAGGAGGAAACCCTCGCAGCTGCACTATGAATCAAGTGTTAGAAGAGGGTGGAAAGTAAGATGGAGAAAGAGAATATGAAAGGCGGTACAGTAAAAGGAAAGTAGTTGCAGCTAGGGGCCGAAGGCACGCTGCAAAGAACCTTAAGTAATGCAAACAATGTACCGCATTGAATCATTAAAGCTTGAATAACTTCATTGAAACAACGAATGGAGTTAAAAATAACACCGGTATCAAGTCGTTATAAGTCGCATCATAACACCACGGGTCGATCATTACTCGGAAATCCTTTAGATGGATTATGTCAACGCTGAAGAAGCTGGAAAGGAAAGCGGGAAGAGACTTAAGGGAAAAAGTATGAACAGTAAAAATACAAAGTGCAGCATGTAGGAGCGGCCACCCTTCATCTGAAACAAATCTCCATTTCCCTCACCTTCGTTTTCCCGCTCAGGGCGTTAATCGAGAGGCCACTCGACGACGCCACGTTGCTCTTCGCCACCATCGTCTTCTTGGTAACCGTCTGCTTCGGCTGAGGCGCAGAGCCGGTCCCTTGTACCACGACTACGTTCGGAGGCTGAGGCTTGTTCTTGGCGGCTTCGACAATGGCGGCTGCTTGGGGTGGGAGGACACCGGCGTCAGCCCCTTTCGCAGTCGCGTCAGCTGCGCTTCCCGAAGACGACGAGGAGGAGGAGACTGTCTGAACGGTGGAGGACACTCTCACAGCCGTGTGCGATGATGCGCCTGCAAGGAGCAATGTCTTGGTGAGAACCAATTCTGAACTATAGAAGATATCTGAATAGTGTTCCTGGAAGAATGTGTTTTTTTGTAATAATAACCAACAGTTATTACATTAAAATATGCATTTTTAAAACAGGCAGATATATTAGAAACTACACAATTTCAACCCTCAATATGCCCGTTCCAAGTGTTTTCACTTTTACAAAAAGCACACCGTAATAAATAAAACCTTACTGTGTAATAACACCGAAATTCCATGACACCTGGGGTATAATACATTGCATTACACTTATACCTAAAGAGGAGTTTGGCAAATACTTAGCCAGAAATTTTCCACAAGAGCACGCAACTCATTTATTAGTGGCAATTCTCTCTCGATAACTCTCAAGTCAATCATACGAAGTACCGTAGGAAGAAACCAGAATCCGTCAGAAACAGCTTTTCAATGGCATATAATGTAGGGTTGGGGTGAATGACAGGTCACATCAAACCCTAGAGGGAGAGTAGCCAGAAAAGTGGCGTGGAATGATATCGCGGTTCTTAAAGAACAGCCTATGGCTATGCATTGTCCACAACAATAACACAGAAGGCAATTATCATTTTCTCCAGTTGGTGGCATTCACAAATGACAATGACAAGGATTAGGCAAAACTATACTCTGTTTTTTTCCATCTGTCCATCCGCCTGTGGTGGTCGCGCATGGTAAAACTGCGTTCCGGGCTTTAAATAGTTACGCTATGTGTAAGTTTTAGGTAAATAAAAGGATATATCTTGGTGTAAATTTGCAACTGAAAAGTGTTTTAATAATTTACTGTATGCGAATTACACCGTTAATATTCAAAATAGGATATTGTTATTATTGTTGAATGTAAGCTGAATGCAATTATCTAAATCCCCGGGACGCAGTGTTACCATACGCATACACCACAGGCGGGTGGACAGATGGAAAAAAACCGAGTATAGGATCATTCAAGTTCCAAATGTTTTTCTAAGTAGGAAAGCATTTGATAAAAAGTAAACTTGCATGAAAATGCCCTCCAGTTCAGGAGAGAGAAGTTGTTAAATAATTCATAAACCATCTCTACAACAATTCTGAAACTCACTTTTCTTACACAGCAGTTTCTAAGAACCTGAAATCTTTGGCGTTTCTTACCCGCAACTCGCTACCAACCACTAACGTCATTTTTTTCTTCTATTCTTTCTTATGATGAGATTTGTCTCATAAATCAGATGTAATAGTATTTCCTGTTAAAACTCTGACCAGAGGTTCATTTAAAACTGTCTATAGTTAAAGATGAAGTGTTAGGTTTTAAGCGTCGAGGGAACACAGACTTAAGCGGTTTTTTTATGCATTTAATTTTTTTTTTTTTATATATAAGTCGGTGCAAGATGTTCGCTATCAAAACCACTGGATGTATTCGGGTGACGGTATAAAGATGAACTACAGCCATTTTCTGTCTTGATATATATACAATACCACAGCGTTTTTATGTCCTATTATATAGAATATATCACTGAATTCTGAATACTTCGATCGACAATTCTTTTCACCAAGAATCCATCTACATTAATATGGAATGGTCACTGTTCCTCAAGGCCTCTGCAAGATTCGCTGGGTGGTGCTCTTCATTAGTACAAATTACAATTGTTGTGCCGCTGCCATTTAAGGTGACTATACTCGGTTTTTTTCCATCTGTCCATCCCGGGCTATAAATAATATCCTATTTCGAATATTAACGGTGTTATTCGCATACAGTAAATTATTAAAACACTTTTCAGTTGCAAATGTACACCCAGATATCCTTTTATTTACCTAAAACTTACACACAGCGTAACTATCTAAAGCCACGGACGCAGTGTTACCATGCGAAAACACCACAGGCGGATGGACAGATGGAAAAAAACAGAGTATAGTTATGAGGGTTGCTATAGTAGATTCCCATCACCCGTGCATCTGATGTCTAGGCCAGTAGTACCTTACGACTCTCCTGATTGGCTGTTGATAAGCTAATCACAGTGCTGGAAACGCTCAGTCTCTCTCGAGAGTTCACATACGCAGGATGTATGTTCCACCTTTCCTGAGGGATGCTTTTGAAAGACGTATCCCTCAGGAGAGGTGGAACATACGTCCTGCCTATGTAAACTCTCTCGAGAGATTGAGAGTTTCCAGCCCTGTGACTGGATTATCAATAGTCAATTAGGAGCGTCGTAAGGGACCGGCCTAGACATCAGATGCACGAGTGATGTGAGCCTAGTAAAGTGATAGTAAAATCAAAGTTATCAAGACGTAGGCCAAGCGCTGGGACTAATGAGTTCATTCAGCGCTGAAAGAAAAATTGACAATTAAAAGGTTACAAAGATCTAACAGGAGGAAAACCTCGAAGCAGTTGCACTATGAAGCAATTATTAGAAGAGGGTGGAAAGTAAGATGGAAGAAAGAACGTCAATGAAGGTACAGTAAAGGGAATGAAAGGGGGTTGTAAACAACACCTCCCCCCTTCTTTTGGCAGGTGTATAGATTTGGAGGGAAGAGGAAACGTGACTTCTGTAGTTTTGTTTAATTATACCAAGTTAAATAAACCACATTGCCCTGCATGAATCTTAATGTGGTTCTAAAGATTTTTTGGGGGGAAACATTCAAGGCGTCGGTGAACTGAGCAGACAGGATTCATTTGCAAATTAAACATTAGTTTCCGGGCTTAGAATCTCAAACTGACCATTTAGGGTACCAGTACATTAACAAATTCTACTACCTTGACTGTCTTTTTCATATATAGAAGTTGACCATAAACTTTATATACATATACGCGCAAACAATGTATTATATACATATGCGCACAAACAAATATATATATATATATTATATATGAATTTTTATCATTTTCATCACACCACCGTGATTCACATACATGCATTTAGCTACAAATATCCTTTAACATCCAATTCGCTCTACCTCGGAATTAATCTATTTTCATATCCGTTAAGCGAAAGGGAATTATTTAGTTGATAAAAAATTTCGGTTAACATATATGACAATATATCAATTCCTAGATAGAGCGAATTGGATATTAAAAGACATTTATAGGTTAATGAGGCAATGAATTATGTGAATTATGTACCAAGGATGAGATAACATAAGGGGGTAGCAACCTCATCCCAAAATAGCAAGACTTGCGAGGTTAACACCGGTATTGAAAGTGTTGAGTTGAGGAGATAAAAACATTTCTTTTCAAAAGACAGAAACAAAATATTACGCGTAATTCATTAGGGCCAGAAGTCGACACTTCATTTTCTTCGCCGGGCTTGTTGTTCGAGGATCTGAACAGCCCCTTCACTCAATGCACTCAACGTGTTTACACGTGATTGGCAGCCTCATGTGGGAGCGTAAACAAGGCATTGTTTACCTCGCAAGACGACGTCCACGAAGGGGACTTGGCGGAGGCAATTTACTCGCTTTTTATTGGCCGTCTCCTAACACACACAAACACAAACGCCAAACTTCCAACATCAGAGACTTTCAATTTCGGCAGAAAAGTATATAAACTGCATCGAGGAATAAAAATTCGATGCATATGCAGGAAAGATAAACCAGGAAAGACAAACATTTTCCAGAGAAAAATCTTCTTCACCCTGCATCATATCACGCCAGGGGGTTTAGAGAAGATTCCAAAACTGGAGGAACCTTAAGAGACCATTTCATGGAGTCTTCCCACTGCTACGTCAGTTTGTGTGGGAAATGTTCCGCTGCAATAATACGGACATCACGATATAACTGACAAGGCATCTTTCAGACCAGAATTACAATACACCAACTCGAAAGATGCACAGTCCCTACGGTTGAAAATCTGGTTCATGAATAACGTCGAGAAAAGCAAAATGGACAAACCTCTCTCTCTCTCTCTCTCTACAACGTACATAACGGTAAAAAGAAAGTAAAGGAATATATGGAGCACTAGCACGATAAGAAAGTAAGGCTAGATGTACAAAACCTCCACCGAGTAACTCGCTATTCTATTCAGTGTATAGTGAAAACAAAATAACAATATGGACCTAGCCCCAATATCCACACATTCTCGCCTTCTCTTCCCGTGTCTAGTGACAGTAAAGGAATTATGCGTGTGGGAGGTAGGCGTGGTCAGGAGCAGGTAAGTAGGTTGATGAAGGAATCTCAAGAGAAAAAACGAACAAGCAACGAATGTGCTGGACAAGATTTTTTTTTCTTTACTTTGAATAGACTCGGGTTTATTTTATAGAGTGGGTATGATAGCAAGCAAGGGGAACTGTTATATAAAAAACTGATATATAATGACGCCCACTGCCTAATCACACGCCACTCCTCTATTAAAAATGACATGAAAGTAGGACGTGTCTACATTTTCTGAAAATTAATTCACTGTCACGCTCACGTTTAAAACACCACGGGCGGATTACGAAGTTTATAAACATCCGCCGACCAGTTTCTTTGATGCCAATCCGCTCCCTCTAAATCGACATTGTCATTTAAGGGGGGTAGGGGGTATTGGATGGTTGGTGGGGAGGGGGAAAGAGGCTACTTACGTTGCACAGAAGCATACTGATTAAAAAAAGCAACTTCAAAACATAAGATGCGTCCATCTTGCAGACGAACGAACAACTGCAAGCGGATTTTAATCAAGAACCAGAGCGAGCGACTCCCCCATATTACAAATTCAAGGAGTCGCGTCCACCGCCCCCACATTTTTCATGGCGACCAAAGACCCCCAAAAGACAGACCGCTGTGGACAAACCACCCCTTCATCTCGACCAAACACAAGCCGGGAGGGACCTCAAGACAAACCGAAATTTCAACATGCTGGCCTTGAGTCGGATGTCGAAAACAGTCATCTTCTCTCTCTCCTCTCTCTCTCTCTCTCTTTTTTCTGGAGGGAGCTGCTTGCTTAAAAAAAAGAGCAAATGCTCGATGAAACCTTATGTGAAGCTAACATACACAAGCCCATCAACATTATTGACATCAAACCACTTGTTTGAATTGAATTGAATATGGAATTTAGGCAAAAAGCCAAGCACTGGGACCTATGAGGCCATTCAGCGCTGAAATGGAAACTTGACAGTAAAAGGGTTGATAGGTGTTACAAGAGGAAAACCTCAAAGCAGTTGCACTATGAAGCGATTGTTAGGATAGGGTGGAAAGTAAGATGGAAGGGAGAGAATATGAAAGGAGGTACTGTAAAAGGCACGAAAGGGGCTGCAGCTAGGAGACGAGGCACGCTGCAAAGAACATTAAGTAATGCCTACGGTGCACCGCATGAGGTGCACTGACGGCACTAGCACCCTACGGAACACTTGTTTGAATTTTGGGATTGATGTGGTTCCCGCCATCCTCAACCGACTCGTACAAAAAAAAAATTACTTACGTGTCAACAGTGGTTGACAGTCTCTAGCTGGTTACCCATCCAAATTTTAACCAGACTTAACACTGCGTCATATATCGCGAGACCAACACCAGAAGCCAAGTTACTGTTAGTCAGTTGAAATACAATAATTAATCCAGAAAAAAATACAGACAACAATTGAGATAAACGAAACTGCACAAATCCAAAAGCTCATTAATTAAAATAAAGCTATTTTAATCAATAAATAGGAAATGGAGTTACTGTACAAAAGTAAATACACAAGGCTGTATAATGAATATATAAGCTTCTTTTTAATCAATAAATAGGAAATGGAGTTACTGTACAAAAGTAAATACACAAGGCTGTATAATGAATATATAAGCTTCGTGCGTATATACATAAACACTCCAGCACTCCAGAACGTCTGAAAAAAAAAATCCGGATTTTCCCCTGAAACAACATTCCTAATTAACAAACTTTCAAAAGTATTGTTACTAAACTTGATCAAAAGAAAAGCTACAAGTTACACGATTCACTGGCGGAGATGGGGTAATGCCCAGCTACCCCGGTGAGGTGGGGGGGCAAAGGGAGGGGGGGGGAGAGGTCTACTACCCCCTGAGAGTTCCAGCCGCCCGTCTTCCAATTTCCTGGAAGAATAAAGCCATCCAGTTGGATCCACTTCGATACTAATTAAGCGAACTTCCTGATAAGGTTCTGAACTAATGACGCCGACGCTGATTGACCACAAAATCAATCCCCTGCGAGAGAGAGCAATATTCCATTAAGTGAAATGTTCGCCTCTCCTCCTCCTCTCCACCCCTCCGGGACTTACAATTCGTAGGTCATCGAGTCTCGAACTCAAAACGTCATGATGACTAACCGTGATTATATTTAATGCTGGCCAAACAGGGTGCTTATCTGGGCGTATTTTAAGATAAGGATTCTATCCCTATGCTCTGTAACACCTGGCTAACAGGTATAGAAAAATTGAAACGCCTGTCGATTTAATATATATATATATATATATATATATATATATATATATATATATATATATATATATATATATTGATAATAGCAACTGTGCGTGTGAAAGACGTGCGAATGGTACGGTGTGTAAGATGGTTCGACGTGCTACTGATGACCCGTTGTGTACAGAGCGAGCGCCCAAGCAAGCTCAAGTTATTTTTCTGCAGTTACTAGAAGGTTGCCGTAATGACTTGCCTATCCTTTTCTCAGACAAACCTGTGTGTGTGTGTGTGTGTGTGTGTGTGTGTTAACGAAAAAAAAACCCACGCCTTTATTTTTACAATCTCCTATCACCAGAAACAAAGGAAACTTTGACGACATGAAAGTTTGAACATAATGTTTCGCCGATAAGGCTGAAGAGGCCTCCCACGAGAAGAACTCATTATCACCCATTAGTCTGTCTCCCCAATCAACTCTATATATAGTCACAGGTGCCATAATTCTAGTAGAATTTATAGTTCAGTAAATGACAACCTGTCGACAGAATTTGCCTTACGAAAACTTAGCATTTCTGCGTTTCATAATTTCGGTAAAATATGACTTCTTGCTTGAAATATTTATGCTTCACTTATTTGCCATCAACAACGGATTTAAACGGATGGAGAGAGAGAGAGAGAGAGAGAGAGAGAGAGAGAGAGAGAGAGAGAGAGAGAGAGAGAGAGAGCCGTAATAATAATAATAACACCTTAATTTTCGCATTTTAGTTTGCAGTGGGTATTAAAATAGGAGAGAGAGAGAGAGAGAGAGGAGAGAGAGAGAAGATGAGAGAGAGAGGACGAGAGAGAGAGAGAGAGAGAGAGAGAGAGAGCCGTAATAATAATAATAACACCTTAATTTTCGCATTTTAGTTTGCAGTGGGTATTAAAATGGAGAGAGAGAGAGAGAGAGAGAGAAGAGAAGAGAGGGGAGTAGAGAGAGAGAGAGAGAGAGTAATAATAATAATGATAATAAACACCTTTATATTCGACAGAGAGAAGAGAGAGAGAGACGAGGAGAGAGAGAGAGAGAGAGAAGAGTAATATAATAATGGGATAATAACACTTTATATTCGCATTTTAGTTTGAAGTGAGTGAGAGAGAGAGAGAGAGAGAGAGAGAGAGAGAGAGAGAGAGAGAGAGAGAGAGAAACCTTGCGACCTGGTGTAGGAGGAGGCAGTGGGCTCACAAACAGGGCATCCTGAAAGTCGACCAAGCCTGCAGGTGAAGGAACAACTCATCAGTCCCCCCCCCCCACCCCCCCCCCACCCCCCTCCCCCCGGGTGCAACTTTAAAGTGAACAGAGAAACTGTCAATGACGCACTTGGATGCAAATTGCGCCAATGAAGACGCAGGTCTGGTTCTCATTAAGTGACACCACAAAGGTCGTCAGCGGCCGTTATAACGAAACCTGACAACTTGTAATTACAGCAGAGGCATCTATAAGAGCAAGGCGGTTGCATCGGGAAGGTCTTTCGAATAATTAATTAATGACGTTTGCGAGGACAAATATTTATGCACGTGCCATTGTGGGCGGTGGGTGTACACGGTGCGTTTTTACATTCGAAATAAGCAGAAAATCTATCGTAAAACCCTTCAAAGGTGACTTAATAGATTTATATGCCACAGAATCCAAATCCCATTTTGAAAAGAAAGCAAAATAGAACATTACCTAAGGCAAAACCTCCACACACACACAAACAGCGATACCAATCACAATCAAGTTATCTTTAACGATCGTCGGTATCAGTGATAACCAGGATCTTTCGACTCTTGATATTCGTTTCTAATACTCGTTGTTAAATATATATATATAAGGAATCTGCTAGATACCCCGAAAAGGTGTGAAAAAACGTGAAGAACAATCCTACACATAATATGCATTCCCCGAAGAGAAACTTACAACCATATCCTTTAACAAGATAACATTATCCTCGAGCTCTTCTTACTGGAATTTCGAAAACCAAACGTAATATGATGAGGTAAGTTTTCCCGCAAAACTTTCTTCACTGTAATCATCCCTTTGTGGAGAGAGAGAGAGAGAGAGAGAGAGAGAGAGAGAGAGAGAGAGAGAGAGAGAGTCAAATTAACGGTCATGAATTCGTTTCACGACCTAATTAGTTCTTCAGAAAAGTTTACCGAAGACTCGTTGGCGACGAAGATGATTTTCGATGAATGTGGGACGACGTGACCTTTAATAACCACCAGGTCATGGAAAGACCATGACGTGCCCTTCTCTTACGGCCTATTACCAGGGGCTCAATCCTTGATGACCTGGAAATTCCCCCCAACCCCACCCGTTTCCTGGAAACAAGTCTTATGACTTTTAGTAACCTTCAACTTGGTCTTATGAGATTGTTCCCTTTTCTCCTTGAACAGTTCTCTGGAACAGTTTCACCCGTCTCCTAGTAACTTATCTGCTAGCAGCGTTCTACTTCAAGTCTTCTGGAAACGTTTAACTGTTGCCTATTGTTTTGCTTGTTTGTATGGTGCTTTTACGTTGCATGGAACCAGTGGTTATTCAGCAACGGGACCAACTGCTTTACGTGACTTCTGAACCACGTCGAGAGTGAACTTCTATCACCAGAAATACACATTTCTCACTCCTCAATGAAATGCCAGGGAATCGAACTCGCAGCCACCGAGGTGGCACGCCAACACCATACCAACCACGCCACTGAGGCGCAACTGCTTCCTCGTAACGTCAAGTCTTAGTACTTCTCTCCATGAAACGTTTCTATATTTGAAAGTGAAAAACTTCCCATTTTGGAAACTTTCCACATAGTGTATGGAAACCTTTCACCTACTTCCTGAAAACGATTATTTTGATTTTGGTACGGCCTTTTGGCCGTCTGGAAAAGTTCTTTCTGCTTAAGATCTCGTAAAAAACATATAATGAATATATCCATTCTTCTAAGTTCCTGCCTACATTTGAGACGAGGATACCATCACACATGGAAGCATATTCCACTAGAACTTGTATTTCTCTCTCTCTCTCTCTCAGGCCACACACCCGTGAGCTTTTCAGACTTATCTCATACGACAATTTGGACGCACCGTTACTATAACTGCACTTGTGGGAACAATTACTGTAAAACCAAAATAGAGTTAGTTGATCAATAGTTTCACACCGGATGTTCGGAAAATCCAAATCTAACTTCACAGCGATTATAAAACTAATAACTGAAACGTCACGACTGGCTTCGATCTGAGATGATATATAAACATGATTTAAAGAAGTCTGGTCTGATGACCTGGCACTGGAGAATCTTGAGTTTACTCAGTACAGAGATAAAAAATAGACAAATTCTATTAAATGAATAAACGTTCATTTGCACAGCAACAAAATACCGTGTTGGGTATTGGAATCCAGTGACACGCACGTTATGGGCTCGATGTCCCTTGAAGGAATATGGCTTGACAATGCTCCTCCTCTCCTGACCACAGTGAATACTGGAGGGGCAAAATCTAAGCAGCCTCCTTATATACTAAACGTAGAGTAACCGGTATACACTGAGGAGGAAAATCTCAGGAGAAAACTTCAATAGGAGGAAAACTCCCGAGACAAATTCAGAGAAGGAGCTTGCGAGAAAGTCTTGAAGGAGGAAAACTCTTAGAGAATCATTCCAGCGATGAAAATATTGCAGTGTCCCGCTGCACGAATTTGGGTCAAGGCCGAATGGAGTCCACAGGAAAAATCCAACAGAAAATAGTATGACGTCACTGGACGTCATGTCAAAACCAGTTCACTTTATCTTTTTTTCTCTCTCTCTCTCAGCTCATTTGAGCCGTTACTTGTACTTTTAGTACTTTTATTATTTTTCACAGGGGGCCTTTTCCCCTTAAAGGAATCCTCGTGCACGAATGACTTGCTAGCTACTGTTGAAAGCCAAGCTCAAATTTTTTCTTTGTACATAGTTATGGTTTGCGAACTTCTTGTGCAACGGACGGTAATTTTATAAGCAACAAAAATTCATTTTCGATCTGATATAGCATAAATGTTTAATCGGGGTAATATCGAGGATGTTTCGTCTAAAACCAAAATTCACATTGAAAACAGGAAATGATTCAAGGCACAATCTGACGGATTAAAAAAATGAAGAAAAAAAAAAACGTTGAACGCTTAATGATGATGCATTAAAATTCCCATACTAAATTAGAACATTTTTTTTTAACCAACGAGATTCATCTCTACGTCTATCGAAAAATGTCTGAACATGCAAAAAAAAAAGAAAAAAAAATTGGGTATAGCCTTGGGAACTAAGCATCCACGAGAGCATATGACTCCGATGGGAGCCCTTTAATTTTTTGCAGATACTTAAAACGTTAAAAGATTTGTTGTGCATCTTTCCATTGTAACGAGACTCGTCTCGGGAAAGGAGTTCGTTTCACGTGACTGTAGGTCTAACCACTATTAAAACCACAGACAGTACAACCATAGTTAGAGGTATTATTAAGTAAACCAATGGAGCCGAAGCTGTCTTAAAATCCATTTCACCATACAAAAGGACCAAACAATATAGAGAGCTAGACTATGAAAGGAAAGCTTATATTCTAGAATAAGCGCGCCTTATTCGATACATCAAGAGAGAACGAAATAATAAAATGATAAAATAGGAGACGGATATTTCATGACAGGTTCAAAATACTCTCTGGATCCGAAGCCAACATCCAAACAAACCGAGCAAAGCCTCGAGAGGGACTTGGCCGGATCGCCTTCCAACTCTGAAATCCGATAGACAACTGGTTGAAGAACGAGGATCGAGTAGGAGTCACAGACAGCAGGAGGAGGAGGAGGAGGAGGAGGGGAGGAGGAGGAGGAGGAGGAGGAGGAGAACTCCTCAGGTGCTCCCTGGTACCATGCCCACACATGGAGGGAAAGGGCGGAGGGGTGGCACATCCCGAACGAGATCAGATTGTTTAGCAGATGTTCCTCGTGCCCCTCCGTAACTGGTCAGCATACCGGTTAATCAGGTTCGCCCCTCGGTCAAGTGGGTGATATGGGCAGCTGTGGTCGCCCCAAAAGGGTTCATGAAGTACCATTATGGGTCATTTCATTTTTTTTGCACACATTCTTCCGACGGCTTCTGTTACATTTCAAGTAGCAGGCTGGCTCTGGTTACGTTTTTTTTCCTTCTCTGTTTGTAAGCTGTGCGTCTTCGGCTTTTATCATTATTCGAAGAGGATTACAATTCGGGGTAAGCACAAGGTAGGAGCCGATGAAGGAATCCATTATCATCTTTGGGGTGATTGGTGTCTTTTATCATACTATAAAATGACTGCAGTCTGTCCAATACTTTTATGTTACAACGCTCTGGCCACATTCCGTCTCCTTCATACTTAAAAGCATGACTACAAATTCACATTTAAACCTATCAAACTATTTTTTTTTGTCAACAGCTTGCATCCACTTACTTCTGTTTTACTTACTGCAATCGGCTGGGAACTTTACCCCTCCAAAAGGTTGGTCTTGCAATCGACTTTCCATTTGAAAAGGCCGACTTTCTGTAACTTTCCTCTTTGAAAAGGCTGGTTTTACGTAACTCTCCTCTTAGGAAAGGGTGGTTTTGCATAACTCTATTTGAAAAGGCTGATTTTGTGTAACTCTCCTCTTTGGAGAGGCTGGTTTTGGGTAACTTTCCTATTTGAAAAGGCTGGTTTTGTGTAACTCTCCTCTTTGAAAAGGCTGGTTTTGTGTAACTCTCCTCTTTGAAAAGGCTGGTTCTGTGTAACCCTCCCCTTTGAAAAGGCTGACCTAGCGTAACATTCCATCTAAAAGAGTTGGCATAGTGTGTAACTTCCCTCCTCAAAAGGCTGGTCTTGTATGCAACTTTCACTCTAACTAAATGGCTGCCCTGAACGTAACTTTCCTTTACAAAAGGCTGGCCTTCCTACTTTCCTTCTAGAAAGGGTGACCTTGCTAGGAACTTTCCCCCTTCGAAACTCTGGTCTTGCAGGTAACTTTCCCTTCAAAATGATCAAATATATAAATGAATGATCTCCGTACACCCACTACACACACACATTCATAGAGCGATTCTTGCTCAAGCCTTGACCTAACGTAGCAAAGGAAATGTATTCACATTCGCTCCTAATACTACAACCCTAACCTGTATACACTCGCTTTCCATGAATCTCATTCTACAAGGAGAGGAGTTACCCGTTGGTGCTGACACGAGGAGAGCTTTACCTAATACAAGCATAGTTTCATTTATCTTTAACCAACTGCTATAATAAAAATATAAAAAAAAGACAGACGAAGGAAGAACAAGCAACTTGGCAAGGCTAATAAACCTCAACTTGCTCGAACGGTTGAGGTCCTGAAACTCATGACTGGATCTGACCTTTTGGTGACCTACTAAACACTGCGCCATGATTTGAAAGGTGCCCCCAAGTGCCGAAAAAAAAAAAAACCTGAAGCACAGCAAGGAAGTTCAATAAAGAGAAGAATAAAAGTCAGCTTGATTATGTCACATCTCAATATTTAAAAAAAAATAAATTAAAAAAATGCAAAAAAAGCAATTTTATTTCCTGATGGGCGGAAATACACTAAAGAATAAATCGTTGTCTGTGGCCGTTCTCTGGTAAATGTTGCAGGTTCGATAATAATGCCTGGGCAAAGCATTAGCTGGCCCGCTGGTATAGTGGTTAGGGTTATGGCATGCCACTCGGATGTCGCGGGTTCGCGTCTCGCCCAGGGCGATGAAAAGTCACTGGCTCTGCATCATTTTCCGTTACTGCTGCAGTGGGAGGCTGAAACCAACATTGTTTGGAAGCTTGAATTTCAAGTCAATGGCCTCTTTGGTGTGCTTGTTCCATGTGAATAGGTTTCATCTACTGACATAGTAATAATATATTAATAATCGTCCGGGAGAGGACGGAGAGTTCCTATCAATCTTCCCTAAGCCAACCAGGCTTCTACTGATCTAGACAGAGAATGATCTGTTGGTAAGTCGATTGTGATAATGCCCTGCTCTGTTGACCAAGCAATCAATGAATCACCTGGTGGTCAGTCGACTGTAATGGGTCTCGGCTGGGGGTTGAAACGAATGAACATCAGTTTTGCCAAACTGAATGGGTGGAAGTTGGGGGAGTTCTCGTTTATGTAGTCTCCATCCCCACCAAACGACCCACCAACGCACACATACATACATACATACATACACACACACACACACACACACAACACCGAATTACAGCATCAAAATATTGGACTAGGAGAATAATGATTCTAATGATATCAAATAATCGTCATCACCAACCAGACTGTGAAGTCCAGGCGTTAATGAGGTGAAATCTGTCATATATGTTAAACTAACCAAAGAACCGGAACTGCTGGATACATAATACCTGCTGCCTCATTTTATGTTTACTTTTGAGAAACAAACGAATGGTTTATTAAGGCAATCTGGCACTCGTGTGTCAAAAGTTTGAGGGTCCTGGGTGTCCATTATCGCTTTTCCAATGATAAAAAACGGAAAATCGTCACCCTGCTAAATTATGCCGATCACAACAGGGTCCTCCTAATTATGCTACAGTTTTCGAAGCATTTGGGTCCATTTGGGTCTTTAGATTTAGTTGCTATGACACAAAAATGGTCATGTGAATTTAACAGTAAGACACACAATATATATATACATATACATATACACACATACACACACACACACACACACACACACACACACACCCATATATATATATATATATATATATATATAGATATATATTTAATATATATATATATATATATATATCTATATATATATATATATATATATATATAATATATATTTCTTTTTTTTATCCTGTCACGAGAAACTTTTTCGGTAGATGAATCGCAGGAATTTTATTCATGGAAATTGAGTGGATTAAAACTGATACTACGCAAGCATGGTCGTGCTTGAGTGAAGGCACCTAACAGCACACGCTTCATTTCCATTCTCCCACTAACCCAGATACAAAACTAGCTGCTTTGTGTCCCAGTTTGAGGACAAGACATCCAAGACTGTCATCACAGACGCTCACGAAAGGCGAACGATTCACGATCGAACGAAACTACTGAATAATCCCAAACCAAGAATCAAAATGAGGAAAGATACTCTAACCTCCTTAACCTTGAGAAAATGGCCATCATGCCAGTGGCAAGAATTCAACCAGTCATTCACACTGGATGAAGAATGTACAAATTCCACTTATTCTCTAAATGGAAATGTATATTCCGATCCAACAGACGTATGTTTCTCTCAGAAGTTAACCAAGTCACACACGATATAGTTCAGTTCCACTGAATTTCATGATGCTTTCGATGACCTAAGGGATGAAATTGGAACCTGAGAGATAGACGACTGTGGTGAATGGCAACAGGGTGGATAAGGCCACTTCCTAAAAAAAATTATGAACACTTGAGACTGACACTTCATGGAGCAATCCCCACCAATGGAAGTAAGCCGTGTGGAGAAAATAAATCTCTACAGACGTCTTATAATATATATATATATATATATATATATATCTTATATTATATTATATTATATATATTAATATATATATATTATATGTATGTATGTATATAATATATATATATATCATATATATATATGTTATGTATGTATATAGAATTTTTAATATATATTAAATATGATATATATATATATATATATATATATAATATATAATATAATATAGTATAGATATATATATATATATATATATATATATATATATTATATATATATATATATATACATATATATATATATATGTATGTCATTTATCCCAGAACATCACCAACAGCCAACGACCCAAAAAGGGCCAGGAAAAGAACCAAACCGGAGGAAAGGTCCCGCCAGCCAGAAAAAAAAAAAGTGGCAGAGGAAATACTCAAGTTGGCAGGAGGAATTTCATTATTCAAGCCTGGGGAATGAAGGAAGGAAAGAAGGAAGGAAGGAAGGAAAAGGCATAGGAAAGAGGTGAGTATGACACAAATCACCCGAGTAGGACATACAAAGGTTTTGGAATACTTGACTTATTTTTTTTCTCTCTCTTAAATAGGCCAGCCATATTTCCTGAGAATGCAGTTACCACCACACAACTAAAATAAGACAGTAGTTGTACTTTAACATTCATGGTAATAAAAAAAAAAGGCAATGCAAAATAATGACACAGTATCAACATCATGAAAACACAGCACTGCTGGGTTCATAAAAAATCTGCAAAGGAAAAATCTTCAAGATAAAGAAAAAAGTTGAGATTAAAAAAAAAAGTCTCTCAACACATTCTGAAAAAAATTTAAAATCATAATCAATAACACATATAACATTAATAACATCAACTGTGCACTGAATAACAGCAGAAATAAATGTAGAACACATAACATCACATATTATGTAATCCACCACATAGTAAACATGGAATTGCATAAATCATATAACTTACCATATAAAAATTAATGACGGGTTGCATGCTGTAGGGAAAAGAAAGTACAGTCTACACGTTATCTACCGTAGTCTACTACATTAGCTTGCATAAATCAGTGCTCCATCAACTTACAAACTACAGCATTCACCGCCACCTGGTTAAGATCGTACAATTTGGGAACATGAAAAACGAAATAGGAGTTTAAGGGGAAGAAATGGGAATTTATTCCGGGGATGAGGTAAAAGGGCTTAGGAAGGATAAATAGTCAGCGAATGAGGTAACCGAATCTTCTGAAAGGCAAAACAGTCAGGGCATGAGTTGCGGGAAATCGGAAAGGAGAAATAGTCAAGGGAGGAGTACTACAGAAATGAAAAAGTTAGATATGGCCAAGGTATGAGGTATAGGAACTCAAAAAGAATAAAGTTGGGACAAGTAGTTATTTTAAGATGAAAAAAATGTCGGAAAACAGTACAGGTACGAAATAAAAGCATTCTATAGAAAAAAAATTTCAAGGTAGGACGTAAAGGTTAACAAGAAAATGGTAAATTATGTATGGTACGAGGTAAAGAAATAAAAAATGAAACGGGTAGAAGTCAGGGAAAATAGTCAAGAGTAGTATATCAAGTAGAAGGATCAATTCTAATCCTTCAAGAAACATCGATTTCTGAGTCTTCTCTCCCATTTTTTATTTATTTTTTTCCCCTGTGACGTCGCACTTTGGTCTTCGGAAGCCGCCCGATTCAAGGCAAACACGGTGCTTGCTTTCAACACTTACAACTCCGTTAACTTTTTACGCAGTTTTTCCCAGCCCCAAGAAGGATCGTATTCAAGCATCTCGCCCGAATATTTTGTTTCATCTTGGACTGAAGCTCCCGAAGAGGATTCTGGGAAGGACGACAGACAGTCGTGACCTGGGTTCGCCGTCCACTCCAACTGACCTCTGTCTTTGTATGGTGTTTTGACGTTGCATGGAACCAGTGGTTATTCAGCAACGGGACCAACGGCTTTACGTGAGTTCCGAACCACGTCGAGAGTGAACTTTTATCACCAGAAATACACATCTCTCACACCTCAATGGAATGCCCGAGAATCGAACTCCCGGCCACCGAGGTGACAGACCAAGATCAAACCGATCACGCCACTGTCTGTCTTTCAGATAATGAGTATTTCTAGTTTATGAGAGGGAGCGTTTGGGGCGTATCGGCAACTGACGTACTTTTCACCATACTCAAATTTTACATTTGGCAAGATACGAGAGCACTTCTCTGCAACACTTTTGCCAGAAGAATAAAAATTCAAGCATCATGGCCACAGTGGAAATCTGCTCCCTTTCAAAATGGCCAACCTTCATTCAGCGTGATAGGTTTATCCTAAATCCTCATTCGACGACAAGCTTTGCTGCCCAGCAATCACTGAAGTGAAGGGTAAACTGCAGAGAGAGAGAGAGAGAGAGAGAGAGAGAGAGAGAGAGAGAGAGAGAGATGAATAGACCCTTCTCTTCCGTGTCAAAATTCGTTCGTCAAAAAGACAATCTACGAGAATTATTTTGGTAATTTTAACACAGGTGTTGTAGTGTAATCAGCATTTAGATTTAGGGAGCTTCTTTGCCTGTTGTCTAGACTAAGTCAGCCTTGTGCTGACGTCGGCTCTTGCCCTTACAAACGCACGCTAGAGTTTCTGTTTAGATTTGCATCACTGCCGATTTAATTGAAGGAATAAATGCAAAATTGCAGCATTTTTTCCACCATCAAATACCTCTCATTACAAAAAGCGCCCTCCTCAGTCCCGAGCACAAGGGTCGCTTCATAAATGTGGAAAATCAATGGTTATGTAATACTTTGTGTGAGCATGTTGGCAACCCGGCGCTGCTGTCTCACCTACCCTCCCAATCCCCGACCTACCCAACCCACCGGGTGGACAAACAGGTCTGCAGAAGGGTGGATGTCTACCCTATTTAGCCCGTCCCAGCCGGGGCGGACAAACTGGTTTGTAGGGGTGTGTGGCTGTGTCATGTCTCCCCTACTGTCACCTGGGGGAGGACACACAAGATCCACTAGGATTTTATCATTATTAATATTAATAATATAGATATTTCGTTTAAGCGCAGCACTAGGTAAATTATATATCTCATATGGATAGAAGGAAATTAGCTGATTAACCACTCTCCCAGGGATGGCCCGAAGTATTAGATATTTTTACGCGGCTAGGAGCCAATTGGTCAACCTAGCAAACGGACCTACAGCTTATTGTGGGATCCGAACCACACTATATCGAGAAATGCATTTCTATCGCCAGAAATAAATTCCTCTGATTCCGGGTTGGCTGAGCCGAGAATTGAACTTCGGACCACCGGATTGGCAGCCGAGCGCGAAAACCGCTTGTCCAACAATGAACCAAGCTCTCGACGTGGTTCGGAAGTCACGTCAAGCCTTTGGTCCAGTTGCTGAATAACACCATAAAAACACCATACAAACAAACAAACAAGGAACCAATGGGTGGAAAGATGATTCATTTACGAAAGTGCATAACTGAACCCTCTATGTATAATCATACACCTCCATAAGCATGCGCAAATCATAATACACGCACACAATACACTCAAAACACCCCAAAAACACACTGCCACACACACACACGCACATTCACAAGCAGAGCGCGCATTGTCTTCCGTACAGCAAATACCAATAATAATTATCAACGAAACAAAACCCCAGACTTCAGAAATCAGTCCACCAGATATACAGGGCATAAAAACGCGAAGGGAGAATCATTTTTTTCCTCTTCCTTCCTGTCCCACTCAACTGTCTACTTCCGGGCCGGGCCCAACTGTTTAGAATTCTGTCCATTCATTCTTCTTTGAGGGATCTCGGCTTCCTCTCCAAACTTGTTCTGTAGAACCCGCAAAAAAGAAAAAAAAAAAGGCAAAGGATCACTGGGATTACAGAAGGATGGAGATTTGCATCGGTGCTACAAAACCACACTGCATATGCAACATGAGAGAGAGAGAGAGAGAGAGAGAGAGAGAGAGAGAGAGAGAGAGAGAGAGAGATTTAACATAATCCGAGGGGAGCGAGATCTAGCAAAAGCCAAGGGAAGAGAAACCGATTTTCGCACAAGCCTTAGGGAGAGAGGGAAAGGAAGACAGAGGGGAGAAGTTCGTATATATATTCGCTGATTTATATATCAAGCATCAAGCATAGAGAGAGAGCAAGGCAGTAGACGACGACGAGGTTAATACGTCAATACAAAATGTAACCTTCCATGAAGGGTTCAACGAACTTATATGATCAGGCACAGCCCAATTTATAAGCATCCATTTACTGCCTATTAAAACATCAATAGAACTTTATATCTAAATAAATTGCCACGGGCTACCATTCAAAATCTTAAAATAATACTAGAAACTACGTCATAATCCACATATAAAGACAATTCCTTGCTGGAGTTTGCCGATAATTATATCATCAACTATGACACAGGCAACCTTTAATTTAAAATAATGATTACTTCAGGGTTTGGTATCACTGTGAAGTCCGAAATTATTTTAAAAGGAAATGTCCACTAAGAAAAATATCCTGAAAATTCTAGAGTTTCTTCCGGCATGAAAATGTCCCAACCTGCAATTACGCAAATTAATTAAAAAATGACAAAAATGACGTCACAGTCTGCTAAACGAAGTAAATGACGCTATTTTTCTGTCATTTGATATTAGAATTCTACGCAAAATAATGTCTACAGTTTTCTGACACTCGTACAGAAAAAAAATATGCATATGCCAACTTACTTGAAACACCTATGAAGTATTAAATGCGACACTAAGATATCGCCTTTTTATTACATTACTATTATTTCGGTACATGAAACCTATTCACACGGAACAATCGCACAGGGACCACTAACTTGAAATTCAAGCTCCCACAGAATGTTGGTTTCAACCTCCCACCGCAGACTCCACAGTGCAGCAGTAACTGATCATGATACAGAGCCAGTGAGCTTTCATCCCCCTGGGGAGACGCAATCCCGCGACATCTAAGCAGCACGCCACGACACTAAACACTATACCAACGGACGTCAAGCGATACCGACGCAAGATAGTACAAATCAATCAATCAACCTGCATTTCAGAAACGAAGTCACCAGACAAAATCATGGAGAGAGAGAGAGAGAGAGAGAGAGAGAGAGAGAGAGAGAGAGAGAGAGAGAGAGAGGCTGATCCGAGATACGAGTTTCTATCAATATCCGTTATTGGATCAGCTACTTTGGGTAAAGATTCCTTTTCCTCTCTCCCGAGGAAGCATGCACGGAAACAGGGGAGAGAGAGAGAGAGAGAGAGAGAGAGAGAGAGAGAGAGAGAGAGAGAGAGAAATGGCCACAAATCAAAGAAAGATAGCGTTAGCCCTAAAAGAGAGAGAAAGGAAGAGAGCGCACCAGATATTGGAAATTCCCAGGAACTGAAGATATTGGTAGGGGTGGCGGGGGGATGTAGGTAAGTAACATTAAAGTTTGAATCTGATCTTTCAAAAAGAGATGCGCCAGGAAACGGATGAAAGGCCGAGGAGGAGGAGGAGGAGGAGGAAGGGTGGTAAAGGTAGGAGAAATAGCCTGCTGGTTCAAAGAGGGGAAAATACGAAATGCTGAAAAAAGAAGATGAATACTGAAAACTACATATATACCATTTTCTATAAATTGAAAGGTCATCATTTGACCTAGGTCAAGTTTAGAAGTTTGACCAGTGGCGGTCGCACAGAATGGATAAGAAGGCAGAAAGCAATATAGCTATAGTAGAATCTCAACAACCGTGCATCTGATGTCTAGACTCGTCCCTTACGACGCTCCTGATCGGCTGTTTATCTGATAAGCCAATCACAGGGCTGGAAACTCTCAATCTCATAAGCAGGATGTATGTTCCACCTCTCCCGAGGGATACTTTTAAAAGACGTATCCCTCAGGGGAAGTGGAACATACATCCTGTCTATGTGACCTCTCGAGAGAGAATGAGTCTCTCCAGCCCTGTGATTGGCTTATCAACAGCCAATCAATAGCGTCGTAAGGGACTGGCCTAGACGTCAGATGCACGGCTGTATGAATCTACTATAGTGACGACATGACCAGCAGCTAATAATGCAGTCGGTATTGTAATGCACAAACCAGGATGTACTCTAGTACAGGCCCAAACTAAACATTAAAATAATTGAAAAACTAAAAGGCTCCATAACCTCAATATCACGAATGTTATTTTGCCAGGGCAGCTCGCGCAAATGAAAACAGTATAACAAGTATTTCCTCTTTGGGGGAATCAAGACAGGTTTCCAACGCTTAGTAATTCCTATAAACGATCGAAGCATATATTATCAGTGGGTTTAAGTGAGTTTTCAAAGATGAGACAAAGATATTACCTTTCTATCTGTGCTACTGACCGCGATCAACAATCTCACAATTATCGACTGGATAAAGAAATATATAAACAAGTACCACTTATTAAACCGATACTTACCTCTATTTACATCGAAAATACCCAAGAGACAGCGAAACCACGCGAGTTAATCCCACGAAGAATACAGAGTAACGGGATCGCATATTAAGATTTTCTCTTTGATTTTTTTTTTCTTTTTTGCCCTACCTACATTCCAATCCCACCGCGACCTCCTCTGCCTTAAATTGCGCCGTTTACCTTCTTCGGTTTTCGAGGCTTATAAGTGGTACAGGTGTTCCGGATTTCTCACTAAATAAGGGGAAAGACTTCACGGCGGCTACTAGACCTATCGCAGTTATTCAAGACAAAGTAGAGATCCTGATCTTATGAAATTAGAGATCTTCGTTCCACACTTGATGATACACTTGGGAAGGAAAGTTTCACCTGTTCAAGAAACCTGAAAAAAAAAAAAAACTAGGAGAAATTGTCTTGGACTTTACGAAAGTTAAAACAGTTCCTAGGCATTATGGAATTGAAGAGATCATAGTTCCAGATTTTATGGAGACTATATGGAACACATTTCAGTCTTACGTGAAGTCAGGAGAACCGATTCTGGACTTTGATCCATAAAGAGAAAACTGTTTAAGACTTTATGGAAATGAAGACACCATAGTTCCAGAATTCATGGAGACGGAGGAAAGAAAGTTCCAGACTTCAGGGGACGGAGGAAAGAAAGTTCCAGACTTCAGGGGACGGGGGAAAGAAAGTTCCAGACTTTATGGAGACGGAGGAAAAAAAAAAGTTTCAGATGAAAAACGTTTTAATTAAAAAACTTAAAAAAAATTACTTCAAAAAATACTTCCTCCTTCGAAGAAAAGGAAGTATAAATAATTTCACACATTACGGAATCTACGGAAATAACAGTTGCCAGATTTTACAAAACGGATAAAATAAAAAGTTTCACACTTCAATGAAACTGAAGAGAAAATACCACCTTGTTCCTGAATAACTAAGTATATACTATAGTTCCACATAATCTGGAATCTTGAAAGAAAACAGTTCCACACAATAGCAACTTAAATGAAGCCAGCATTGTGCTGGCACGGGCTCTTGCTCTAGGGAAGCCTGTAAAATACAACGTCAGAGAAATTCCAGTTCCAAACATAATGAAAAATACAGAAAAAAACGAAGTGCAATGTCCTTTTAGATCCTAAGGGAATCAAGAAGTACACTATTAAACATTTCAAGCTTTATGAAAACAAAAGACGTCAGCGGAAATATATTGATAATGTTGACAGTGAAAAGAAGAGCAGCAAAGTTGCAAAGATTTCTCAAAATTGCCGAATGAAAATAACGATTCAACTCTGATGACCGTCAATGAAAATAAGAGAAGGATCCAATGAGGACGAATCCATCATGACTTCGCAGAATCGTCAACAAGTTGACAGATGCTCTCTCATATCAAACATGAGATCACTGACTGGGCTGGATGAAGTATCTCGTATAGTACATATTTCCATGCATGTGTATGCAATGTAATGTATATATTGCTAACGAAAAAAAAAGAAAAAAAATGCGCCGAGGTTTCTTGAGCGCAATCGCGTTTTCTGTACAGCGTATGATGCTGTATGAAACTCTCAGCTGCAGCCCACGAAACTTTCAGGCACAGCCCGGTGGTGGCCTGTTATTGGCACCTGCAGCAGTGCCAGACGCACGATCATGGCTAACTTTAACTTTAAATAAAATAAAAACTACAGAGGCTAAAGAGCTGTATCACAGTCATAACACGGCGTAACAGTTTTTTTTTTTAATTAATTTTTTAAGTACGACCTAAAAGAGTGGACATTGGAATAAAAATTACATATTTATTTGGAACTTTACACCTCGCCACACCGCTAAGTGTCTAGTTAATAGTCTTTGTTAAATATTAATTAGCAAAATTAATTCAGGTTGCGAGTTTTTTGCATTCACTTTGCGGTCTTTAGAAACACGTTCATTAAGCACACCGAAAACATATGACGACCCAGAGCATTGTTAATATACGGTTTGTCATCATATCAGCACATTTACTGAAAAAAATGATGAGAGAGAGAGAGAGAGAGAGAGAGAGAGAGAGAGAGAGAGAGAGAGAGAGAGAGAGAGAGAGGACGAACTGTGATCTTTAGCCTCAAGACCGTTTTACATTGACCTCGAGCCAATCTTCAGTTAGGCCTGCTCGAAAGGGCATTAACGGTACCCGAAATGAGACGGTGCGAAGATTACACACTTCTTCAACGTCACCCCCGGCGTGTTAAAAAAAAAAAAAAAAAAAAAAAAAAAAAAAAAATATCGACCTTCGCTCGACTAATGTGCTCTTGGGCATAGTGACGCCTGTGTGTGCCTGTGTTTCCGTGGGGCATCCAAGTGAACTGGATATTAATCCAACTTCAAAAGGTGGTTCTAAGGACGTACGGAAATGCAAAAACGAAACCTCCAAAAACCACGGAGGCAAAATGCCCCCCCCCCCCCCCTTTTTCCTCATTTGGAAGGGAGATGGCTTTTTCCATCTCCGTTAGCATCGTCTCACAGATCAAAAGATACACCGCAGAGACCCTCTTTCCCTCTGAAATATTCAAAGGCCTCCGCTTCGTCACTCCCCATTATACCGAAAACCCTTTCTTTCTCTTCCTCCTGAGAATTCTGACTCCGTTCCATTAAGAGTCTATGGAGAAGTTATTCGGGAGAAAATGGGATCTGTCTTCAAAAGAAACCCGCATTTTCTGTGAGGAAAAGCCCAGGTTATTTCACAAAGATATAACGACACTTATAATCACTCTTTAAAACGTTGGTTAACTAAACTCTTTTAGACGATGAAAAGAATTCCCCGTAGGAGGAGAGACGGTAACTTCATTATAAACCCTAAAACTGACAATAATCTAGAGCACTTGCTAATTAAAATTCTTCTAAAGGTTTCTGGGTATTTCCGGCAGTCTTCTGCGACAACCGTATTTGGCACACATACGCTGCAACCTGTACCCGGAAATTCAAACAAACGCAGACATTCCACGATTCCTCCTTACGCCATTTTAAACATACTGGTTTTACCGGAGTTAGGCAACTGACATACTTAGTCTAGAAACCAGCTTTCCACGGCGCCTAAGACCCACGAGTCTATTTCTCGTTGAACAGATTGACCCCAGAATGACTTTTTAACCTCGAACGGGAGAACAGACCAAAAGCTTCATACAAACTTCCTTCGTGATGATGAACTTACTAATTATCTTGCTGTTGGCATCTGACCTACATGAATAAACGCTTATAGTTATTGCGAAGCGTAACGACGTTTGTATACCAATGGGTTCTTCCTACTTCTTGCCTTGCCAGGTCCTGGAAGGCGGAGAGAGAGAGAGAGAGAGAGAGAGAGAGAGAGAGAGAGAGAGACCGGTACCCATTTGCAACGTCAACCAACAAAAACAAATCCTCTCAAGAGGTCCTTGCCCGGGGGCATCCTTATTCGAGTTCTTCCTCTGAAACATTTTCGACCTTGGGGTACGGGATGACGTTTGAACAGCTGATCTCGCGAAATGTCGTTGAAATAGGTTCTTTCTCGACCTTCAGACAAAAGTATAAGAATATTGGCCACGCACTGGGACCTATGAGGTTATTCAGCACTGAAGGGGGAATTAAGGGTAGCAAAGTTCGAAAGGTGTAACTGGAGGAATACCTCAAAGCAGTTGCACTAGAAACGAATGCTAGGAGAGAGTGAAAGTCAGATGGAAGAAAGATATGAACGGAGGTACAGTAAGTAATGATAGCGGTTGTAGGTAGGTATGCGCCCAAAGGACGCTGCAAAAAACTTTAAGCAATGCCTACAGACCTAAGTAAACTACAAACGAATTCTATATAAAACAGTTAACTCTAACGTTAATTTCTAAGATGAAGGGGTCTGAGATCTCGCTTTTTTTTTTTCTGAATATCTCCAGAACTTCTCCAGTTTTTGATCAAGCAATCTAGTTTTGAGTTTTCTCTCGTAGTCTTGAAAAATTCTCCTCAGTGACGTCCAGGGAGGAAGAGGAGGAGGAAGAGGAGGAGGAGGAAGAGGAGGAGGAGGAGGAAGAGGAGGAGGAGGAGGAGGAGGAAGAGGTGCAGAGAAGTTTCCATCTCGAGATCTGCAGTAGAGACAAACGTTTCCCCTTCGACATCTTGTTTTGTAAAGTAATCACCTTAGAAAAGTAAGACATCATTTGCACAACCGTCGCAACGATCATACCTGACGCTGAATCAATCTACATGAGTCAACGCACTGCTCCAACGTATTTTCAAGTTAAAAAAAAAAAAAAGTTTTATCAATATAAGCACGAAAAGATATCAAGACTGCTATTTTTTACTGCATTATAAACTACAACTTTGGTAACGTTATATGAACAGATTTACAATAGGCTTAACACACGCACAAACACTTATTCTCTCTCTCTCTCTCTCTCTCTCTCTCTCTCTCTCTCAGAAACAAACACACACCCCAACCACGCTCAAAGACAACAGAACCCGGTATAACTACAAAATATCAATATTATCAAATGTAATTTAAATATTCGAGGCTACGTCAACTATTCCCAAGTGTTTTGGAAAAAATGGCAAAAACAAACACTTACAGGTAACGCTAATGGCTGATTCCTTTGATTGGGGTGTACCATACGAAAACAATTGCGTTCATGATCGCTTGCACTCTACACGGATACAGGAAAAGGGGGGGGGGGGGAATCAAGAGAAATATAAATGTATACACACATGCTTATCTTTAGCCTACGCATATCATCAGGCTTTTCCAACACAACGGTCCACATGTGATGACGCATGCTGTTTGAAGGAGTTACCACATACATTTCCAGGTCATAGTTCATCAAGGCAGGGTCACCATGCAACAAAATCGAACAGGTAGCAGTGACAAGGGGGCATACTCGAGCAAGATGAAGGAACATGGTTAAATCTATATGCAGTCAAAGGTCAAGACGAGGAAATGCAATCATCCAGAGGAGAAATGGTCAAGAACCGAAAGGCCAGGTACTGTACAGGAAGGAGGTCTTTACAGTAGATATTCTCGTTGATATCTATCGGTGGTTGATTGGTTGCTTGGCGGGGATGTGATGCAGCAGCGAGAGGAATGACTGGAGGCTGTGTGGAGAAGAACAAGAAGAGCTAAGACCAGGAGGTGAGAGGTGGTAGCGGGAAGAAATGGCTTCTCAGGTCTGAGTGTGTGTGTGTGTATGTAGTAGTACTTCTACCACCTCGTCATCAATAGCCATTAAAGAACGTCGGGGTTCCCCCATGCACACACCTGCTTTTATAGGACTAAGGTTACCTGCTCGACCCTGCAGTGGACGCCCTTCGCGCTCTTGGCTGGCTGCGCGAACCTCGGGTCCCCTTCGGGAGAAGGTGTAGGGGTCATATCTCGACGGGAGCTCGCGGACTCGAGGGGCCATTGGATGATGAAGGTAGGGGGGAGGAGGAGGAGGAGGAGGATGGTGGTAGAGGGCGCGGCGAAGATGCACGGCCTCGTCCATCATCATCTCCTCGGGAAGCTTATAGTGCTGGTACGCCGAGTAATCATTGGCGTCGTACCCTTCGGGATACATCTGGTACTGGGACCTCATCATGCTGTCTTGGTCAAACAAAAGGGCAGCGTCCTTCGCTCCCTGGCGGGTGTCCAGAGTGTCGTATTCAGTCAAGGAGGGGTTGTCGTTGGGAGGGGGGTAGGGGGGAGGAGGAGGAGGATTGTTAGGCGAGGAGGAGGGGCGGTTGGGGAGGACATGCGGATCAGAAGAGAGGAGGCTCTTGGGACTGTCTGCAACAGAGGTTAAGTTATGGATGGTGGAAGGGTGGCCTCCTGCCAGGAGGGGAGATGAACCTCGGCGGGACATTTTGAGCAAACCTTCACTTCCACCGGAGTGAGATGAAGATGGGGATGATGGGAATAATGAGGATGAAGTTGGTGACGATGGCAGCGATGCCAAGGGCGACATCAAACTGACATCCTCGGGAGATGAGGGCATCGTGTTATCAATGGCACGAAGGGCCCCGGAGGAGGTCATGTGATACCCTTCGGGAGGCCCGCGAAGGACCCCCTCGCTATAGCTACTCTCCACCAGCGAGTGGGAGGGGTCCCTCGGTCCGGACTGAGCGAACGCCCTGGTGAGGCCTTTTTCGGTACCCCCCGCCCCGATCAGCCCGCCCTCGCTCGAGAGGAAGCTGACGTCGTCATCGTGTGGGGGAGAAAGGGCAGACAAGGGCTCTCTGAAGGAGACGCCCCCAAGAGCCTTTCGGGCACTATCAAATCTAACGAGGCTGCGGGAATCAGTGCTGTCGACTGTTATGGCACTACCTTGATGCGTCGTCGTGTTGCTGCTGGCCTCTTCTTCCGCCTGGGCAGAGACGACGCGCTCCTGCGCCAGCGCCGCCGCCGCCGCCGCCGGAGGCTGTGTGAGGATATCGTTCGTAGAAGTTGGGCCATCTCCGTCCTGATCCAGGGGCGGCAGGATCCGACCAGCGGAGGCCCCGGGTCCTAGGACGTCTGACACCTGGGTTCCGTTGCTCGATCGGCCTCCAGGTACTGAGGGGAGAAAGGGAAGGAAGGCATTAGCACAGAAATGACAAGGAAACCGAAGGCAAATCATTCGATTATGCGGTAAGCACCACGGAACACATTTTCTTAAGTGGCCATCATGGCGTCATTAAAAATAAACAAGATAAATTTTGTCGTTGCCGACACTTGTCAAAATACAGAAACAAGGGAAATTCTATTGGCTTATAATCTAATTAATCCTCGTGAAACATATTTCTACGGCAATAAAAGACTAAAAACACAACATTTTTAACGAGTCACCAAAGATGAACACTTGAAATACGAAGAACAGGTTTAGAAGGAAAAAGGGACGCAGGAAAAATAAGAAAGGGACATCGGGGTGGAATTATTAATGACTAACTTCCGAAAGGATGTTTCGTCAAGGACAGCGCACCTGCAAACAATTGGTACAAAGAGGAAAAAGAAAGCGTAAAGTGTAGAGAAACAAAAGAGGGAGGATTCTAATGGGATGAACTCGCGATTGGAGATCTCGATTGGTTCTAGTTCCGCCATAACAGCAAATTACTAGGGATCACGAGGATGACGGCAAATTAGCAGAGACCAAGATAACATGAAAAAAAAAAAAAAAACACTGATTACCAAAGATCAGGAATAGTTTACCTAATATGCAACCTTGCTATACTCAAAACATTTGGAATACTTGAAATTAGGTACATCTGACAGTAAAAAAAAAAAAAAAAAAAACTGATTACCGAAGATCAGGAATAGTTTACCTAATATGCTACCTTGCTATACTCATACAAACATTTTCTTTTTTCTGGACTTCTAATGTTTGGAATACTTGAAATTAGATACATCTGACAGTATTAAAAAAATACAGGCCACACGTTTACAAAAAGAAAGACACAAAATTAAAAAAAAAATATGATAGGTAATGAGGCTAACTTCAACACTAACCCTAATATCCGCAATGTTACGACCATCGATGGCGTTGGCATATCAGACTTGGCGAAAACAGACCAGTAATGGGGGCTTTCAATATTAGGCTAGAGAGGATGCGGGCTCGTGGAGATATTCCTAAGTATTCCGAATACCGGTATGACTCATGGCTTCTCTCACCTTGTTGCCTGGTCTGTTCGCATTTTGCTATTGGGGGCAATGCCAAGCGAGTGCATTTCCCAACATATTTTAGGACTGACTTATAGAATGACTTTATAGGACTAACTTATAGACTGAATATAATATGGGATTGCCACTGCCAGGGTTAGTTAGGCTGAAATGTTAGACTCTTTTTAAAATATACATAATCTGCCGACCACCTACCGTATTATATTATATTTATAAACACAATAGAGTTAAGGGATAGCACTTTTAGTGTGTGTGTGTGTGTGTGTGTGTGTGTGTGTGTGTGTGTTTGTAATATATATATTATATATATATATATATCTATATATATATATATATATACTATATAGATATGATTATATATATATATAATATATATATATATATATGTAGAATCTACTGGTAATTTTTTACCAGATACATATGTAAATGTAATAGCCACAAGGCTTTGTAGTGACAAGCGTATCCAAAAAAAGAGCAAAGAATCTGAAAAGTTAAGAGGGTATTGTGGCTATTACACACACACTCACACACATATATATATTGTCAAGTACCGGCCTTCTTCATTAATTAAACGGATCCGTGTACATATTGTATATACCTAAATAAATAACTAATGGTAACCACCTTTCGCAATAAGTACGAAATCTTGAAATTAAGTTAAAATGTAGCTCTCCAGTATCCTTGTAAAACCTACCTTCTGATTCCCCCTCCTGTCTCGTTCTCCTTACTCCCCCTCTCTCCCCATCCCCCCCACACGTTTTCCTTCGCTCTGGCTGATTTGCCACGTGTGTGTCTCGTCCCAGCTCCTGCCTCGTAAGCGCTTGTTAAGAACTTCTCTGATCATTGTGAGTACGGTTATTATACCATATGATATTTTGGATTGGGTATTGGGCAGAATATTTAGTTTATTATGTTGGTTGTTAATTAATTGGTAATGTTTTGATATGTTAAGTTTTGTTAATTAAATGTAATTGTTTTAGTTTTTTTCCATATAACCTATTGTTAATTGTGGATTTAACTTGAACCTTGACAATATATATATGTGTGTGTGTATAGGTATATGTATAATAAGCATTTAAGACGCCCTCTTCATATAATAAAAAAAATCTAAGGAGACCTCGAAGAAAAAAAAAATTAAATAAAACGAAAGCTGTAAGTCGATTGCCACTTGAAATATTGCCCGACCCATAAATTCCATTTGTATCTCCTAACAGCAACCGACCTCAGGATCTCCTCTCGAGTCACTCACGTACATAAAACTTCTAAAAAAACTTCGGAGTAACAAGCTCTTTCCTAGAGTTCCTAGAGTGACTGATGCAAAATTAACGAGATACCATCTAAGCACAAAGCTGTAAGGCTTATGATAGTTGGTTTGTGCAAAGGTTTGGTGGCGGGATGCTGTGAAAGATGCCCCATATGTGCTCATGGGGCATCGCCCTAAGCGCTGTTCTTCGCCGTGGGTTAATTTTGAGAAACTTGAACCCCCGAAAATGCAAATTTTAAATGGCGTTCGTATCAAACACCATCAAGTAAACTTCCATCCAAGAACTAAGGAAATGTAATTAATATCAACAACAATACATCTGAACATTGCAATACTACGTCAATCGAAACACTTTGTCCAATATCCCATTTATTGACAAGCATTCTCTTTCATATACGCCAAGACGTCAGTTCTCCTAAACACTTAAGATCAAAACCATAAACCAACTATCTTGTTGAAGGAGCGTTTGTATAATTCTAAAATGCGCAAACACAGTGAAAAGATTATTAACCAAACACGATGAGTATATCATAACATTTTAATCCAACCACTTCAATTGCCAAAGACTTGTGTTTTGTTTTAAGTTTTCAGCCTCATAAGGAATATTCAGATAGTATATGACAAGTTGGCTACCAAAACATGATCTCCGTTGGTCGTCGTCATGAGTGTGTCTGTAGCGAATCTCTCTCTCTCTCTCTCTCTCTCTCTCTCTCTCTCTCTCTGCAAGCACGACCTCAACATACGAGCCCATGCACTTGCAAATCTTACACAATGAATTATATCCTGTGATGGCCTGCGCATGTGCATGTTTACAAATGAGAGAGAGAGAGAGAGAGGTAGCATTCATCAAAACTATATTCTATAACTAACGCATTCTCGAATGTTATTCCGAGTCCCGACTCTGGGTTTTAGAAACAACCGGTGCAACAAGGTTTTATTAAAACCCACAGCTCGTTTTTCTCCTACACAGCGCAGCGCAAGCACAGTAATAACGTCTAATAACACTATTATTCCACTTTTCTTCTCCTCACTCCACCTACTTTAGACATGCAATCCTCGTCTTTCCTTTCGCGAACAGCATTCGTTGTTTAAAAAAAGATGGAACTGTGTTTGCCTTCGATAAGAGCAAGAAATGAAATGTCATACCTTAACGTAGAATAAGTAATGAAGTCTAACAAAATTATGCTCATTAAGTAATGAAGTCTAATTAAGTACAGCTCAATAAGTAATGAAGTCTAAAAAAATGCTCAGTAAATAATGAAGTCTAAAAAATTACAGCTCGGTAAGTAATGAAGTCTAACAAAACAACGCTAGTTAGTCTAAATCCATGTTAAAAAACACGAAATCTCTTAGCTCATGATGTGGAAATACTACCCTTGATCAACTCTAATTTGCAGTGACTGTAAAACGTACTTTTCTGTTACCTCATTTTGGCAAAATGAAAAAACAAAATAAATAAATAAATAAAAAATAAAATAAATAATAATAATCATAACAATGACAAAACTGCTGTCTTGTAATAAGTTTTCAAGAAATAAAATGTAGTATGAACAAGGAATTACAGAAATAACATTCTTATTAATTTTGAAAAGAAGACCATGTCATCATCAATATATTTACTGTAATATACATAATCTATTTTACTCATTAATACATCACCTGACGAATATTAAACAAATTAAGTTTCTTAGGCAATTTTGTTGAAAGCTTAACTAATTTTGGTGAAATACAAACGGTCTTCATTAGTTCTGCCCTTTTCTTTTGTAATATTAAAAAAAAAAAAAAAAAATAGAAAATGCTCTTAACTAAATTAACCGTTTTTCGAAAAAAAAATTTTGCAGAAAAACACTCATATATTTAAGTCGTTCCTTGACTAAGTTTGCATCAACTAATGTCCGTAGACTAATTGAGCAAAAATGAAAGGTCTCATGACTACGAGTAACTTATTTGCTAAATAATTTCTAATCTTGCACCGTCCCATCACTAGACAGGCAGCCGAAAATAGGTACCCTCGAAAATAAGTACCCTCTGAAAATATGTACTCTCTCTGTATTACCCTCTGAAAATAAGTACCCTCTGAAGTATTACCCTCTGAGAATAAGTACCCACTGAAGTATTACCCTCTGAAAATAAGTACCCTCTGAAGTATTACCCTCTGAAAATAAGTACTCTCTAAGTATTACCCTCTGAAAATAAGTATCTACTGTATTACCCTCTGAAAATAAGTACATCTGAAAATAAGTCTCTCTGAAGTATTACTCTGAAAATAAGTACCCCTCTGAAATAAGTACTCTCTAAGTATACCTCTGAAAATAATACTCTAAGTATTCCTCTGAAAATAAGTACTCTCTAAGTATTGCCCTCTGAAAATAAGTACTCTCTAAGTATTACCCTCTGAAAATAAGTACCCTTTGACAATAAGTACCCTCTGAAAATAAGTATTCTCTGAAGTATTACTCTCTGAAAATAAGTACTCTCTAAGTATTACCCTCTGAAAATAAGTACCCTCTGAAAATAAGTACCCTCTGAAGTATTACTCTCTGAAAATAAGTACCCTCTGAAAATAAGTACTCCCTAAGTATTACCCTCTGAAAATAAGTACCCTCTGAAGCATTTCTTTTTTGACTCAAAGCGGCCATCTGAACGCGGAAGTGCTTTCATTAATGGCGAAAATTCACTCCCCTGATTCTGGCAACTCTACTCCCGTCCTCATTCCACTGCAAATTTAAGCGCTTGCAATGTACAAAAGAGAGAGAGAGAGAGAGAGAGAGAGAGAGAGAGAGAGAAAGTCACCTAATAGGCTATGTATGGTCATACGTACTTCCGTTAACAGGCACAATTCACAATGCATGAGCGCAATTTCTCTCTCTCTCTCTCTCTCTATCTCTCTCTCTCTCTCATTAATATACCCACGCAGACTCTCTTTTCTCACCTCATAAATGCATGCAGTTTTCACTGCCTCTCCCTCGCCCAACCCACGCACAAGCAAATGGTCTCTCTCTCTCTCTCTCTCTCTCTCTCTCTCTCTCTCTCTCTCTCTCTCTCTGAAAACAATATGCCAACACGTCCGTGAATGAAGGGTATACGATTACTCATCATGAATGAAGAGTCAATTGATATCTCCACAAACAATGTCTGTCAACTTCAACAAAAAAGACACGCACATGCTTCCGCAGTAATGCGGGTAAAATGAAAAAAAGAAAATAAATAAAATGAAAAAATAAAGTTATACTAATTGCCTGGGGAGAAAACCCAGGAATTTGCTCAAATGGAGAAGCGAAAAATTGAACGAAGGATTTATTCAAACTCTGAACCTCCCATAGGCTGTTTCCAGAGAGAGAGAGAGAGAGAGAGAGAGAGAGAGAGAGAGAGAGAGGAGAGTTTCACCCTGTTGTGTTGAGGAATGCCTTGCTGACGGGCAACCTCCCATTTAGTTATCATATGGTGGTTCATATTTCAGCACACACAGCTCTCTCTCTCTCTCTCTCTCTCTCTCTCTCTCTCTCTCTCTCTCTCTCTCCAGAAGGGCAAAACGCGGCAAAATGAGTAAGTGTGAATGTGACCAGATTGTTCCGTCCTCGTAAGGACTCCAACTCGAGACGACGTCTCGACAGTGTTGCTAGTCGCTAGCGTGCTACCTCCTCTGCATACACAACTAACCGATTGTATGAGAGAGAGAGAGAGAGAGAGAGAGAGAGAGAGAGAGAGAGAGAGAGAGTTCTTCGACACACCGATAACACCTAACGAGCTCTGAAAAAGCTGGACATGGAGACGACGGCGATAACGCTATCTGGAACAGGATATGAAAATCCGGATGGGTGGAGGAGGGAAGTTTATACAACGCGTCCGCTCCACGAATTAGGACTGACATGAATATGAATTGGCCCTTTCACTATCACACAAACACATAAAATATATATATATACAAGAACGAAAAAAAGACATATATATATATAAAATATATATATACATAATTATACATCTATATATATATAATAATTATATATATATATATATCTATATATAATATATATATATATATATATATGAATAACTTGATCACGAAGTAATAAAACGTAAAAATGATGCTATGTATAAATAAAGGTTTTTTTTGCCACGAAGGAAAAAAAATGAAAAAACGAGTTGGCCGAGTACTTTCGGCCAACTCGTTTTTTCATTTTTTCCTTCGTGGCAAATAAACCTTTATATATATATATATATATATATATATATATATATATATATATATATATACGTAGAATTTAGGCCAAAGGCCAAGCGCTGGGACCTATGATGTCATTCAGCGCTGAAAGCGAAATTAATAATAGCAAAAAAAGTTCGAAAGATGTAACAGGAGGAAAACCTCAAAGCAGTTTCACTGTGAAACAATTGTTAAAGAAGTTGGAAAGTCAGACGGAAGAAAGACAATCTGAATGGAGGTACAGTAAAAGGAATGGAAGGGGGTTGCAGCCAGGGGCCGAAGGGATGCAGCAGAGGACCTTAAGTAATGTCTACAGTGCACCGCGTGAGGTGCACTGACGGCATAACCCCCTACGGGGATATATACATACTACATACATACATACATACATACATATACATATATATATATATATATATATATATATATATATATATATATAATCACAAACATAATATACATATAAATATATGTGAATAATTATCACATCACCGTGATTCATATAAATTATTCGAGCTACAAATGTCCTTTAATATCTGATACGTTCTACCTCGGTATTAATATATTTTCATTTATGTTAGCCGAATCGATAACGTCACTGAAGTCTTGATTTCTTCTCTGTCCGCTGGGCGCTGGTTCGAACCCACGAGAGATGAAATTATTACCAACTAAAAAGTTCCCATTCGATTTACATATATCAATAATATATATATATATATATATATATATATATAATATATATATATATATATATCGTGAATAAAAGAACATGGAAACATGGAAGTCATGATGCCCAAGATGGTAAGTCTCCCGATACTGACATTCATCAGTGTCACTCTCCTCCATCAACTGCTGGATCAGTGATAAATCACAGAAGTCGCTGCACAAGACTTCCCATCGTCTCAGGGCTGTTCCAGAAGTCTTGGCAGAACGTTCACCAGAATCTAATTGCAGTCACTTCTTTTTGTCTGCTTTACGGATTAAATCAAGTGACTTTTTTTTAGGTCATTTCACAAGCGTTTATTTGTGGATCCTACCGACGCGACGGTTTCCTGCTTTATACAGAAAACTGGATGAGCGAACATTGCATTCTCGATGATCATAAAATAACGACGAAGAATCATAGTAGGATGTAATGACATTTGCTGATAATAACGAACAAACAATAAGTTACCCTCTGTAATCACATATCGCTAATATGAAAGTGAAGTGAAATGATCAAATATTTCCATCACACGTCACTCACCATGAATTGAAAAGAAATGGTCACCCAGTGGTATGAAATGTCACTGATGAAATCACTGACAAATGATTAATGCATTTTGCAATTAAATGACATTGCACATAACGGTGAAGAGAAACTGTTTCAGGCCATTTTCAATTAAATGTAACAGATCATAACGACGCGAAATGACCACTGCACGGCGCACTCAAATGTACTTTTCATAAAATTGAAGATATAAGGTCACTGTACTTGCAATTACATGTAATCACTAAATAAAGAAACATATCATTGTATTGCATGTCGAAATCCAATGACCATGACATGATGAAGACATATGATGCAATCACGGTGCTATGATCACTCTATTTTCATCAATGTCACTGGCAGGTCACTGAATCAATCAATGACCTGCAGGACACCAAGTAACCTTTGTCATGGCATTAGAAACTGATGGACCGAATGACAACTTCCAAAACACACCCGGAAATAACTCTGTTCGCCAACAGGAAACCCCGGACGCTGTTCGAAGTTTTCCAAAGACTTCACAGGTGTCATTATTCCTTGATGAGCTAGTTAGGCGGTGCTATATTGTCCAATGCAGAACAATGTTGATAGGCTATGATGGTTACAATGGCCGTACTATACTACCAAAACACGACAATGTTGACAGAGGAAGTGTAGTTCGATCAGTGCTAATTCATCCAAAACAAAATTACCGAGAGACGCAATGAGTTACTTCGAAACGACTCTCCTCAAAATTGGCTCCAAATTACAGATGATGCCGTTCAATCAGAGGTTAATGTGATTTAGAGAGGCAACTTCGGCTGTCTGAACCGGACTGATTGCATGTCGGAGAATTTGTGCACAGTCATAATTCTCTAATAAGAGAGATAGCGGTCTGCGCCGAGTTTGCTTTTATTTATTTATTTATTTTTTTTTTTTGAAAGCAATACCGGAAGCGCCTCGACCGACCACCTGCACAAGAGCCTCTGCTACAGGCGTCAGTATCATCAGTCACCATTTATGAGGAATTCGTTTTCCGTTTGCGACAATCGGTTGTTCTTGCAAGAAGTATATTAAGGACGGCTCATGATCAGATTAAACCAGAGGCCTGATGTGGACCTTTGCACTCTACGAAACCAAACAGACCAGAACCAGGACATGATTATTAAGTGTTATTTGGTGACCAACGCTGAAAATAAAAAAAACTCAGTTTTGTTTTTCTGAGGACACGATTTGATTTGAGGCTTCGCGAGGACCATTTTCTTCCTCCTTCCTTTCGTATTACTAGCGACAGTTTACAATGGCTGCACGCTCAGTCGTTGGTTAAATTCATTGTGCTGAGAGAGAGAGAGAGAGAGAGAGAGAGAGAGAGAGAGAGAGAGAGAGAGGGAGAGAGAGAGAGAGATATTCCTTGAATCTAGTCAATAGAAGTATTACGAACCTCCTTTCCTTACGGTATTGCTATATAATATATATATATATATATATATATATATATATATATATACTAATATACAAACGTATGTAAAATGCTGTAAGTACTTAACAAAGCGCCTTTCTAACTCAATATCTATGCAGTCAACATAAAGAGGATCCGAGCTCTAAAGAATGCTGATTCTCAATTTGTTTTCGTAATAAGCTACAAGATGGTTTCATTCCTCGTTTGATAAATCTAAAGGATCCACATTAAACTTCCCTCGCTCTTCACTGAGCAGAAGGCATCAGTTGAACAAGGCTTCATTCTTTGACGGCAAGAGGTAAATGATGTTACTTTTGTTACACAAGATATCGCTTTTTTTTCTTTATCGGATTATCCACAACGTGGAAATAAGGAACGAATCGGTCAATGGAGGAATCGGACTAGCAGTGGAAAATGAATATATTGTCGTACCCAAAGGTCTCTCGAATGAAAAATATATCAATTTTTTTCCAGGAAATGACATAAATGGGGCTCGGATGCCTTGACACAGTCCTGCCAAGATAAGTATTGTCGGGATTCAATGTACGGCTCTCTCTCTCTCTGTCTGTCTCTCTCTCTCTGTCTGTCTGTCTCTCTCTCTCTCTCTCTCTCTCTCTCTCTCTCTCTCTCTCTCTCTCTCTCTACTCTATATATATCTATATATATATATATATAATATATATATAGATTATATATATATACGTCTATATATATATATATATATATATATTATATATATATATATTATATATATATATATATATATACATGGGCACATCTACACACATCTATTCACATACATATATACTTGTGCGTGTATAAATGTGTGTACACTATCTCCAGAACATTTGTTTCTCTTCATATCAACATCAATCGTAAATCATACAAAAACAAAGGCAAAATATACACAATCCCCCCACCCCCACCCATTTCACCACACACACACCACCACCACACAGCAGCAACTGCAAGAATAATGGCTTCAACCTGAGAGGATGAAGGAAATGCTCATTAACAGAACGGGGGAATCAAACAAGTCATTCCATTTCCATGACCATTGCTCTGAACAATTGCTCGCGCAGTATTTACTGTGAATGATCAGGACAGCATCCAAACGACATTCGAATCCTGACCGAGGCAGATGCGCTTATTCTCTTCTGGGTGCGAACGTTCGTATATTTACATAACGCTCACCATACGTTGAATGAGTCGGTTATATCCTCGACTAACGATCTCAGGGTCCGGGTTCGATTCCCCGCTTTGCCAACGAGGAATCGGAAGAATTTATTTCTGGTGATATTTCTCGATGCGGTTCGGATCCCACAGTAAGCTGTAGGTCCCGTTGCTAAGTAACCAATAGGCTCCTAGCCACGTAAAAACATCTAATCCTTCGGACCAGCCAGCCCCCCAAGGAGAGCTGTTGATCAGCTCAGTGGTCTGGTTAAACTAAGATTTACTCTACCAGAGTAGAGACAAGGACTCGTTTCACGAAAACCCATAGTGTCTCTTAAAACAGATAGTTTATCTTGTAGATGGTAGTCAGCTGACTGTGTTGGGTCGTGGCCACGAAGGAGAACAGGACTGGGCTAGCAGCCTCATCTCGACATACTTGCGAAGAACCCGGAAGGTTCAACATTCTCTAAGGGTGAATTACTTACATTTTGATCTATTTGTTATTTTTTTTTTTTTTTTTTTTTTTTTTTTTTTTTTTTTTTTTTTTAACAAGTGAGGCCTCTTCTTTCTGCATTTCTCTTTACCTCCTCCTCCACCTCCTCTTTCTAATGAACACCATATTCATTGGATTTCGTGTCAATGGCCCATTTGGTGGACTTGTTCCATATGAATAGGGTTCATCTTGTGAATAATAATAAAAGGCTCATATATGTGAACCAATATACATGAATGATGAAACGTTGTGCCACTGGTATTTCAACCTACCAAAACGTAATGCTGAACAAAGCACTGAAAAACATGACTATACTGTCCATCCGCCTGTGGTGTTTTCGCATGGTAACACTGCGTCACGGGCTTTAAATAGTTACGCTATGTGTAACTTTTAGGTAAATAAAAGAATATCTGGGTGTACATTTGCAACTGAAAAGTGTTTTAATAAATTACTGAATGCTAATTACACCGTTAATATTCGAAATAGGATATTATTATTAGTGTTGAATGTAAGCTGAATGTAACTATCTAAAGCCAGGGACGCAGTGTTACCATACGCAAACACCACAGGCGGATGGACAGATGGAAAAAAACAGAGTATAATTAGCAACATCAACCTCTCTGATGAAATGAAGGACATTACGAAGCCGTAACCTAACTCCAAGTGATGCTGCCAAATGCCTAAGGCAGTTAGGAGGAAAGATCTTGCAGCAAATCATCTTATATAAAAAAATAAATTAAGACTCGGTAATCGATATTTACGAATGTTTCAGTAGATTGCATATTAGAAACTGAAGGAATATAAGTTACTCTTTCAATTTTGTAAATTCCAAAAAAATTTCTCTAAGGAGACTATTCAAAGGTTTTAAACTACTTTTCAATGCAATGTTAAGCAGAATTTAAAACCATTAAGCTATACATGGTATATTCCATCACACTGAACTTTAAATGATTTTGAGAGAGAGAGAGAGAGAGAGAGAGAGAGAGAGAGAGAGAGAGAGAGACACACACACAAATTTGCTTATTTGAGTTTTTCCATTCCGAATTGACATTTTACCTGAATGCCAGCTAGGCCAGTCCGGGGATGAGTAACTAAACTACCTCGTCGGGGTCTTCTCCTACGTGGATAAGATACTATCCGATCACCCGTGGTAGTTATTCAAAAGTAATTGGGTCGGACTCTGACCTACCTTTAGAATTGGACGCTAGATGCCAAAACTATTTAGGGTTGCTCTCTGTATTGGCTTAGGTTAGAAGATGAACGGTGTCATCGCATCCTAGAGAGAGAGAGAGAGAGAGGAGAGAGAGAGAGAGAGAGAGAGAGAGAGAGGCTAAAACGAACTGCTTAACGGATAATTACCAGAGTAATGAGTTGCCGCTGGATCGTTAACGAAGATCGACCGTAATACGTAGCCTAACCGGTTGCGTGCAAGGTAAACTCGTTAAAGCTTGCCGAGACGTCCGTGCTGAAGCGCGCACGGACCAGAGAATGGCCCGTTATGGTCCGTACCTCGCGTGAACCAAGCAAGTTATCTTTCGTGTAGAGCGTGTTACCGGAACCGATTTATTTTTATTTTTATGTAGGTTACTGTATGAGGTCACTTCAGAACCTAAGGCAATCATTTTCATTATTCAAAGGTTTATTATTATTTCAATTTTTTTTTTTTTCAGTTTATAGTTCTATACCGGAAGTTTATTTTATACAGGTGAGTGAATTATGTCACCTTGGCCGGTTTAGCTTACGACTTCCATTGTTGCGATTTCATCCTTGTTCCGTTTTCCGCTTTTCATTCTGTAATAATTCGGCGGTTCAGTGTAAGAACTATTATTATTCAACAAAGGTTGCTTACTGTAAGTCCTTTTCGCCCGGATAAACCATCTCACCTTGCTTCCGATTTATTGATTTTTGTGGCTTTTTCCTAATCATCGATGCAGTTCAAATGTTATCTAATAATAATCATCATCATCATCATCATCATTATTATTATCATGATAATTTTTATTACTGGTAATAGTAGTTCAATATAAAAAAAATTACATGTATAAAAAAATGACATCAAAACATGGTGTCGAGACGATAAGTCCCGACCATGGGGACGTTACGAAACTGTCTCAAGATCCCAAGATTCCCTTGGTTCCAAGGTAAGGTCAGAGGTCAGTGGTATCACAGGCTGGTCTACTATGTAGCCAAGTACCGAACCTTCCCTGAAAAGACGGGACGCCATATCTTAAAACACTAACCATAGAATCTCCTTGTCAATAAACTTACAATGTTTCCCAAGCCCAAATACCCTCTTCCAAACTAATCTGGAATGATCGTGTGTCGGTCAAGTAACTAAAAATATTGTATTTATTTTGATGGGGTCTACGTTCAATAAATATATTGTATTGATAAGACAGTAGCTTTGACTTGTTTGTTCAAGTTAGAATCGGGAGTGTTTATTGCAGCTGATTCTATTTTTTTCAGACCCTAACTGCTAATACAAGAACTTGAGTTTAATTTTATTTTTTCCCTAACCTAACCTACCCTAACCTAGGGGCATGGCAAAATAACCGCGGCTGGTGCAATACTAGTATACGCCAAGAGATAAGTAAGCACACGATGTTTGTGTAATCTCAGGAATTTGTGTCCCACGGGCTGGACAACAGAAAGTCGAAACGTGGAGTTTATCATCCGTAGACTATAAGCGTTGCACACCACGAATGAATGGCTACCCATAGCGTTGTGTATATTAATTAAAAAAATTCCCCTTCGGTACATATATGAAAATATATCATTTGGGAGGTAAAGTGAATTTAGATATTAAAGGACATTTGTAGCTTGAATTGATATATAAATGGATCACGGTTCGATGTGATAATTATTCATAACAAAAGGCTACGTGCTGTCAAACGCTCGAATTGGCCAACATGGTAGACGGGGTTCCATATCGATTCTAATTACGAAAGCATCCAGATCGAGGGTGATTTGTAAGGTCAGAATCGATATGAACTTATAGCGTCTCTGTTGGCTGATTGGATAGCGTCACTGACGGTCCTGATTTCGTCCCCGTCCACTTGGACGGTGGTTCGATCCCATGGGGGGACGAAATTATTATCAATTAAAAAATTCCCCTTCGGTACATATATGAAAATATATCACTTGGGAGGTAAAGTGAATTTAGATATTAAAGGACATTTGTAGCTTGAATTGATATATAAATGGATCACGGTTCGATGTGATAATTATTCATAACAAAAGGCTACGTGCTGTCAAACGCTCGAATTGGCCAACATGGTAGACGGGGTTCCATATCGATTCTAATTACGAAAGCATCCAGATCGAGGGTGATTTGTAAGGTCAGAATCGATATGAACTTATAGCGTCTCTGTTGGCTGATTGGATAGCGTCACTGACGGTCCTGATTTCGTCCCCGTCCACTTGGACGGTGGTTCGATCCCATGGGGGGACGAAATTATTATCAATTAAAAAATTCCCCTTCGGTACATATATGAAAATATATCATTTGGAGGTAAAGTGAATTTAGATATTAAAGGACATTTGTAGCTTGAATTGATATATAAATGGATCACGGTTCGATGTGATAATTATTCATATATATATATATATATATATATATATATATATATATATATATATATATATGTATATATATATATATGTATATATATATATATAGTATATATATATATGTATATATATATATATATATATATATATATATATATATATATATATATATATATATATAAAGTACCAACAAATTCAAGTAAGTTCTAAAATAATTTACGCAATTTTCGGCGAAACAGACTCTTTAGGATCCGTTACACAAATAGAGGAACGCGTCTGATCAGCTGAGAGAGAGAGAGAGAGAGAGAGAGAGAGAGAGAGAGAGAGAGAGAGAGAGAGAGAGAGAGGGGCCTAAAGTGACAAATTTGTATTTTTCCAATCAAACAAACCTGGTTACGAGCAAAGAAGCGAAATCTGACTGGAAGCGGGTTCATTCCTGGCGGCCAGGCCCTAACGCTATTCAAATGCTAAACTATCCAAAATTATTGTATTTAAAAGGAAAATTCTTTCGGCAGATGAAACGTTACATCTTCAATTTCATCCCATATAAGGTTTACTTTGAAAAATATAAATTCAAATTTAATGATGTTAATCCTTTGATGGTTTAACTTGAAGCTTAAATTATCGCCTTTAGAGGGCCCGACTGATCAAATATGAATCACCAGATCCTCAAGAATTCTCCCTTTTGAGAAAAAAAAAAAAAATGACTGAAATTCCTTAGTGAGAAACAGGTTTGGAGTTGGAGTAATTACATGAATAAATACATTACAATTGCAATTACTGTCAACAAATTTCAATTAGTTACATTTGGCAATAGCAATTACATGACAATTACTTACAACAAATTCAATTACAATTACAGTTACAATTGCAAGGGATTTAGATGAGAGAGTCGACGCTAACCTTTGGTCAAGAAAAGATGTACTGAGGCAAGCGGGCGAGGCGAGCAAATCGAGCTAACATGGCTTCATAATTCATTTCCAGAAAGGTAAATTAATTCAAGTTTATTTCCAGAAGTATAAGTTTATTTCCAGAAGTGTAAGTTTATTTCCAGAAGTGTAAGTCTATTTCCAGAAGGGAAAGTCTATTTCCAGAAGGGAAAGTTTATTTCCAGAAGCGTGAGTTTATTTCCAGAAGTGTGAGTTTATTTCCAGAAGTGTAAGTTTATTTCCAGAAGTGAGAGTTTATTTCCAGAAGTATAAGTTTATTTCCAGAAGGGTAAGTTTATTTCCAGAAGTGTAAGTCTATTTCCAGAAGGGAAAGTTTATTTCCAGAAGCAGAGTTTATTTCCAGAAGTGTAAGTTTATTTCCAGAAGTATAAGTGATAGAAGAGCAGAGGTCGTATCAAAACTGTATTTATTGGCACTACTAACTAAATACTTGGGTTATGCCGTTCAGTTCTGGTCACCTTACATAGGATGGAGATAGATTTACTTGAATCAGTACAGACAACCCATCACTCCATATGGAGTCCGACCCTTACCACTTAAATTTTATAATTACAATTAAATTATAAATAAAATTATCCTGTAATTAATTACAATTCAATTAAATTACAATTACTCCAACCCTGTTGAGAAACAGTTTAATGGTAAATGTCGACTGAAAAAGTTACAAAAAGAATTTTTTTTTAGAATAATAAAATAAAATAGATAATGTGGACTCAAGGCCCAAGCCCTGGGACCTATGAGACCATTCAGCGCTGAGAGGGAAATTGACAGTAAAGGTTTGAAAGGTGTAACAGGAGGCAAACCTCAAAGCAGTTGCTCTATGAGACAATTGTTAGGAATGGGTGGATAGCAAGATGGAAGAAGGAGAATATGAAAGGAAGTAGAGTAAAAGGAATGAAAGGGGTTGCAGCTAGGGGCCGAAGGAACACTTCCAAGAACCTAAATAATGCCTACAGTGCACCACATGAGGTGCGCTGACGGCAGTAACCACATACGAGAAAGACCATTTAAGCAACATTTTATTGCCAATTTTGCAGTCTTTGCACTGTCGATGATCAGCAACTCAAGGATGATCTACTGCGCGAACGTAGTATTGTCAATTTGATAGTAATCCAAATATTCCTTACTATTTGAGTAAAACCCATTCGATCTATTTTAGAATCGTTATCATTTAAAGCTTAGCATTATTACCGCAACTTCTGCAATCCAACCAGCATCCACTGGGTGACCAGGACTGTCCCACTGATTGATTGATTATGGTTACTATAACTGGCGTTGCAACATCTTCGTTGTTGACGACGTGAAAAAATTAAAATTTGTTGACGACGTGAAAAAAATTAAAATAGGAAACTAAAAAATAAACAATATAAATACAAAAGGAGTTTCTTATAATATATATATATATATATATATATATATATATATATATATATATATATATATATATATATATGTATGTATGTATTCATAATACCATCCATACATTCACACCTACTGTACACATGTCCAGTACATAACGTCTCCCTGAGCAATCCCAGCCCTTTCTACCTGAGCAACCCTAGCTAAGTTTTCCCCCAAATTGACCATGGACCCCCTCCAAGTTTCGATGGAGGAGGAGGTCACCCTCCAACGACCCTCCAGTCACTCACCGAGGACGGGTGGCTGAGGTCCAGTCAGGTCTGGCTGGTAGACGAGGTAGTGGAGTAGTATGTAGACGACAAATGCCGCTGGCAGGAAGGACAGCCATCTTTTGACCTGGAGCCAACCCATGTGGAATCTGGAAAGAAAGAGAGAAAGAAGTTAAAATAATAATAATAATAATAATAATAATAATAATAATAATAATAATAATTAAGAACTTCACAGCTTCGTGAAAACAAATTGTTAAAAAATATCCAATTATATATTAAAAATATATTTCTACGTAAAAATATATAACAAAGACTTTCGAACACCTGAACGGTGTTCCCCTCCTCAGAGTACCGTTACACTGAAAGTCTTTGCTATATATTTTTTACATAGAAATATATTTTTAATACATAATTGTGGATATTTTTTAGCATAATAATAATAATAATAATAATAATAATAATAATAATAATAATAATAATAGCGGTGGAGGTGAGCCGTTCCAGGGTGGAATCGTCGTCTCTGTTGGCGTTCCATGATTAGCATCTTAATTTCTGGAACTACTAAAAGCCATACGAACATGAATGCTAATTCTGAAGATTCTTCTAAAGAGAGCATCTTTCTTGTTCCCAAATCTTCTAAGATGAAGTTACACGCTCCATATACATTTACATCCTGACTGGAACCCTTCACAGTTGACCAAATATAAACCACATTCAATAGTTTGTTTGTTTGTATGGTGTTTTACTTTGCATGGAACCAGTGGTTATTCAGCAACGGAACCAACGGCTTCACGTGACTTCCGAACCGCGTCGACAGTGAACTTCTACCACCAGAAATACACATATCTCACACATCAGTGGAACGCCCGAGAATCGGTCTCACGGCCACCGAGGTGGCAGGCCAAGGCCATACCGATCACGCCACTGAGGCGCTATAGCTAGGTCTACAGAAGCACTGGATTTTTAAGATAGCAGACCATATATAGTAATCGACTTGGGATGCTCATTGATAATAACTTCACCGAGATGGGGAAAAAAAAACTACACAAAAATGTGTGTGTGTGTGTGTAAATCAAACATCCCTCCCTTTCCTATAAAGTAGAAATGCCCAGACAGCACTGCTGCCAACACACATACAGCAAAAGCTGCTACAGTGCTCTTCTTCGGAAAAACAACGAAGCGAGGACTTCAATTTCAGATTTATAATCCAGCGGCGTTACACTCACCTCTTGCGAAATGTGAGCCTTTAAAGCGTACCTACCCTGTCTATAAAATTCAGGGCAGGCTGCGGTTCAATCAAACCCTCGCATACAATAGTAAATCCCTGCTCAGGTCGGAGGAAATCTTCCCCTTTCTATCGTAAAATTCTTTTCCACTCTTGCACTCGTATCGTCCTTCAAAAAAGAACAAGTCGGCGCAACCTAGTTTTCTGTAGTTTATAATGAAGGCCATCGAAAATAAATCTATCCTTAGGTGGTCTCGGTATGAGCCGCGGTCCAGGAAAGCTTTCAGCCGGCCGTGGTGGCCTGTGTTGCTGCACTGCCAGAAGCACGGTCATGGCTAACTTTAACCTTAAATAAAATACAAATTACTGAGGTTAGAGGGCTGCAATTTGGTATGTTTGGTGACACGAGGGTGGATGATCAACATAGCAATTTGCAGCCTTCTAGCCCCCGTAGGTTTTAAGATCTGAGGACGGACAGAGCCACAGAAAACCTTTCCAATTCCAGCAAAGCACAATAAAACCTTACAAAAACGAAACATGTTAATCACATAACAAAAGATATTCGAACAAAATGTCCTTTACCTTTGAGAAAAATACATCAAAATCTTATTCGTTTTCATAACAATTGCAAAGACCTTTAGACGTCTCGCTCGTTGTGAGGTCATTTCAATTTCAAGCTCCTAATGCCTTGATAAGATAAGATTACTTTAGCTCTGCGCAGAGATTACGAATGACGTCGAAGAGGCTGCAATATTCTGCTCTTGCTGAGAATTTCCACATCAAATTTTGGATGAGAAATCTCGACTCCCACAAATGAATTCTCAATTTGCTTTGGACAGTAACTTTCGAAAGAAAAATTTCTTTCGATATTGCAAAAGAGGACCCGCTATTCATAGTTAAATGGAAATGATTTTAACGGACCAGTGAACTTCCATTTCTAGAATTTAATGAAGATTAACAATTTAATCTTAATGAAGATTGAGATTAACTTCTAGAAATGGAAATTCACTGGTCGTTAAAATAATTTCCATTTTACTATGAATAGCAGGGCCTCTTTTGCAAGATCGAAAGCCCTTTTTCCATTTTTAAATCGTGACTATATGAAACTGACCCGGTGAACATCCAAGGGGGTCTTAAGAGTGTAGATCATAATTAGGTGGTCACCCATCCAAGAAGTGACTCGACCCAGCGTTTCTTAACTTCCCAGATTAGACGACTAGCGGTACAGCGAATGTGTTGTCAGCGCCGCCGGCAGCAACACCGTAAATATCCAGGCATTGTTCTTACGAAGGTCAATATCAACGAATGACTACTTTTGAGCTGCAAATTATTACATTTTAGACGAGATATACGAGTGAGTTCATTCTCGGCTTACTGTCCTCCGGTTCATTGAATTCTTGAATAAAAAAAAAAAATATCACTTCCGAATTCCGGTGCAGTATATAAAAAAATATATATTTGCCTACTTGTTTTTCTGTATTTGTTGCCTCTGCGTATTTATCTTTACTGTGACTTCTACTTCATAAAACTTTATTTGCTTCGTCTTTTGAGTGTTTTCTCCAAAAGCCAATATATACACTGGCAGATTCCGAGAAAGCTAATGACTGACTGATCATCAGGTTTAGGCCTTAAAGGCCGAGCGCTGGAACCTATCAGGGTTATTCATCAGAAAGACGGCAATAACAATAAACTGAAAACAGAAAAAAAAAGAATCACAACAACTAGGCATGATCCGACCACCAGCTTACTCGGGTGTGTGATAAAATCTACGGTCAAGCAGCGAGTTGTTTCTCCAACGAAAATGAAAATGAACACGCTAAATTTTATTAAAGATAATTGCTCTGTACTTGCTAACATGCAAATTTTTTTTATTCTAATAAATAAATATAAAAACTTAAAATTCCCGTACCTTTTAACTCAACGCGAAAACACCTATTTCAGATCTTTTTAGGCTTTTCCATAGAGCTTTCCTAACGCCCCCCCCCCCCCAACAACAACAAGGTAGTTTGTAGGCTTACTCCCCGAGTAAGAAAAAACAACAGCATATAAATTTCCCAGCTTCGCAATTTCCAGTTTCAATTCCGTACCTCCTCAGGCCATAACTTTGTAATTGCGCCAACCACAAATACAAATATACAATTCCGTCCAAGGAATGCTCCAAATGGGTTTCCGCGATTCCCGCCGCCCACTAAACGCTATCAAATGACAGGAAAGAATTCCTTTTAATGCCAGAAGACAATTGGTACGTTTTCATCGAATTCTCCAAAAAAAAAAACCCACTCGTTCTCATCTGAGGGGAAATTCCGTCAATTTGAGCGATCTATGTTGCAGCAACCTAAAAAATACCTCATAATGATGATAAAATTATTCTAAATTGAAATTGAATTCCATTGTGTAACCTATCCGCAATGGGGTAAACAAATACGCGTGAATGAATTTGCTCACAATCCAAATAAATCTCCAGTAAAAAGTAAAAACAGACAATGATTGTATTTCCTCCCTTCTCTCCGACGAGTCACTTTCAGTTTCTGTAAGTCCACTGACCATAAAAGTAATTCCGCCGTCGAACGCAAGAAGAAGAAGAAGAAGAAGAAGAAGAAGAAGAAGAAGAAGAAGAAAGGAGGAAATACCAAGCCCAGATTGCTAACCATTATTGTACGTGCGATCGGACAGCTCTCGTCAGGTGTCGACGACCTCTCTCTCTCTCTACTTCGTAGGGGAACCTTGGCGAGTCTTAATTTAAACCTGGCTTCAGATTTCCGCGTCCGTTCTCAATGCCTCCCACCTTATGGTAGATGGCCGAGTTCCGCTCGCCGCCCCTATCTACTGCATCGATATAACATTTTCAAGGCCGTTATCTCAACGAAAAGAGATAAAAACCGAGCCGTTTCGTGCACCTGAATCAGCATAGATTTTTTTTTTTCATATATCATCCCGTGTGTTTACTGACTTCCGGCAGCAAGCGAGTTTGCCGTCCGTTAAACTATCAGTCAACAATTGCTGGGCAGAATGGATGGCGTCCGCAGGTCCGTGCTATCTACTCAAATGAATAATTGTTATAAACTGCATGCAATCGAGTACTAGTCATGTTACACACCGTGGCTAACATGCGGGTAACATTCCACACCCAATGGAAAATTCGCACAGTACAGCTTTGTTGTCCAAAACCAACAGCAGCATTAAGTATCGTTAAAGCAACCGTATAACCTTTTCGTTCATTCCTTTACAACAGTATCAGCTGGTAGATGTGGAATAAAATCTACGACATCTGAAACCACAATTTGATCTCGCCGAAATGTTATTGTCTGAAAGACCAGTAACCCACCTGGACAATTCTGTCGCTCACATACATAGCAATGTCTTGCGAGATAAAAACCCCTATAGGTACTAAGGCTTTCCCCAAAGATTAGCTTTTTATCCATAAGCAATCTACAAAGTTTCAGAAGCTATTGCTCATTTATAGTCATTCAATTAACGTCGCAACCAAGGTCTAGACCTTGGTGACAGCAATGGTTATTGCCGTAGGTCAAAATAGATAAATATTGGTCAAATTCGTGGAAGAATTAGGCCCGACAAACTAGACAACCCAGCAAATTCCCTGTGGAAATCACAAACTCAAGGGTTAACCCAGTCTGGCAAATCTTGCTATCATACAAGCGGAGGTTATCATACAAGGGGAGGCTATCATACAAGCGCAGACTGGGATTCTCAGGGTTTTTCCGTATCTCCATAATCTATATTTTTTTGTCGCTGTTGCGTCCCTCCCTCGACGCTCTATGCAAAATAATGAAGACATTACTCACTACGTAATAGCAAGGACACAATCAAAACAATGTATATTAATCTTAGATGAGTTAACCGTAACAACACCTGTCGTGATAACAATCCTTCCTTTGGCAGAACAATGATCAGGAAGTTTCTTAGCAAGAACGTAGGATTCACTGTATGTTAATTCAGATTCTGCATAATATTCCTCATAGTAATTCAGCAACCAAAAAGGAAAAAAACACACGCAAACGATGAGAGAGAGAGAGAGAGAGAGAGAGAGAGAGAGAGAGGGGTAATTTTACTTGCATGGCGCGACCAAAAGTTTGGTTACCGGATTCGGAAACTGCCCTTTCACAACCACCACCAGCCATAAAACACCAGAACTCTCCCCACATAGGCCTATAGGCAGGGTTGACAAGAGGTTTCTGTGCGTGTGTTTGTGGCTTGGAAGAGAGAGAGAGAGAGATACTCCTTGACTTCCTGGTGAAGAGGCACGAGAAGATTGCTCAATCACACGCCTCGACAATAAGAGGTTTTCTTGTCATTAACTCCAAACGATGAAGCAATCATAAACTAACAAAACTTATGATTAACAGTAATAAACAAAGCGTATGTCGAATGCGTCTATAACGCTCAGTAGTGAGAAATGGGGTGTTTTATAGTAATACCTTTATCTGCCCTTTCTCAAAACTAAAACTGAACGTTTTCATACCGATACATCACAACCTACAAAATGACCCACATAATAATATAGACGAATTTTTATCACATCACTCTGATTCATACACATGAATTAGGCCACATATGTCTTTGAATGTCCCAATTCGCTCAACCTCGAAATTAATATGTTTTCATATACTATATGTTAACCGAGGGGGAATTTTTTAGTTGTTAATAATTTTGTCCTCTCGTGGATTCGAAGTAGCGCACAGAGCTAGAAATCATGAGCCAATTTAGATATTAAAGGACATTTGTAGCGCGAATGATATATAAATGAATCACGGTTCGATGTGATAATTATTCATATATATATATATATATATATATATATATATATATATATATATATATATATATATATATATATATATATATATATATATATATATATATATATTATATATATATATATACTGTTTCTAACCTCAATAAGGCAATATTTATTATGATACAGTTAACGGACTACTAGGAGTATAGAACTGAATGACCGGAACCTAAATACTTAACTGAGGGTTCAAAAGAGTAAGTAACACAACGCTTATAATGTTGAATAACACGCCGGTGATAGACTCGTGATATCACAAAAAGGTCGTCTGCTTAAGCAGTTACATTACACACACACAAAAAATGTGCACTTCTAAATGTCACATGGGCGGGGATGGGTGGGTGGGTGTTATACAACTTCCTTTATCGTTAGAAAAGTCAGTCTCTCCTCTCTCTCTCTCTCTCTCTCTCTCTAAAAAAAAAAAAAAAAAAAAAAAAAAAAAAGTTGGGTGAACTACCTCGTCGAGTTCAATCCGTTTTTGGTGACATCCATTTCTACGAGCTTCAAGTCTCTCGTCTACAATTTTTCTTTTCCTCTTATTTCTTTCTCTAGCTAAGGTACGGCATCCCCCGCAACAGTCAGCTAACGACTTGGTACATAATTAAGAGGCTTAGGGCAACAGACGCAAACTGGATTTGTAAAGAAGCCGTCCATCTCGTCTCTCATATTATTTGGAGAGAGAGAGAGAGAGAGAGAGAGAGAGAGAGAGAGAGAGAGAGAGCACACTAGCAAACGACACAAAAACGCTATCAATGAAAGACTGGGAGATTTCCAACGAGACACATCCTCTGGGACGCACGAGCTGCTGCCTCTCGAGAGCTTTGCTTACTGCTGCTATTTCGATAAGAAGTCCGGCACAGAATCGAATGACTTCTATACCGAAGAGAAATGAATAGTTTCCAAACATTCCCTTTACAAAAACTGGGCTACACAACGACTGTTTCATTACTAGGCCTCCAAGCTGGTGTCATGCTAACAATGCAATAATTTTTCAATGATCTTAAATTTTCTTTCTTTATATTTCTATCCTATACCCACGCATTTTCAATGGGCATGTTTTGTATCGTAAAACAAGTGAAATATGCGCCGAAAACTTCGGCGCAATCGAGTTTTCTATACAGCGTAAAATGCCGTGCGAGCAGTGGCTCAAGAAACTATCAGCCATTGCCTGGTGGTGGCCTGTCCTATAGCGTTACCATATGCTCAATCATGGCTGAATTTGACACTAAGTAGAATCAAAACTACAGAGTCTAGAGGGCTGCAATTTGGAACGCTTGATGACTGGAGGGTGGATGATCTACCTACCAATTTGCAGCCCTCTAGCCTCTATGGTTAAGCTCTGGGGGCGGACAGAAAAAGTGCGGACAGACTTTTACAGGAAAACTAACAACTCACTAAGGCGGGGCGAATGATGACGCCGATTTATGGTAAAGTTCAAAGGCACGTCTTTCTACGAAACAAAAGTACATGACACAATATATCGCGGGCGAGCAGGATGTCTGCACACGAACATGCCACCGGAAACCAATTGGTCATTCTAAGAAAAAAAAAAATGACCGTTATACGAAATTTCCACGACGAATTGAAGGAAGGGACGAGCAGTGTGACCCTCGTCAAGCCTAAAATGACGAATATCTTAAGACCTCAGCTCCTACTATCAACATAATTCCATCTTCCAATACAGCAACGCACCCGCCACAGGACGATCAACAACTTCAATGTTGCATATAAAGATCGCAAAGTAAAGTATTCATTACTATAGTACGTTCACATCAATCGTGCATTTGATGCCTAGGCCAGTCCCTTACGACGCTCCTGATTGGCTGTTGATAAGCCAATCACAGGGCTGGAGAGACTCAGTCTCTCTCGAGAGTTCACACATAGGCAGGATGAATAACTTGATCACGAAGTATATAAAACAGGACCGAAAGTACTCGGCTATCTCGCTTTTTCATTTTTTCCTTCGTGGCAAAAAAACTTTATTTAAGGCAGGATGTATGTTCCACTTCTCCCGAGGGATACTTTTGAAAGACGTATCCCTCAGGAGAGGTGAAACATAGATCCTACTCATGTGAACTCTCTCGAGAGACTGAGAGCTTCCAGCCCTGTGATTGGCTTATTAACAGCCAATCAGGAGCGTCGTAAGGGACTGGCGTAGACATCAAATGCACGGTTGATGTGAATCAACTATAGGGCAATAATCTACTATATGAAAGAAGATGCCAAACAATGTTTGTTACTCAAGCCACAAAATAACCTGTGAAATACTTCAATCTTCACGAGGATACAAGGAAAACATCTATACATCATCTACGGCGGTTTACCCGGGTATAAACGAACATGTCGACGTTTAAAGAATCTCCGAGCAGTATTAGTGCCTCTCAATCGGAATGCAAACATGGAACCCCTTTAACCCTTTCAGAAAGGTACATTCACTGAAGTCTGCGGCCGAGATGAAGGTTCAAATAACTTCTTACAGGTTAATAGCTGTGGTCAAGCAACTTAGCACAGATCAATAGTCAGACCAAGCAACTTTTTTTTTATGACGGTATTTTTGTGGGTCGCTACATGTTACTATAGCTGGTTCACTTAAGGTAGATTCCTGGATGAGCCCTATGCCTACGAGACGTTTGTTTGGCGGCCGCTGATTGGCTGGTACCGGGAGGTAGGCAGCTCCCAGCCAATCAGCGGCCGCGAAACCAACGTCTTGTAGGCAAAGGACTCACCCAAGAATCTACCTTAAGTGAACCAGCTATAGTCATACGCTTTCCTGTGTTGCGATTAAAAATCGTATTCACGTCGCTTGCTTTTACGTTCGAGGTGGTCCTGTAGCAGCTTCGTATCATCCTATATGTTTCAAGTAAGATAGATTCTAATCGAGCTATAATAGTTTGTAGATATATATATATATATATATATATATCTATATATATATAAACATATATATATATATATATAGATATTTATTAGATAAATATATATTTAATATAGATATGGTATATTTTATTATTATATATTATATATCTATGTATAGAGTTATATATATATATATATATATTATATATCTTATATATATATATAGATATATAGTTTCCAATCGTCTCCAAACTTTTCTCCTGATTAAATACTATATTTAAATAAGTCAGCAACACAGCTACTAATTGAACTTCAATATTCTTGTTATCAATTGGTACTTGTATTCAAACAACTGTTAACCAGATCAACAGCTATTTCCAATCAGCTCTGCTCCAGATCAACAGCTATATTCAAATAGCTCTGCTCCAAATTTAGAAAGGGAAAAAGATGGTGAACGCTTTCCAGCTCAGCAGGAAGACAGCTGACCGACCAGGAAGGGAGAGAAGCAGTTAAAGTTACTGGTTATTTTCACTTTCAATAAGTTGGATATTTGCTTGGAGATTGGGCCCCGCCCTTACGTCGGTGGGGATTACCTCGTCGAGAGCGGGGAATTTGTTTGTTGCCCTTTCGAGTTTTTTTTTTTTTAATTAATTAATTTTTTTTTGTCATGAAATGCGGGAAAGTTTGCAATATAACTAGAATCACTGATATTGTTGCAACAAAATTCCCACAAAGGTGGCGAAAGCCAGACTAGAAATTACCCAACTGATATATCAATTGATGTGTCACTTCCTACTCATCCACTGGTGTCAGGAGGGGGGGGGGGGGGGGGGGTGGGGGGGGGGGGGAGGGGGGGGGGGGGGGTGGGGGGGGGGGGGGGGGGGTTTGCAGTAAGCGTATTATCAACATAATGCTTTGGGCAGGAAACTGAGGGCAGTCATTTTTTTTTTCTTTGGAGTATCTTCGGCCACAGCAGCAATGCTTTCTGCCTTTTATTTTTCATCAGCTTCCTCTTGTCTCTTCACATATTGCTGTTCAACTTCCTGAACTATTTATATCTCGATCCATTTATCAAGTCTAGAAAGATTTGTATTACAAACACTTTCATAAACACTTCTTGAAGTCTAGAAAGCTCCGTTAGAAACACTTACATAAACAATTCAAGTCTAGAAAAAAAAACTATTACAAATACTTTCATAAATAAAAAGAAGGAAACATTTCAAAAATTCACTCACGAAATCCTTCACGCTATAAAAAACTTACCAAAAATAGTTCTTACTAACCTAAAGAAAATCAATACTGATCAGCTATTTTAATCTATATCGTTTAGTCAAGAAATTCCTCAATGCCCAATCACCGGTGTGTGTGATATTTTCTTTAAAGTCCTTAACATTCTGCTTAGTAAAAGAATTTCGCAGCATAAAATTAATCTGTTTTATGAATAAACTACTCGATAGAGGGGCCCATTTGTTTTTAATACATAAATCGCTCAAAATTGAGCCATCGTATCTAATACACATTTCCTATTGATTATTAATTATTATTATTATTGTTATTATCATTCAGGAACAAACTACATTCTTATTTATTCCCTCCAACGAACATTGCGTAACTCATTAACACTTGGCAATTAGTATAAAAAGGTTCAGGAGTCCTTTGTAATCAAGAATACCATAGCTTTTACCTAAGGAAACCCAAAGCCACAAATCCGACGGACAAAGAACCCTTTTCCCTCTCGAGGGAAAGTAGAGAGACAAATGGCATTCACCAAAGGGCAACAAAGCTTTGCCCCACCTGACCCAGATTGGGAGGGCACCGTGCACAGCCACGATATATAGGCTCAGTGGGTCCTGGGTACACCCGAAGGGTTCAGAGATCGAAAGCCCTAGAGAGACACACACACACGACCTGTTCTCCGACCGAACCAGTACAGAACGTGAATCGTAATGTCTCTTTGTTGGGACGACGAAGGCCCCTTTTCAACTCTCACTGTGAGGAGCATCATAACACAACCAGGCGATGGCAACATTTGCGGTCTGGGATAGATAGGGCGCAATCTGATATCATATGGACGGCTAGAGTACGGCATAACGCAAAGCAGGCTATAATGTCTGGTGTATAGTGAAGTTCTTTGGATATTTTAAAGATATTACAAATTCCAATTGAACCCATACACACACACATAAGGTAGAATCTACTGGTTATTTTTACCAGACACATATGTAAATGTAATAGCCACGATGCCCTCTTAACTTCTCAGATTCTTTGCTCTTTTTTGGATGCGCTTGTCGCTACAAAGAATCGAGATCCAACTTCATTTAGGTGTGTATATATATATATATATATATATATATTTATATATATATAATATATATATATACTATATATATATATATAATATAATGTAACGTTCTCTTTTCGGCTTGAAAATGTTGTTATGAAGAAACAACGAAAGGGGTCGCAAATAAAATGTGGTGGTTCTTAACCTACTAAGCTCTTCTTTTCCTTTTGAGATAGATTTCCAAAACCTCTGCCGACTTTCACTATATATCTATTTATTTCCATATATATATCAATACAATATGTATATATATACACACACATATATATGTATGTGTGTGTGTGTTTGCATGTATGGATATGTAAACATATACAAACAAACATACGAATAAACGCACACACACACAAATAAGGCCTGATTTAGGAGCAATCTATTTCTCACAACAAAAGATGCTCTTCCAACGAGAAGAAATGAACCCACTCAGATTTTGATAAGGCGTACAATTGCGGGGATCTTCATGGACTCTATAATAACCATAGAAGACTCTTTTTGTACCTTCACGAGACGGGCGAAGGAGGTAGGGCTTAATCGAAGGACTCGAGGAGGGGCAAGGGTCGCAGGGGCGCTGCAAGGTGAGAGGGTAAAGGCTTCGAGTAAACCGTTACCCAGTATGACCTGTTCTTGCCCTTCTCCTTCTCCGTCACACTTTTCCCTCGTGTCTCTCTCTCTTTGTGGACGACTTCGTAACTCTTGCTTTCGACGTAGCGAAATTGAAGAGAGGATATTCAGAGTCTACGAGATGCCAAAAATACTACTTGTGATTACCACTACTGCACTAACAACAGTGCTCTCTCTCTCTGCATGAAAGAATGGTGTGATCTTATACTACATCTCCCATCGAGACTCCCAGGGGAAAAAATTCCAAGCAACATTCGACTTGACACTTAGTACAGCTTTCTCGCCCAGACGAGGAGGAGCCAGTTTACAACGGGATCCTCTGTTGTGTGTGTGAGTGAAAAAGGCCCTTCTCTTTCAGAGAGAGAGAGAGAGAGAGAGAGAGAGAGAGAGAGAGAGAGAGCTCGACACCATGTAGTGTGTGCGTGTGTGTGTGTGGGTGACTGGTAAAAATGTCCTGCTAAAACAGAATTCCACCTAATAAAAGGAGCCTATGAAAACGCCAAAATATAGAAAGTAAGTAATATATTTCATATTTGAGAAGTGAGGAGAGAGACTGCAGTCTCTGAAATATAGTACTGACGTTCTATATTCGGCGTTTTTATGGTCTCCTTTTATTATATATATATATATATATATATATATATATATATATATATATATATATATATATATATATATATATATGCGCTTGTTACTGTGACTATATCCCATTTCCTGAAAAATAAACAGGCTATACAAGAATTCAAGGGTAAAGAGCACGGAGCTCCTAATTTCGTCGAAAGAAACTTCTGGTGCCAAACACACGAGAGAGAGAGAGAGAGAGAGAGAAGAGAGAGAGAAGAGAGAGATGGAGAGAGAGGAGACTGTGACAATATAAGGCGCTCATCACATATTCGAGCTTGTATTTTGATTTAACCCAAAAAACCCAAAAAAAAAAAAAAAAAAAAAAAAAAAAAAAAATACAATACTGAAATGACAACTACATACCAATCCTTGTCTGTTACATTCTGGCATCACCACTTCATCAAAACCGGACCTCTCGGGCTACCACATTCGTCAGCGATACATTATCATCCAACATATTTTCCCGATAAGAATTTTTTTGATTGATTTCTCAACTGTTTATGCAAGTGGGAGTACGTTACATCTTTTTATATAGAATGTTCTGGTCACATCACGCAAGTGATACATTATCTTTAAATATTGTGCAACTGATAGCTTTACTTTCTGTAGTTCCTCACTTGTTTGTACAAAGAAAACCACTTTATTTTTTTCATTTGCAAAAACTTACAAAGTCTAGCACAACAACAGGCTACCCAGACACTGAACGCGTGTAGGGGGACAGGCCTCTCAGTGAATGGCATTTGCTGTGATAATATAAAAAACTTTTCCACCATAGTGATTTAACTACACGAACGTCGTTCATCAGGTAGTGTTACAAAATATAAATGATTTCAAGACTGCATAGGGGTATTACAATACATTATATATATATATATATATATATATATATATATATATATAATATATATATATATATATATATATATATATATATATATATATATATATATGAAACTGTAGTGATAAGCGTATCCAAAAAGGAGCAAAGAATGAGAGATTAAGAGGGCATTGTGGTTATTAAAATTTCAAGTGTATCTGGTAAAAATTACCTGTAGATTCTACTATACACACACAAATACATACACACACACGACACACCACACACACACATATAATATATATATAAATATATATATTATATGTGTGTGTTGTACATTAAAAAAACTAATTTGAACTACTGCTCTAATATATACACTTTATCACGTTTCTGATAAAGTGTATATGTATATATAATTAGAGGAACAAAACTCTGCCATAAATCACAGTGGGTAATGTAGAATTTATTACTTCTTGCCATGTTACAATGTATATTTTAAACAAGTGCTTAACTGAATGCATTACAATGAGATCAGAATAACTCTTCAAAGGTAACGCTTGGGCAAAAATTGAAAAATACCCTAATTCTAATGTTGGTCACAAGTTTTTGCCGCAGAATGAAATAAACTACAGTATAGTCTCTGTACAATATGATACAGCAGTTACAGGTCTGTTGACTATGTGGAGAGAGCAAATATTGGACGAGATGTCAACACCCTTTCAAAAAAAAAAAAACAAAAAAAAAAAAAAAAAGTTTCTGTCAACATCGATACTAACGGGAGATATATGAAGCAACTCCTCTCAACCTAGCCCGCTGGGGATTCGAACTCACGCACACCAGCGGCGCGAGGCTGTTGGAACTCCCATTGTGAGGAATGCCTCAAGAATGCCATCAAAATCAAATGAGTCAATTCGTCAAGAACTCCTCGTAGATTTATGTTTATTAAAAACACTGAAAATTATAAAAAAACCGGATGATTAAGATAAGACGTTTGAGAAGAACTGGGATGTTTGTTTTAACAAGAAAATACTTTTCAAAAGATTTAAAGACTTAATATCTTTCATTTTTTTTTAACTATGTGATTTTTCTAAAAAACGATTCAACTCAGTTTGTACGTGTGTGTGTGTGTGTGTGTGTGTGTGTAATACATACATACTGAGAGAGAAAGAGAGAGGGGGCGGTTACGAGTGCCTCTATCAACACACGTATTAATATAATCTCATAAAAACACCTGTTTTTGTCGTAGATGCAACGATAACTCTTTAATCGTTCACGGCAGAGTCAAGGTCTCTCTCTCTCTCTCTCTCTCTCTCTCTCCTCTCTCTCTCTCTCTCTCTCATTCAGCCAAGACACTTTTCAATTTCCTAGTGATTTTTGAGTCTGAAAGAGCCCATTCCACCAAAGCCTTCTGATGTGAAGAAAGGGTAACCTGAAAGTAACACAACTAAAAAAAAACGGACATTAATTCCGACCGCCAGTGACCAAGAGACCGAAGGCGAAGGGTTCCACACAGACCCATCGAGAAACCAAACCAAAAACCGTCTACCGCTGCGGCATTCCAACCGCCACTATGGCCGAGAAGATGCCAGCTGCCCCTACATTCTCCAACTTCGACGACAAATCAAACATATTGATATAAACGAGAAGAGACTTTACCTAAAACGTACTTGCCACAAGATGCGTAACTCCCTTCGTATGCAACGACGGCCAGCGACGGAGCTACTCAAGATAACGAAGCAGCGAATGAAGATAAGATCGACCGGGAACGTGTGGTATTTATAAAATATTGAAGAGTCCAACGGCCCCTAATCTGTGGACGGACGCGTCCAGTTTCAACGTTGATACTGACGGATTATAACCCCCGATTAATTATTGAGTGTGAAACTCTCCTCGAGACTTTCTTTCAGCCAATTAAGAGGCTTGAGGAATTATTAGCATGAATTTACGACACCATAAACTGGAAGGAAAGAAGGCCGTATTCTTTATCTCGTCACTCACACATATGTATGTGTAAATGATAAATTTATCTCTTAAAAAAAGGATAAGTCTCAAGTATAAAAGGCCCATTAAAACACATTAGTTTAAAGCTTTAAACCAGTGTTTTAATGGGTCTTTTATACTTTATATATATATATATATATATATATATATATATATATATACACGTATATATATATATATATATATATATATATATATATATATATATAAAATATATACTGGAGACAGAGAGAGAGAGAGAGAAGAGAGAGAGAGAGATGAGAGAGAGAGAGAGAGAGAGTTGGAAGGAACCAAACAAACACTGCAAATGAAAACCGAAGACAATCCTTCCTAGAATGTCGCATGGTGACATCAGACGTTTATGCCTTATACGAAAAAACTTCAAACCGCCTTAAAAACTGCCGAACTGGCAATCGGCTATAAAACTGCACAATACCAAGCAAAATTAATAAAATTAATGACCGGAGGGCCGTGTGTGGGGCGCGATGGAATTTCCAGAAATAACCTGGAATTTGCCGGCAGCGTGTTTAGTCAAAAAATATGAAGGCTGAAACATGCACCATAATAAGCGGCAAATTATAAGTTTCGACTGAAAGAATGGAATCATTTTCCTTCCACATATGAGATTTCAGCTACGAGAGAGAGAGAGAGAGAGAGAGAGAGAGAGAGAGAGAAGTATTATACCTAGGGGATTTAAGACGGGAATATTACCAAACATTTGACAAATCAGATTTACCAGTTAAGACATTTTTAGAATAAGACCATGAGAGAGAGAGAGAGAGAGAGAGAGAGAGAGAGAGAGAGAGAGAGAGAGAGAGAGATAAACCTTATCTATATATGATAATATATAATTTACAAGAAAATGTATTATACCAAGGTGATTTAGGACGAGAATATTACCAAATATTTGACAAATCAAATTTACCAGCTAAGACACTTATAGAATAAGAAGAGAATAAAGAATTTAGGCCAAAGGCCAAGCCCTGGGATCTATGGGGTCATTCACCCTTACTTATAATGTTAACGCAAGCAAATGCTACCTATTCATTGATTTGTTGACTGATCTACCGGATGTCTGCCTTCATAGCTTTTGTATTTCAGGCCTATTCCAATTATATGATCAATCTGAATAATAATAATATAATACTAATAAAATTCGAGTCTGGAAAACATGACACAACCACCCACCACTTGCAAACCGGTTTGTCCTCGCCGGGTGAGGGGTGGGGGTTGGCAGCGGGAAAGGGGACACACCCATCCTCCCCCTGCAAACCTGTTTGTCCGCCCCAGGAGGGGTAGGGTAGGTAGATGATCGGGAGGGCAGGGGAGACAGAAGCTCCAGGTTCCAGCGCAAGTAGTGAGCGCCAACAAGCTCGTATATATTAAAAATAATAATAATAATTAATCCGTCTATCCCAGTCCAGATTCCAGTTATACGCCGATGCCAAGCCAAGGCTGGGATGATGTGTCAATCTCTGTCTCCACTCGAAAGTGAAATATACATTCAGCGTCATATCCCTCACTAGACATTGTTGCTCGCTTCACAGGTGGGCTGGCGCCAACTGACAATGAGGTAGCTTTTACAGATGAAAGTTCATTCAATAACTCTGCTAAATAGCCAGTCTTGAACACTTTCTACAGTTTTCAATCAGTTGTAAGCTTCGTTTCTTTAAGAAGTAGCCCCATCTCGTCTTAGTTTAGCCCCATCCAATTCTCCTTTCTACTTTTCCTTTTTTTTCACAATAAGGAATTGGATTGCCCTTCCAGTCGGCAGCGTGATAGGAAGAAAAAACAAAAAGAGCCTCAGTGCCGTGGTCGGTATGGTGTTGGCGTGCCACCTCGGTGGCCGCGAGTTCGATTCTCGGGCATTCCATTAATGTGTGAGAGATATGTATTTCTGGTGATAGAAGTTCACTCTCGACGTGGTTCGGAAGTCACGTAAAGCCGTTGGTCCCGTTGCTGAATAACCACTGGTCCCATGCAACGTCAAAACACCATACAAACAAACAAACAGACATAAAAATACAGGAGGACCGCAGTGTGTGTGCTTACTCCCATACGTTCGAACAGAGTCGTAAATGCGGCGGAGTGAGAGAGAGCTGCTGGAAGACATTTTATTGCTAGTGATGCGGTCTTCCAGCTGCACACGTGATTTCCATGATGATGGGCAGGGACGCTTCTTCTTCCCCCTCCAGGGACCCAGAGAGAGAACCTGGGGACGGACAGTCCCTCATGGGACTTGGAAAAGGAGGTGCAGTTCTTGTTGGTGGTAGGAGATGGGGGGAGGGGGGGAAATCCCCCCCTTAGACTAGTGCTAAGAAAGACATTTCCTCCTCGAAAGAGGACAGGATAGGAATAAAAGATTTAGGCCAAAGGCCAAGCGCGGGGACCTATGAGGTCATTCAGCGTTGAAAGGAAAATTGAGAGTAAAAATGTCTAAAAACGTGTAACAGGAGGAAACCCTCAAAGCAGTTGCACTACGAAACAATTGTTAGGAGAGGGTGGAAAGTAAGATGGAAGAAATAAAATATGAACGGAGGTAGAGTAAAAGGAAGGAAAGGTACTACCCCCTCCGGGATCCTCGGAAGGGGGAGGGAAAGTCTCCCCTGACAGAGGGAGTGACTATCGCTCTTGAGGGACTGACTGGGAGAGAGGTTGTTCCACCCGTCAGGTAGACATAGAGAAGAGATGGAAAGGTAAGGGACGGAAAGTAACTCCCCGACATATGCTCATCAGATGGGGAGGAAAGGGCTGGAAAAGGAAGGACCGTCTCTCCTGGAAGATGAAGAGGAGAAACAGCCCCTCCTGGAAGATGAAGAGGAGAAACAGCCCCTCCTGGAAGATGCAGAGAAAACAGCCCCCTCGCTTAAAGATGAAGGAGGAAGAAACAAGCCCTCCAATGGAGATGAATAGGAGGAAACGCCCTCTGGGAAGATGAAGAGAAACACCCCCTCCTGGAAGTATGCAGAGGAGAAACGCCCTCCTGGAAAGATGCGAGGAGAAACAGCCCCTCCTGAGATGAGAAACAGCCCCTCCTGGAAATAAGGAAGAAACACCCCTCCCTGGAAGATGCTAGGAGAAACACCGCCCCCTCTGAGGATGGAAGAGGAGAAACAGCCCCTCCTGAAGATGAAAAGAGAAAACCCAGAATCATCCTGGAAGATGAAGAGGAGTAACAGCCCCTCCTGGAAGATGAAGAGGAGAAACAGCCCCTCCTGGAAGATGAAGAGGAGAAACAGCCCCTCCTGGAAGATGAAGAGGAGAAACAGCCCCTCCTGGAAGATGCAGAGGAGAAACAGCCCCTCCTGGAAGATTAATTAGGAGGAGAAACGCCCCTGGATAAAACCTGGAAAGATGAAGAGGAGACGAGAAACAAAACGCCCCTCCTGGAAGATGAAGAGGAGAAACAGCCCCTCCTGGAAGATGAAGAGGAGAAACAGCCCCTCCTGGAAGATGAAGAGGAGAAACAGCCCCTCCTGGAAGATGAAGAGGAGAAACAGCCCCTCCTGGAAGATTGATGAGAGTAAACCGGGAATCTCCTGGGAAGATGCAGAGGAGAAACAGCCCCTCCTGGAAGATGCAGAGGAGAAACAGCCCCTTTCTGTCAGATGGAGGGAGAAACCGTCCTTCCTGGCTCATGGTGAGGGAGGGACAGTGCTTCCCGACAGACGACGAGGAGGGAGGGGCAGTCCTTCCTCTACAGGTGGAGTTGGAGGAATTCTCAAGACTCCACCCACACCTCTGGAGCACTATGAATCAAGGAATCGCTGGAATGCATCCGTGCCTCCACGTAGATTAGTACGAGTTGCTGGAATGACTTCGCACCTTTATCGGAATTGGAATATAGAATTTAGGCCAAAGGCCAAGCGCTGGGACCTATGAGGTCATTCAGCGCTGGAACGGAAACTGACAGCAAGAAGGTCCGAAGAGTTGCAATCGTTAGGTGGCGGTGGAAGGTTAGATGGAAGAGAGAGAATATGAACGGAGGCACAGTAAAATGGAATGAAGGAGTTTGTAGCTACTATTAAGATTTCAAAAACGAATGAACGCATTTCCACACGACTTTGGTCAGTTGAATTTTCCGTACGAAGCCTCCCACCCATATTCCTCTTTCCTCGTCATGTCGCAACTGTTAAATACTCAGGACAAAAACTTCCTAAAGGAACTGAGACAGAAAAAAAAAAAATTTATGGATACTCCAGCCATGCAAGGAAGAAATGACGGGTTCTAACAGTGGCCTCAGTTTCTTTCTTTCTTTCTTGCAAAACACTACATCGAATCAGGATGACGCGACATAAGAGCAGCAAACAATTTCAAGAGTACAAATTAAGAATAAACAACTGCACCCGCGTGCGCTGAATCTTGGAGCCGGTTCAGGCATTTCACGACAAAAGAAAAAAAATCTTTTGTTAAGTGCAAGAAAACCCATTTATCAAGAGCCACCCCTGCAAGAACACATGAAAGGCACACTGAGAGAGAGAGAGAGAGGAGAGAGAGAGAGAGAGAGAGAGAGAGAGAGAGAGAGAGAGAGAGATTAACTCGACACTTTCATTACTGTTCTCATATTTCAAACATATAAATATATATTATATATATATATATATATATATATATAGATATAGATATATATATATATATATACTATATCTATATCTATATCTATATCATATATCTATATCTATATATATATATATATATATATATATATATATATATATCTATATATCTATATCTATATCATATATATATATATATATATATATATATATATATGTATATGTATATGTATATGTATATGTATATATATATATATATATATATATATATATATATATATATATAGTGCAGGTCTGTTAAATATACCCAATTTGGATTCTGTAGGGTAATCTAACCGCTTACCTAGTGTACAAATATGGTGACGCCACAGAGCGGAAATCGCTTACCAATTCGATAGGATAAGACCTGTCTCGAAGGACTTGCACAGTTGCTGCACAATTACGAGGTTCATTATATTGGTGGTTCAGGTTGTAATCATGCTTCATAAACGCTAAAGTATTATGTAATGATAAAGAGTTTTACTACTATGTTTGTTTGTTTGCATGATGTTTTTACGTTGCAAGGAAACAGTGGTTATTCAGCAACGGGACCCAACGGCTTTACGTGACTTCCGAACCGAGTCGAGAGTGAACTTCTATGAATAAATATTCTCTTACAATACCTGATCATTGTTATTGCGCGGGTAGTAAGACAATTAAATCAACCTGCAGATTACAATTATATGCACACACGAACCCTAAATGAGAAATTTTACAAAGAAAAGAACACGAAATCTTTGCTCTATAAACTTATAAAATTGAAGAGAAACTGCATCCAATCATCTAATCACGGTGACCTTATTTTTCCAAACTCCAGCATCCTTTAGTTCATCAAAGAAGAAAGAGGTGAAGGGCGCAAGGTGTTGTGTGTGTGTGTGTGTGTGTGTGTGTGTGGGGGGGGGGGGGTTGGGGGGGGGGGAGAGACATGCTGCTGAAGAGCCTCCTGTTTATATTAGGGGTATGAAACAAGCTACTAATATGGAAGTGACCAATGTCTTTTTTTTTTTTTTTTTTTTTTTTTTAATCTCGAGAGCCACAGCTTAATTTTGACAAATTACATATACAATATATAATATAATACATAATGTATATTATATATAAATAATATAAATATATGATTATCATCAGCACACACCAAGTGACCTTCACAGGCATGCATTCATTCTGAAAAACCTACCCGCGTCAAAATGAACCAAATATCCACAAACCAGCAGTTTTCAAATTAACCTACAACCCGTGTGATGATGCTCCTCCTCCTCCTATATAGGGATGATGACATGATAAGATGAAGAAACTGTACTTCATGTGAATGTCACGAGGTACAGGCGCCTGTATCATGTGGCTGTCAAGGTCACATGTTATATACATGTTCTCGGTCTCTTACAGTTCTCTATCAGGCAATCTTGGACCTCTCTCTCTCTCTCTCTCTCTCCAGCAAAAATGAATCTATATAAAAAAAATCTTCCTCTCCAAAACAAATCGTCAACGTCAAAGCTTCCCTTCCCTATTGTTTCCAATCGCTTTAAAGTCTGGCTGCTCGGGTGGAGAGAGAGAGAGAGAGAGAGAGAGAGAGAGAGAGAGAGAGAGAGAGAGAGACCATGGCAGCAGACAGGCCGAGAATGGCATAGCCATGAGAGAAGGAAAGTGACAAAACTGCATGAGAGAGAGAGAAAGAGAGAGAGAGAATGGGGTGGGGGGGTGGCGGATTTGGGGACACACACACACACACACACAGCCCGTCTCTAATTGCCCAATGGCACCAAAAGGGCAAGACCTTAAAGGGGACAACGGCCAGATGAGCACAATGGCTAGCCAATTGTCACGTTTCACGCGGAGTTGAGCAGACAAGTAGAGTACGGGAATCGAACGGGAATCGAAAATCAAAAGATCACTCAGTCGTTGTGGGAAATGACCCGCACTGACACACTCTATAGCCTCTACGGGCTGCTCTTGAGTAAGAGCCCGTGCTGGCATAGAGCCAGCTGAATCTTAAACAACAACAACACTACAGCCCGCGGCCTCTACATCCAGGTTTGTCAAGCTTTGTACGTGCAAATTTCTACGTTCTATTTTCATCCATGACTATTTTCACCGATTCGGCCCATTTGATTATATGTACACTTCTATGACAGCTTTATTACTCTACCTGATCACAACATTTGGTACTATCTTTTTTTATAATTTATATTGAATCTTATCACATTTATCATCTTTATATTTATATAGGCATTTTTTTTTGCCTTTCATTTTCACTTCCTGACTACTCATCACATGGTTGAAATAAAAAGAAAAATAAATGTTTGGAGTTCAGAGGAACAGAGTCTAAATACGGTAGATCACTGTTTAAATGAAAACAACATGCTTCTAATTCAATGCTTAGGTCAAAACAGCAAGAGGTATCTAATCCACTGCTTAGGTCAAAACGACAGGTAACTAATCGACTGATTAGGTCAAAACAACAGGTAACTAATCCACTTTTTAGGTCAAAACAACATGTATAATCCACGTTTAGGTCAAAACAACAACAGGTATCTAATCCACTGCTTAAGTCAAAACGACAGGTAACTAATCCACTGATTAGGTTAAAACACAAGCTATCTAAACCACAGCTTAGGTCAAAACAATAACGGGTATCTCATCGACTGCTTAGGTCAAAACGACAGGTAACTAATCCACTGATTAGGTTAAAACATGTATCTAATCCACTGTTTAGGTAAAAACAATTGCTATGTAATCAAATGCTTAGGTCAAAACAATAGCTATCTGATCCACTAATTTGACCAAACCAATCCCGTTTTCTATCCCACAGCTTACGTCAAAAACAGAAGCGCAATGTTGTCAAAGAGCGTCCCTACCGTCCGTCCCAGGTCAGGAGTCGAGCCTGGGGCCTAGAAAGATTTGGCCTCCCGGTTCCAAGAGCGTCTTTTGCTAGGATTAATGTGTAGCCAAAAATGAACATAGGCAAAGTCTTGAGAATCTCGGCTGATTCTGGAGCAACTGACTCGCGAGTGCGAGAATATAATTAAAAGCATATCTAAATGCACGCATACAACGTTCATTTATTCATGTGTTCATTGGGAGCTAAAACTGCCACGTTATCTGCACATGGAATTCATCCCAGATTTAGCAGTTAATATCATGAATGCAGTAGTGACCGTCATGTACATATATATTTCATTTTCATTTCCTAGTGCCACCTACTGTTAGGGAGTCAGTTTTATAATATATATATATATATATATATAATATATACTATATATATATATATATATATATATATATGTATAAAGTCATTACATTACCGTGATTCATATTACATACATCGAGCTATAAATGTCCTTTAATATCTAATTCGCTCTGCCTCGGAATTAATGTATTTTCATACATGTTAACCGAAGGAGAATTTTTTCCGGTATATATATATATATATATATATATATATATATATATATATATATATATATATATATATATATATATATTATATTATATTCCTCCCAGCCCTGATTTTCACCACAAAAGAGCCAGAGACCAGAGTAAGAGCGAGAGAGAGACAGAGAGACAAAGAGGAGAGAAAAGAGCCCGTAATCTACATCTATCCAGAGCCACACGTAACAGGCTGCATCAAATTACTCTTTATAACACTTCATCCACAAAAGGCATAACCAAAGCCTACGCTGCTCTCGTAGAACCATCTGCCATTGTTTGCCTACGTCGGGAGGGTGGTGGGGGGGGGAATGAGGGGGAGGAGGGGGGGGGAGGTTTACGGAGTTTTCACGTGTACACCTTACCTTACAGGACCTTACATCTTGTTCGGGTTGCCCCAGGTCCCTCAGTGTGAGGCACCTCTAATGTTCTACCAGAGAGTTGCTAGTACATCTTCCGGTATATATTTTGCATCTTCCAATCTTGGATGGTCTGGGATGCAGTTTAGATATTTTTCGAGCTTATTCTTAAACACATCTACGCTCACTCCTGATATATTCCTCAGATGAGCTGGCAACGCATTGAATAGACGCTGCATTATCGATGCTGGTGCGTAGTGGATTAATGTCCTGTGTGCTTTCCTTATTTTTCCTGGTATATTTTTGGGCACTATTAATCTACCTCTGCTTGCTCTTTCTGATATTTTTAGTTCCATGATATTTTCTGCTATTCCTTCTATCTGTTTCCATGCCTGAATTATCATGTAGCGTTCTCTTCTCCTTTCAGACATATAATTTTAAGAATTGTAGTCTTTCCCAGTAGTCTAGGTCCTTAACTTCTTCTATTCTAGCTGTAAAGGACCTTTGTACACTCTCTATTTGTGCAATATCCTTTTGATAGTGTGGGTACCATATCATATTGCAATATTCAAGTGGACTACGAACATATGTTTTATAAAGCATAATCATGTGTTCAGCTTTTCTTGTTTTGAAGTGCCGTAACAACATTCCCATTTTTGCTTTACATTTTGCCAACAGAGTTGCTATTTGATCATTGCATAACATGTTCCTATTCATCATCACACCAAGGTCTTTAACTGCTTCCTTATTTGTGATGGTCTCATTATTAGGTCCCTTATATGCATATAGCTTTCTTTCTCTGTCTCCATAATTTATTGATTCAAATTTATCAGAGTTAAATACCATACCTATTTACCTCTGCCCAATCATATACTTTGTTAAGGTCTCTTTGTAGAGCGTTCCTAACTTCATCACAAGTAATTTCTCTACTTATTCTTGTGTCATCTGCGAAACTACTCACTACCGAATCCTTAACATTATTGTCTATGTCTTCAATCATAATAACAAACAGTATTGCAGCTAACACCGTACCTTGCGGCACACCGGATATTACCTTGGCTTCATCCGATTTCTCGTCGTTTGCAATAACTATCTGTTTTCTGTTGTGTAAAAATTCTTTTAACCATCTTCCTACTTTATCCACGATATTGTGTTTTCTAATTTTCTTCGCTAATATATTATGGTCTACTTTATCAAAAGCTTTTGCAAAGTCTAAATAAACCACATCTGTTTCATTTCCGCTTTTCATATTTTTTGAGAATATGTTTTTCACGGTGGACTAACAGTTGGGTTTTGTGTACTTTTTCCGGGTACGAACCATGTTTGTCCTTTATTAAACAATTATTTTTTTATTAATGTTTCATAATAATTTTTCTTCATTACCCTTTCATACACTTTCATTATATGTGATGTTAGACTCACAGGCCTATAATTACTTGCCTCTAGTCTTGATCCACTTTTGAAAGTAGGGGTAATATACGCTATTTGTGCTCATCATATATCTTTGCCTGTATCTACACTTTGTCTTAATAATATTGCAAGTGGCTTTGCGATAGAATGAACTACTTTCTTTAACAAAATAGCAGGAATTCCATCTGGCCCTGCAGCAGCTCCATTTTTAATTTCATTAATAGCCTGCACAATATCAGCTTCATTAATATCTATGTCAGCTAAATATTCACTATTTTCATCCCTTACTTCTATATCATTATCTTCATTATCTATTCTAGGGTGAATTCTCTCTTATACGTTCTGCCAGTATGTTGCAAATTTCCTTTTTTTCATTCGTTAATCTCCCTTCAATTCTCAGAGGGCCTATTTCTATCTTCTTTTATTCATCTTCTTCGCATAGAGTATAATAGTTTTGGGGTTTTGCTTGATATTTAATAGGGTTTTTTCTTCCAAGTCCCCGTTTTTCATTTTCTTTTGATTGTATAATCTTTTTTTCTGCATTTTCTATCTTACTTTTTAGTTCTATAACTTTCCATGCATCTTTTTCTTTTGCAAGACCTTTTTTCCACTTTCTGATTTTCTGGAACAAGATTCTTCTGTCTCTTGGTATGCATGAATGATGTTTACTTTTCTCTTCGGTATATATTTTTCCACTATTATCTCCAATATTTTATATAATATCTCCGTATTTACCCTTATGTCATCACTTACGAAAATGTTATCCCAATCTTTGTTTAATTCTTCATTAATTTCTGACCATTTTTATATTTTTACTGTAGAATTGTATTTTCCATATCCTTCCCACTTTTTCATTTCTTGCTTATCTCTATTTTCACTTGCTTTGGAATGAACTGTTAATTCTATGACATTATGGTCTGAAATACTCGCATTATAAACTATTATTTCTTTAACATAATTCATCTCGTTCACAAATACTAGGTCTAAAGTATTTTCCTTTCTTGTTGGCAGGTGATTTATTTGTTGAATGTTGTATTCTAGTAGCATATCTAATAGCTTTTCAAATTGCCTCTTATCTTCTGCACTACTATTACTCTCTTTTTTATATGTATAAGTACAACCACAATCTCCTATTCGTCTTCTTTCCATTCTACGAAAGGAAAGTTGAAGTCACCAGATAGGAGAATAGTCCAGTCCTTGTGATTTCTACATATATCATCCAATTTTCAATTATTAAGTCAAACTCTTTAGTATTAGGAGGTCTATATTACTTATGTTTCATCAAACGGTCAGCAGGAAATGTTAACAGATGCTTTCAACAGAGAGAGAGAGAGAGAGAGAGAGAGAGAGAGAGGAGAGAGAGAGAGAGAGAGGAGAGAGAGATCATACCTTTAACTACAAGTGACATAAGTACAAAAGGAATCATATGCAGAAAAAAGCTTTTTAACAAACAAACAAACAAAAAAACATGCGCCCGCGCACCAACACACACACATTAATACTAATATATATATATAGATATAAATATATATATATATATATAGTGTGTGTGTGTGTGTGATATATATATATATATATATATTATAATATATCATATATATATATTATAATTATATATATTGAGAGAAGAGAGAGAGAGAGAGGAGAGAGAGAGAGAGAAAGAGAGAGAAAGAGAGAGAGGAGGAGGAGAAGAGAATCCCGTATTGCAAACAAGAAATGGGGCGGATGTCAGGTAACGTTCAGTAAAATACCGTAAATCCCACAATGAAATATGAGTTGGCGAATTTTCTGCAAGACTTTTGAAACTTGTATAACTATAACACAGTAGTATCATTAAATCAGATAAATACCTAAATTCATTCTCACTACGCGGATTGCCTCTCTGACACAATAACAAATTGTACGAATATATTTTCTTAGCTTTAAGCTAGTAATATAACTGTAATGTTTAACGGTTTATGGTTATGAATATTGTTCCGTGTTTTTGGAACACACACACACACACACACACATATTATCCCTTTAGAGGATGGTTCCTGTTTATGGGAAGTATTTTGGGATGAAGTTAAGAACCACCAGGCCCCCCCACCCCCCCTCCTCTCTCTCTCTCTCTCTCTCTCCTTCTTCTTCTTGTATCTCACCTCAGTCGTCTAACTACCAAGGACATTGCTGAAGTCAAGAGACAATGGGACTTCACGGAATTGACCTGAAGAATTCGGGCTCGCTCTGAAATCGCACTCGGGACCTTGGGCTGGAGGGCCAACCCTCCAAGCCACCCTACCACATCAGGCACATAAATCACATAAATAATCGCTAATGATGCATAGTATGCAATCGAGTCCAGAAATGTATAAATCCAGAGGCAAAATCGAGTATTTCTTGACGTCCAAAAGCCAATCTGCGGAAAATTCTAGCTCAAAATGATACTCCAGTCATATGATACATGCCATAAAAGGCATGTTACTTACAAGGCATAGGCAGCTCAGTGCCACCCACCCGTCTATAGTTGTGAATCATCCAATAAGAAGTATAAGCATCCATAGAGCAGCAAGATCTGTGTGGTTCGTGTCAAGTTATTGACACAGCGTGATGGACTTGAATTCACTGGAGAGACAAGTTTAAAAAAATCAAGGAAATTCTGTTTGACAATGTTTTTAGTATTTTGAGTATTACTTATCTATTTATTCATTCATTTTTTAATAAGTAGGCTAGTTGTGTAACCACCTAAGGGAACACGTCACAATCAACGCGGTGCAAACTGCAACAGAACCGTAGGAGTTCGCATCAATTGGTTCTGGGTCACAATAAGGCTCGAGAGAAGCGCAATCCTTCTCGCCGCCACATATTTCTGATCCTTCCTAGATTGTGACCCCAAAGGTTTTAAACCCAGTATGTGTCGACCTTTGCAGAGGCGTGTTTAGTCCAAGGCCGTTGGGGATGACCGTAAAAAAAGGTAAAACAAAAGAGTGAAATATCATACAGATAATGACCCGGAAGTTATACTGGTCCTCGATAACGACCCCCGAACTTTGCTGGTGGTCACTAACTAGGAAAGATCCCAGATTTCCATGCGGCAGTTACTGGACTACACTGAAAATGAGTTACTCTTCATGCATTTTTTGACTGTGTGAAGATGAAATGGAGGCAGATCAACACAAAAACACCAAAAGGTTTCACTCGACGGGGGTTAAATCGATACGTAAAAATCCGTGAGCTATGAGCCTTTAGCACCAGCTTTAGCAACAGATCTCCAGAACCTGAAACCTGAAACTCCACGAGCTAGTGTTACATATCGCGTTACGTATGCATGCTAAAATGACAGCACGCCACTAAGGTCAAGAGTGGCATACGCCTGAACACTCGCAACGTCCGTAACGGATGATAGTATATACTACAATACGACGCTATAGCTAACGCACTCCAAAATGAAAGAGAAACGGGGTATGGGTCAATACACAATAACTGGAGCCTCCCTGAGGATGTCGTGCAATTGGACACATTTTTATCTATCTATTAGTTCATTTATTTATTATCTATCTATTAGTTCATTTATTTATTTTCTCTTTGATAAGTAAGATCTCTTCTCTCTGTATTTTCCTTTATCTTCTCTTACTTCCTAATGGGCACCATTTCCATTGGAAGCTGTAGGCTTGTTCCATTTAAATAGGGTTCATCTTCTGAATAATAATAATAATAATAATAATAATAATAATAATAATAATAATAATAATAATAATAATAATAATAATAATAATAATAAAGTACAAATCGGACTCGACAACAGAAACGTAATCGAACATCTGATCCAATCAACAGCATCATCACTCAACAAATATAATTTTAAAAGTTAATACACAACTGATTTGATTAACACAAACGCTCAGCAAAAAATTATGTAAAGGTACATCATCCTTTGGATTAGTTATTAAAACAATTATTGGTAAATAAACCCACCCACCAAACACAAAATATTACATATCAATATAATTTGATAATTATAGTGGATGACCCAACTAGTATAAACAGACAACAATTAAATGTCAATAAATCATATTAGCCTAAATTACAGGTAAAACACCTGGTATCTTAAAAAGCGTAAACATTAATTTTTCTTCTTCGTATGAGCTCTATATATATATATATATATAGATATATATATATATATATATTATATTATATATATATTATAATACATGAACAACTTAACAAGGACCAATTAAAGGAAAATACTGAAAGGACATGTTAAACAACAGTACAAAAACTAATGGGCTACAGATAATAAAAACAAATCAACTAAAAATACGTAACATGTACACGCATACATAGCCGCTAAGAATTTAAAAAAAAAAATATTAGTTAAAATTAAGCAAGAGCATGTTCACTAAATAACAGAATGTCTCGGTCAAGAAACAATATTTAATAACAAAAGTATGGAATTGCTTACCGTATTGCATACCGAAATTTCGGCGACAACTTCGGGAAGTTACTTACCAAGGTCTAGACCATGCACTGGTTCTCAACAGAGAGAGGGGAGAGAGAGAGAGAGAGAGAGAGAGAGAGAGAGAGAGAGAGTTCCCCCCATAGGGAGGAATTTCAGTTTGAAGGGGGGGGGGGGTGGGGGGGGGGGGGGGGGGGGGGGAGTTTGTGACCAGAGTCAGGCAGGCTCAAACTGACTCTAAGACCACACAAAACGCAGTGTGCATCGGTCCGCACTACAGAGGTGTCACGCTGGGCTTTCTCTCCGCTAGCTCGTGTTTGTGTTAGCATTTTGTTGCATATTATTTGGTATGCACCTTTTTAAGGCAGGCAATTTTGGAAAGTGGGGAGGAATGACATTCTGGCATATGGTGAAAGGGCGTATGGGCCAGAAAAGGTTGAAAACACACGTATCCTCTAGAGTCTAGACCTTGGTATATTTCGTTCAGAGTTAGGCCTATCTGTCTCTAACCTCTCTAACATCGCTAGTACTTTGGACAGTATAAGCTATTGGTTCTTAACCTAAGGTGGCGCGTCAGCAATTTCCAGGGCAGGTGCCAGCCCTAGGGAAAAATGAAAAAAAGAAAATTCTCTAATTATATTCGTTATTCTCTTAATACGAATCTAGTTAAGACTCGTTGGGCTTACCATGTTTTGTAATAATTAACCTCCCTTCCTATCCCCCGAAACCCCTGCTCTTCCTCATCTTTTTTCCCTTTAAATGTGGGATGAATTTTACTCATAGATGCAGGGGGAGGGGCGGGGGGGCGTGTGAAAGAAAGGACCAACTCTTAGAGGGGGCGTGGTCATAAAAAGGTTAAGAACTACTGGTATAGGCATAGGTCTGAAGACTTCAGGTACTCAGCTGTTTGATCAAGGCGACCCAACAGAATAAGAAAGCAGACTTTATTATTATTATTATTATTATTTCAGTAGATGAAACTTATTCACATGGAACAAGCACACCAAAAGGGCCACTGACTTTAACTCCAAGCTTCCAAAGAATGTTAGTTCCAACCTCCCATCGCAGACCCAACACTGCAGCAGTAACTGATCATGATACAGAGCCAGTGATTTTTCATTGTCCTGGGGTAGACTCGAAGTCGCGACATCTGATTGGCAATCCACGACACTAACCACTATATCAAGCGATAACTATTGTTAGGAATAAGGATGCCAACACTTCGAGTTTCTCTCTCTAGATGTTTTTAAAAGATACCATGCTGCTACTACAGTGATCCAGACCAATATTCTAGCAATTGTAAGGCAAAGATCTCAAGTATATGGCTCTAATAATAGCCTTTCTGGAGATGCAGAAAGCCCTAGGAATAACACAATGTCTTCTGGTGGTATTTCATGTTAGGTTTTCAAATTTGTGAAAAATCGTTTGTGAAAAATCGAAGGCACTAACATATTGAATTGAAGAGTGGGAGCAGCATATTGGATTGGATAACCAACATAAATAAACATAACTAACCACATAGCACTGGATTGGGCTATTCAACATAACTAAAACCACATAATTCATTCTAAATTTTTACTACGGATAACAACCACTTAAGACTGCATTTAGAGAAAGAGAATACCTGCATTGAGGCTTCACGGTCTTCATTTTCTAGTCAAGAATAAAAACGACAGCACCTAAACAGTATCGTGATGATAAACGTCTCACACACAAAAAATATTCCACCTTGGTATAAAACAACTGCATTCCTAAAATGGACCACACTTGATCAAATTTTCGTATATATCCACAAATAACTATTTCGCTTAACATGCTAAGAGACAGACATGCAGACCGAACCAATAACAAAGCCTGTCTATGTTCATCCTGTTACTTGAAATGAGTTCGGGTCTACAATTTCTATCCACATCGAAGTTAAGAGTTTATTTATTATTTTTTTCATTTTCTTGAGTCCTGTGGTTAAAGTCTCAGGCGGTGCAAAAGTCAATTGGAAACAAGTCTGGGCTACCGTCCATTGTAAAAGGCTGTCCTGGACATATTATCATCTCGTTACCTGTGAAAGAACTATCAGTATCCGACTGCTTTCTTTAAATATACTGACAGTAGTGTCTAACTCAGTATCATCAATGAAATTGAAATTCCAGAAGTTTAAGCGGAGATGCAATGCAGTACTACTCTAACACAAATCTCCTCGTATTTTAATAATTTACTTACATTTTTATGTATTTATTATTGTCGATATATTTTTCTTTTCTAATAAGTGATCTCGCCTTTGTGTGTTTCCATGAGCTGTTGCTTCTTTCTAATGAGAAATATATTCTTTGAAAGCTTGAATTTCAAGTCAATAGCCCTATGGGTTTGTCCTATATGAATAGAGTTCATCTTCTGAATCATGATAATATGACATACGGCTTTACAAGATTAATATTTGAGCAAATCTAGATCACCAGAAGGTTCTACTGTTGTTACAAGGACCAACAACCTCTGGGAGCAGACACATCATTAGATCATTTCAGCTCAATCCGGGAAACATCTTCAAAAAAAGGTGAACTGATAAAATCTACTGGGTTAAAAAACGAAATAAAAATTCACCTGGATCTTGACCACATAAACTGGTTAAGATCCTTTATTTACGTTCCTTGGACCAAAAGCAAGGTTTGGGAAGACACATACAAACATCGGCATGGGACATTTAACCTTGAAGGCCTCTCGTGTACTAGAACTTCTTTTGTTTTTGGTCGGTGCATATATATAGGAACTCGATCACCACAGATAAGGAAGATTTGTTCCCAGAGTACCATTTAATGTCATGTTTTCAATAACGTCGTCTTATGTATCATGATTTGCCCTTCTGTAAGGCTCGAATCTATCGACATAAAACAACTAAAAAACTGCTTGAATCTAGGAATTGAAACTGTTCAGTCAACAGATACTGCTAGATAAAAAAAAAAAAAAAAAAAAAAAAAAAAAGGTGGGGGGGTGGGGGGGGGGGGAGAAAAGGGGGGGGGGGAAAGAGACCTTGAGAATATCATAACTTCGTCTCCATACAATTGGACTATTAGCATACAATTCATATTCCACAACTACCACGCAGTACGAACCATAGTACTTGAAACTAGTACACCTGTCAAATTCTACGTCTTATTCTCGCGTGTTCCACAACAAAAAAAATATCCAGTTTATACCATGAAGTGTACCGCTGGTTATACGAAAAATGTATGCGGAGAAACGATTCCCCAGTTATTTATATTAAAAAATAAATCTGAGCAAACAGCTCTCGGGAATCTGCTCGATTCTCCTCTTCAATATTCCAGAAAGCTCTCTGTACAGATTTATTTTGAAATATATTTGTACCGATACATAACAACTATGGATTTGTTTCTCGATTTCAAGACTCATCCTACCAAGTGACATTTTTCAAAGTACGCTATCAATTAAATTCCCACTAAAGTAGTTACCTACAACTGTTTGATGATGGCCTTATTTGTTTGTATGGTGTTTTTACTTTGCATGGAACCAGTGGTTATTCAGCAACGGGACCAACGGCTCTACGTGACTTCCGAACAACGTCGAGAGTAACTTCTATCACCGGAAATGCACATCTCTCACACCTCAGTGGAATGCCCGAGAATCGAACTCGCGGTCACCGACGTGGCAAGCCAAGACCATACCGACCACGCCACTGAGGCGCTGATGATGGTCTTATGTCGGCAGGGTTCTTAATTCCGAGAGCAGCTGGTTTTTCCGTTCTTAATGCCTCTCCCAAGTTGAAAAACGCAACTTACGAGTATAATATTTCTACCGCCAAAATCCACAGTCGACGAGAAGTAGTACGCAGTAGAGCGCTTACCTCATTGAAAGAAATTTGCCACTATTAAAAGTTCTTCAGTCTGGTTGATAACCTGCTTAAACAGTAATGGATAGTGAAAAGATATACTACTTGATTACACATAGCATTTAATGCACAAGATTTTTTTTCTTCATTTCTAAAAACAGTTAACTATACAAGTTTTAAATACCTGTCGGAAACTCACCGATATGTAATAATTCAAAACATCTATTATTATTATTTATTAGTAGTAGTAGTAGTAGTATATTCTTCTAACAGAAAAATAACAGAGCCAAATAACTTGCCAGGATAGAATAAAACATCCACATGTTAAAAAGAAAGAAAATAAAAAAAAAGGCATACAAACGGATGAACGGACACTTGAAATCCAAAGCAATGTCACTTAAAAGTTGCCCTGCAACCACTTTTCAGCTCATTTTCGCCTGAATATATCATGGTGACCTTCCAAATATTGACAAGTGTCGTCGTAACCAAGTTCAAGGTTGGTAACACTGGAAGGGGATGGGTTAATCGATGACATCACAGAAAAGTTCTTGTTTACATATATAGGTGTATATATGTGTATGTATATATATGATAATATATATATACTATATTAATAATATATTTATATATAATATAAATAATCATATTTGTATATATATACACACACATACATACTATATATATATATATATATATATATATATATATATATATATATATATACACCTCTGGACTCGGACCTACCAATAGATATGAAGTAATATATATGTATAATATTACATCTCTATTGGTAGGTCCGAGTCCAGAGGTATATGCTACATACACACACAAACAAATACTATATATATAAACTTCATCTCTGTTGGTAGTTCCGAGTCCAGAAGTACACACTGGCCCCCTCCTTCTTTCCACACCTTCCCACACTTAGGGCAAACACTCTGTGTTGGTTGTATTGGCCAGCTTAATCTACACCAATCAAACCAGGCCTCATTATCAATAACCTCCATTTCAGGATTAACTTAACATCAAAGCCTCTCATGACGATTTTTTTCTCACCATTTCATATAAATGTCGTGTTTCACATTTTCACAGTTTCATATTACAGTCGTTTAAAATGGTCTCATATCATATCGTGACCGCCATATCTTGAATTAACTATTGCAAATAAAGATCCTGTGTGTGTGTGAGAGAGAGAGAGAGAGAGAGAGAGAGAGAGAGAGAGTTAAGAACAAAGATCCTTCGTGAGAAGAGAGAGAGAGAGAGAGAGAGAGAGAGAGAGAGAGAGAGAATTAAGAACAAAGATCCTTCGTGTGTGTGTGTGTGTGTGTGTGTGTGTGTGTGTGTGTGAGAGAGAGAGAGAGAGAGAGAGAGAGAGAAGGGGGTTTCTTGGCATGAAATTTATCTATAACGGAAGTACGCATGTCGTATGAGTGTTGCTTCTTAGTACAACAGCTTGGCAACTGCTCTAAGGCTGAACCTAAACTGGCTTAAGCAAAAAATTGCTAATGTACTGAAACGTTACAAATAAGACTAACTACAGAGGAACTTTTTTTTTTTATTTCTCACTATAAAACTCATAAACTTACATCAAAGACAATTACAAATTTGTTATCTTCATGTATCATATTTAAGAAATTAAAAAAAAATTATTTTAGTCATAAACATCACGACCAGCTGGATATAGAATCTATTTCTTTACGAGTCAGCACCACAAACGATTGAAAATTTCGGTCATCACCGTCAAAAGATGGAAAAAATGGAATTGTTCACCAACAAGCGACTAATGCTGAAGTTTCTAAATAACCAACGTAATGCTTTTGAAAATGTAGGAGGTCCCTTCGCCAAAGATAATTACAGACACATGACGAAAGAAAGAAAGAAAAAAAAACAGTAATTAAAAACATCAGCAACGGAAATATTGGCATTCTTCTTCAACTAGCACCGCGAGTTACTACAGATTTATTTACCAACCATCACCGAAGGGAAGTGTTAACAAAAAAAAAAAAAATCTTATTAATTAGCAACGGGTAACTGTAACAACGCGTAAAAATTATGCCGTAGCTTCTTCAGTGCAATCGAAGTTTCTGTACAGCTTATAAATGCTGTATGAAACTTTCAGACACGTCTGGTGGTGGCCTGTGCTGTTGGCACCGCCAGATGCAGCACCATCATGGGCTAACTTTAACCTTTAATAGAATAAAAACAACTGAAGCTCGAGGGCTGCAGTTCGATTTGTTGATATGATGATAGGAGGGGGATAATCAACACAACAATTTGCAGCCTTCCATCCTAAGTAATTCGTAAGACCTGTGGACGGACGGACATAGAGCCATCTCAATCATTTTCTTAAAAAAAAAAAAAAAAAAAAAAAAAAAATCTAAATGGTAGTTTCAAAACCTGACATGAATAGCTGCTGAAACCACCGAAACTAGATTACCTGAAAGTCCTCCTCATGGTGTCGCAAAGCGCTTCCGGTCAGCTCTGTCAATGCATTTCGTGGCAGATCCAGGACTCCTCCACTTCATTCATGTACTGGACTCCGCCGTCCGCACATTCCCGGACAGTTTGTCAATGTGTTTATAAGCGGTGGTACCGTTCAGTTCACTCCAAAACTTGGAACGCAAACAGTGGCATTATTCAGCAACATGACGAGGGGGACGCTACTGACTTTCTCTAGCTATGCCACTTTAACAGTGGCATGATTCAGCTTGCACCAAAGAGCAATCTAAGAGCGATCTCTCCTCCAAACGTGTATTGAACACGCTATACCGTAGCCCGGCGCTGCAAGGTGGCATCTTTGCATGATGGCATTCGACTTCCCTTTCCACCTTAGAGACCGATCGGATAGCCGATCAAAACCTTCCTACTTAGAGCTGAGGAACTTTATCTTGCTCGTAGCTATTACTCGAACTTCACCACATGGCCGTCACTGCTCGCGCCGCATTCTACGCACGTGAGAATGAGTGAGGAGCTGGTTACTTGAAGACAGAAGCAGCCTACCCACATAGCAACACGAGAACTAGGAAAGCAAAGGCAGGAATTCTCATGACGTGGCATTGATTCCCCCATTAGCTTTTACATTATTTGCATGAAGTTAGAGGAAATCTAAATGACTGGATTCAATGCTAAGTAGTTCTTAATAGCAGAAAACAAACGGAATCCAAAGTATTGCCATACAATTTATATAATTTCTGACAATAACTAAGCTCGCAAAAACGTCGTATATCAAAATGAAAGGATGAGCACTGATCTTTCACTCGTATATTAATATTCATAAAAGACATAAAAGAGACCACATGCAGAACATAACGCAATAATACTTATCAAGTTTCACGAAAATTTGCATAAATTAAGTTCACGAAAATTTGCATAAATTAACTAGTACAAATTTGCTTAATCCAAGTCACACACAGGTAAACCACCATTATCAACAATTTATATACGAGCGAAACAATCTCGACAAAGCACACAAATGAATAAGGGTAAATCCCTCTGTCAACGAAACGACCACCATTCTGACGAGACAACGAACTACGGACACCACGAGGCTGCCAACACCGAACACAGAGAAAGATCCTATTCGGTCGCAGCTACCAAGCGACAACTACAACTACTGCCTTTCAGTGCTCGAAGACTGGCGAGACTTTGTTTCGGGGCAGCAATGTGGCATATCACAGGAACAGGACAACGAGGCGCTTGTTCAATTTATCTATCCATGGAAGGGGGGGGAGGGAGGGAGGGTGAGTTGGTAGGTGGGAAGGCGGTGAGCAGGTGGGGGAAAAAAGCGGAGAGAAAAAACATGACTGATTTGTCAGTCCTTATATTTCACGTTAACTAACCAGGCTTCCTGTGGATACGTCGGCGAGTGAAGTTTAGTGGCTATAGTAGATTCACATCAACCGTTGCATTTGACGTCTAGGCCAGTCTCTAACGACGCTCCTGATTGGCTGTTAATAAGCCAATCACAGGGCTGGAATCTCTCAGTCTCTCTCGAGAGTTCACGTACGAAGGATGTATGTTCCACCTCTCCTGGAAGACGTATAGCTCAGGAGAGGTGGAACATAGATCATACCCATGTGAACTCTCGAGAGAGACAGATTTTCCAATCCTGTGATTGGCTTATCAACAGCCAATCAAATGCACGGTTGATGTGAATTTACTATAGTATGTTAGGTTGACTTTACGAATATTCTGGAGAAAGAAAAAATTATACGAGGAAGTGTCTGAAACCGCCTACGTGGAGAACAGACATTTTTCCTACAGAAACCAAAATAATAAGACGTAAATCCTTTATATTCAGGTTTCTTCTCGAGTACCGATGTAAATGTATGAATAAACGAGGTTAGACGAATGAGCGGCCAGACCGTGGACGAATGTATATATTATCTGTGCAGATGCTGAAAATAAACTTACACGTGGGAGTGGATTAAATTAACTATACAATGAAATTTAGCTGGTTGCAGACTCCACCAGCCTGCAACTCTGCTGAATCTTTTGTATCCTGACCCATGAGAATACGAGTACAAAGTGCCAATATTTATAACAAATATTGAATGTGCTTATATAATGTATACCAAGTTCACTATTCGTATCATTATCACGGAAAATTGTCCATGAAAATGAACGTCAAAGCAGCATGGAGCTATCTTATATTACCTATAATAATAAAACCGAGTGGCTCCGACACTAGGGGAGACATGACACAGTCACCCACCCCCTGTAAACCGGTTTGTCCGCCCAGGGTGGGGTCGGGGTAAAGGAGACAGCAGCCCGCCAACAAGCCCGTTTGTAAATATTCAACAGCCATAACATTACACGTTTCTTGATTTGCAACACTAAATAAATTCATTACGGATTTACCCTACCTGTAGCCTTCCAAGAACAGAGACCTTTCTAGCATTCTTTAGTAAATTTCAGGCTTCTAGAATCGACACTTTCCTTGGCACGACTGATTCAGAATCTTCAACTATTAGGAACAGAGATAAACAAAAGCGATGGTATGTGCGATACTGTTATTTATACAAAGGGGAAAAAACGTTGGCATTATTACTACCATTTCTACATTGCTTTTCCGTTTACTGCCACACTCAAAAAAAAAATTCTTTTCTTAGTTTACACTTTTCTTAGAATCTATACACACACACACACAGTATATGTATTTATGTAGTATGTATGTATGTATGTATGATGTATGTAGTATATATATATATATATATATATATATATAATGTGTGTGTTTAGGTGTTATCTACTGGTCACTTTTGTTTTTTACCAGATACATATGCAACTGTAATAAAGGACACAATGCCCTCTTAGCTTCTTGAATTCTTTGCTCTCTTTTTTTTTTTTTTGGATACGCTTGTCACTACAAAGCCTGAAGGTCCAAGGTTCAAAGAAATTTTTTGAAGAAATTGTGTGTCTGGTACCGGGAAACGAACCCAGGTCCCATAGTCACAAAGAGGTCACGTTGCCGACCTGGTCAATGTGATCTCTTTGTAATTAGGGACCTGGGTCGTTTCCCGGTACCAGATATCACTATTTCTTCAAAAATCTCTCTTTGAACTTAGATCTTCAGGGATCTTCAGGCACTGCAGTGACAAGCGTATCCAAAAAAAAAAAAAATAAATAAAGAGTAAAGAATTCAAGAAGCTAAGAGGGCATTGTGTCTATTACAGTTGTATATATATATATATATATATATATATATATATATATATTATATATCTATATATATATATATATATATATATATATATATATATATGGAATACAAGAGTTAGCTCAGAGCCCAGAACAGACCACCAAAAGCAGTAAGAGACATCTTAGAACGAAGCACTAAGTAGCAAGATTCAGGAATAAAAGATCAATGGAGGAGAAAATAACTAAATAAAAAAAAAAAAAAAAAAAGTACTTTGTCATGAGACCAAGGGGCCAGAATGTCGTCACAAGTGTAACGGATAAACACACACACATACAAACGCAGATGGACGGACGGAAGAATTTTCTGTAGCCCTCCCCCCCCACCACATAATGTATCTAAAGGGGGGGGGGGGAGGGGGGAACGAGGGTGTTAGGTTGGATGACCTTGATAAAATGACTGGTTTTTCTAATTCTCTTCGAAATGTTCAAAAGTTACGAATAACATGATGACGAGAATGGCAATAACTAGAGCAAAATCTGAGATGAGAGCACCAAAATATCGAACAAAATCGCTGCTATGACACAAAACATCTGCTATTACTCCAACGACATCAGAGAAGAGAATTTCTCTTCTGATCTCCGCCAGATGAACAATACAGTTACAGAGGAGTACACAGCAGAGCTACGGTACCCACCCCATGGGCACGGACGTGAGAGGTTACTGGGGCATGTGTACTTGGGGCATGCAAACAGACTTGCAGAAGGCAGGGCAAGATTGGTTAGTTACGAGACAAACGCGTATACGCTGAAGATCGCGTTATGTAAGAACATTTACATAATATTTGGTACTCAAGACACTTGCAGTGCGAAAATACATACTAGTATCTGGCGCGTACACGCAAAAGATCGCGTTATGTAAGAACATTGTATAATAGTCAGTGCTTGGAAAGATGCAGTTTGAAAATAGTTATGTAAGAACATTATATAATAAGTCAGTGCTTGGAAAGATGCAGTTTGAAAATAGTTATGTAAGAACATTATATAATATAATAGTTAGGGCTTGGAAAGACGCAGTTTGAAAAATGACATGATTTGTTTGTTGCGCAAGAAAAGCAAGCACGCACACGAGCTTAATTAAGAACTGGTACGACGGACTTATTTTGAAACAAATACAGTAGGAAGTCACAAGCAGATTATCAGCTGCACTTGCGCGTGGGTTAACACGACTCCAATAAGGAAGTGCAGCTATAAGAAATAACTTTATGGCGCGCTAACACGCAGGCAAATGCGCGCTCAATATCTTACATAATACTGAAGACGAGGAATTTGAAAAGACTCAATACATGTCAGACTTGTCACGAGAAAAAATAAATAAATAAAATACAAAATAAAAATAAATAAACTGCATAGGAACGCAAGCATGCGTGTACCTAAGATTTTAGGCATTCACTCGCTCGGCTGGCATCACAAGTCTCCTTGCGACCCACTGCCGTGAGTACCTAATGCTTGACACCTTGGTTCTTTGCAACACCAAAGTATATATATATATATATATATATATTATATATATATATATATATATATATATTATATATATATATCTCTCTCTCTCTCTCTCTCTCTCTCTCTCTCTCTCTCTCTCTCTCTCTCCTTGCCCTCTCAGTATCTCATGCATGTCAGAAACTCCTTCCCAAATAAACAGAACGTCCATATAGGGAAAATAGTAACCGTTTTTTTTCAATAACAATATTTGATGCTCTAACGCCTGTGCGTCTTCCTTAATACAAAACAGAAAGAGAAAGAGCGTACCTTCAGTAACTTGAAATAGCCGCGGTACTCAAGTTTCACACTTCATTGGTCTGTTCGTTGCGTCAAACTTCAAATAAATAAAGGAGTAAATGAAAAGGAAGTCCAAAAAATAACCGTCCAGTCACGCAAACCAATTAAAAAAAAGTTTTTCTACGGCGACTGTGGTTACGTTTCATAATGTATCGTTCTTTTTCCATTTGTAACCTTTTAAACCACGACTAAACCTGAACCGAATGGCTTTAAGAACGTAAAATACAAAAATTAGTTAAAAAATAAAAATTAAAAATCTGACTTCCATTAAACAACTCGTACGGTACGTTAGACAATAAATGGCGGTTCATCCTTTTCAAATTCAATTTCTTTGCTGGAGTCAAATACCCAACACAGCACAAAGGAATAACAGGAGGAGGAGGAGGAGGAGAGGAGGAGGAGGAGGAGGAGGAGGAGGGTCGTAATTATCTCCGGTCCATTCATTGGCTGGCAACACTTGTGACGTCACTGTTTCCTTCCTTGGTACTTAACCGTCTGGTCAACATGGCGCTTCACGAATTGAAAATTGATTCCTAGCGATTGCAAGCTGATGCATCGAAAAATGTCTTCAGACTTGTTAAGGCCTCCATTGAGGATATCTTGTGAATCCAAAGCACTTGGGGATAACTTCAAGGTTCGAACTTGGGTGACCAGGAACAGCGGTCCGGCGGTAAACCAGCCGTGCTGACAAGGATTTCCAAAGGTTGCGAGTTCATTGCACGCTGGCAGTTGACTTAACACCTAAATAAATAAAGTAAAAAGTATAAAATAAATAAAAACCTCTTTTACGAGTGTATCCAAGCATGTATATATGACGCCTTGGATATAAGACAAGCTTACAGTGAAATAAAATGATCATTTACAATCGGTTTACCTATTCGTGAGAACAGCAACTCATCCTTGGTCACTCAAATTTGAACTGCGGGTTCCAGACCTCGTCAAAATGGACACTTTTCATCCAAGGTCCTTTGCAGATATTTAATTAAAGGACCTCGTCTTGTCGGCGTGGCATTCACGTTTTCGTGGACGTAAAAAAACAACTGCCGACTGGTAATGCGTCGAAATATTGCTGGTGAAGTGTGGAATCAGGAATCGTCCGGGAGGAGGAGGAGGAGGAGGAGTTAGAACGCGCTGAATCGACGGAGTTACAGAGCTCAAGAGAAGGGAAAACCATCATCTACTGGAAGGCACAAGTACTTGCAAGCAAAGAGGCAGAGTTGGCAATGATTAAATCAAACTGATTTAATCAAGTGTTTAAATCATTGATTTAATTTTTTCATTTAAAAAAATCATGATTTTTTTTTTTACTATTTTGATTTTTTAAAATTTGAAAGCAAATAAATTGAAAAATATCGTTTGGAGGCTAATAAAAACTTAAAGCATAACTTTGCTGCACCGATTTACTTTAATACACCAAAAAACTGCAAGTACATACTTTAGGCCAGAACTGGAAACCTAAAAGATAAATCAATAGTAATTCAGTCATAAAATACATTTTGAGGAAAAAAGTATTGGAAAAACATCTAACAAGTAAAAGAGAAAAAGAAAATAAATCAGACTTATTTCTTTATTTAAAAAAAAAAAAAAAAATAAAATCACAAGCCAAGAGGTCATTAGCAGTATGCGCTGGAAAGTTCAGTTTGTTGCTGATGTGCCTGTGGGATTTTCTGTACTCGAGGTTCAAACCGCCTGTTAATAAAAAAACAAGAAAACAGCTAATACAGAAAAACGTGCGTGTGTAATACGACAAACGACCACCAGAGCGGCGAGCAACAACCACAAAACTCTAGCTTGCATCTCTTCCCAAACGGCAGAAATCAGTTTCACCTTCACTACTTTCCCTCTCATACGCGTCCCTATATTCAGCAGCACCGCCAGCACGCAGAGACAGATCATAATCCCGCACAAGAATCAAACTGTGTCGTGACCCAGCGCAACTTCTTCCATTCGAAGCCGAGAGGTGACGTGATCTGCGGTCTGTGGCTGGAAGTGATGACGTCACCCATATCTATGATGACGTCATAGGTGGTGTGGTGGAAGTGATGACGTCATCATAAGTCAGAGCGAAGATTCTGTGGTGAGAGCGAGGAGCCAGCAGTTCCCTCGCTTTTTCGTCTTGGGCACGACAACTTCATGTCCACACGTGCGTTCATAATCGTGCGGTGCACATACACACACAGATGCACAGCGTTCCAGGACCACACTGGCCTACACGGGCGGAAGTGATCAACCCCTACGGGCAGGCTACTGGACAGCAATCTCTCTCTCTCTCTCTCTCTCTCTCTCTCTCTCCTCTCTCTCTCTCTCTATATATATATATATATATATATATATATATATATATATATATATATACTTAAATGTTTAAGTATATGTATTACAGCACAATGGTCACCCAACCAACCAACGAACCTTCCAGGTGTCTCAAGCGAGGGCTCTTGACGACGGTGCACCTGCCGGCAGAGGAAGTGGAGGCGTCGTCGAATGAGTGATCTTTTTCACCCGTCTCGACTTTTTCATGCAAATTTGTTTCCTCAGGAGAGACCTTACCTTACCTTACAGACCTTACATCTTGTTCGGGTTGCCCAGGTCCCTCAGTGTGAGGCACCTCTAATGTCTACCAGAGAGTTGCTAGTACATCTTCCGGTATATTTTTGCATCTTCCAATCTTGGATGGTCTGGGATGCAGTTTAGATATTTGTCGAGCTTATTCTAAACACATCTACGCTCACTCTGATATATTCCTCAGATGAGCTGGCAACGCATTGAATAGACGCTGCATTATCGATGCTGGTGCGTAGTGGATTAATGTCCTGTGTGCTTTCCTTATTTTTCCTGGTATATTTTTGGGCACATTAATCTACCTCTGCTTGCTCTTTCTGATATTTTAGTTCCATGATATTTTCTGCTATTCCTTCTATCTGTTTCCATGCCTGAATTATCATGTAGCGTTCTCTTCTCCTTTCCAGACTATATAATTTTAAGAATTGTAGTCTTTCCCAGTAGTCTAGGTCCTTACTTCTTCTATTCTAGCTGTAAAGGACCTTTGTACACTCTCTATTTGTGCCAATATCCTTTTGATAGTGTGGGTACCATATCATATTGCAATATTCAAGTGGACTACGAACATATGTTTTATAAAGCATAATCATGTGTTCAGCTTTTCTTGTTTTGAAGTGCCGTAACAACATTCCCATTTTTGCTTTACATTTTGCCAACAGAGTTGCTATTTGATCATTGCATAACATGTTCCTATTCATCATACACCAAGGTCTTTAACTGCTTCCTTATTTGTGATGGTCTCATTATTAGGTCCCTTATATGCATATAGCTTTCTTTCTCTGTCTCCATAATTTATTGATTCAAATTTATCAGAGTTAAATACCATCCTATTTACCTCTGCCCAATCATATACTTTGTTAAGGTCTCTTTGTAGAGCGTTCCTATCTTCATCACAAGTAATTTCTCTACTTATTCTTGTGTCATCTGCGAAACTACTCACTACCGAATCCTTAACATTATTGTCTATGTCTTCAATCATAATAACAAACAGTATTGCAGCTAACACCGTACCTTGCGGCACACCGGATATTACCTTGGCTTCATCCGATTTCTCGTCGTTTGCAATAACTATCTGTTTTCTGTTGTGTAAAAATTCTTTTAACCATCTTCCTACTTATCCACGATATTGTGTTTTCTAATTTTCTTCGCTAATATATTATGGTCTACTTTATCAAAAGCTTTTGCAAAGTCTAAATAAACCACATCTGTTTCATTTCCGCTTTTCATATTTTTGAATATGTTTTCACGGTGGACTAACAGTTGGGTTTTGTGTACTTTTTCGGGTACGAAACATGTTGTCCTTTATTAAACAAAAAATTATTTTTTATTAAATGTTTCATAATATTTTTCTTCATTACCCTTTCATACACTTTCATTATATGTGATGTTAGACTCACAGGCCTATAATTACTTGCCTCTAGTCTTGATCCACTTTTGAAAGTAGGGGTAATATACGCTAATTGTGCTCATCATATATCTTTGCCTGTATCTACACTTTGTCTTAATAATATTGCAAGTGGCTTTGCGATAGAATAACTACTTTCTTTAACAAAATAGCAGGAATTCCATCAGGCCCTGCAGCAGCTCCATTTTTAATTTCATTAATAGCCTGCACAATATCAGCTTCATTAATATCTATGTCAGCTAAATATTCACTATTTCATCCCTTACTTCTATATCATTATCTTCATTATCTATTCTAGGGGTGAATTCTCTCTTATATCGTTCTGCCAGTATGTTTGCAAATTTCCTTTTTTTCATTCGTTAATCTCCCTTCAATTCTCAGAGGGCCTATTTCTATTCTTCTTTTATCATCTTCTTCGCATATGAGTATAATAGTTTGGGGTTTTGCTTGATATTTAATAGGGTTTTTTTCTTCCAAGTCCCGTTTTTTTTTTTTTTCATTTTCTTTTTTTGATTGTATAATCTTTTTTTTCTGCATTTTCTATTCTTACTTTTTAGTTCTAGTAAACTTTCCATGCATTTTTTTTCTTTTTCTTTTGCAAGACCTTTTTTTTTTTCACCACTTTCTGATTTTCTGGAACAAGATTCTTCTGTCTCTTGTATGCATGAATGATGTTTACTTTTTCTTCTTCGGTATATATTTTTCCACTATTATCTCCAAATATTTTATATAATATCTCCGTATTTACCCTTATGTCATCACTTACGAAAAAATGTTATCCCAAATCTTTGTTTAATTCTTCATTAATTTCTGACCATTTTAGGTATTTTTATTTTTTTTTACTGTAGAGTTGTATTTTCCATATCCTTCCCACTTTTTCATTTCTTGCTATCTCTATTTTCACTTGCTTTGGAATGAACTGTTAATTCTATGACATTATGGTCTGAAATACTCGCATTTATAAACTATTATTTTCTTTAACATAATTCATCTCGTTCACAATACTAGGTCTAAAGTATTTTCCTTTCTTGTTGGCAGGTGATTTATTTTGTTGAATGTTGTATTCTAGTAGCATATCTAATAGCTTTTCAAATTGCCTCTTATCTTCTGCACTTACTATTACTCTCTTTTTTATATGTATAAGTACAACCACAACTCTCCTATTCGTCTTTCCATTCTACGAAAGGAAAGTTGAAGTCACCAGATAGGAGAATAGTCCAGTCCTTGTGATTTCTACATATATCATCCAATTTTTCAATTATTAAGTCAAACTCTTTAGTATTAGGAGGTCTATATATTACTATGTTCATCAATTTTTCAGATTCAAATTCTACCGCTATTAGTTCACATTCTGAGTTACTATATTTCTCATATATTTTTCCTTGTTTTTTGTCTTTCCCATATATTGCGGTTCCCCCCCCCCTTGATTTCCTATTTTTTTTTTTTTCCTATCTGATCTATAAGTTTGGAAACCCTTTTACATTTGATCATCATTCCCAGTCTCTTGGGAATACCAGTTTCACTTATATTCTTATATCTATTTTCTTTTCATTTTGGGTTAGTTCTTCTAAGTACTCTATTTTTCTTTTTGAGTTACTCGTAACTAAACCCTGCGCATTCATCAAACTATGATGGTTTGCGTGTTTTCTCCTTCATTTAATACTGATAGTAATAAGGATTTTCCATGTCTCTTTCCTGTTCTGGTATGTTGTTCTTTTTTTTTCATTTCCATGAAATTCTGACATTAAAAAATCCAACTTTTCCATAATATTTGATCTTCCTTCATCATAATTATTCATTTTGTGTCTGAATCTGCAATTTTCTCCGTTTCTGCAATATCCTCTTGCATAATAAATACAGTTATTATCTCTGAGTAGAATTTCGGAGCTGATGCTTTGAAATTCTTTGCTGACACCTCTGCATATCTCATTGGTGGGGTTTGCTTTTCTCTTTTACCTGATATTTCTTCTGATTTCTCTCTTTATTTGTTTTCTTTCTTATTTTGGATTTTATTACTTGGTTGGTTATTATTTGATTATGATTCATGGCTACAGGGTGCATATATTTGCATTTTTGTCGAACTTACATCCGTTCCTTCTTTTTAGGTTTTTACTTTATTATTTTTGGATGCAGATCTCGCAATCATCCCCATATCCATCTAAGTATGCACATTTACCATATATTTCATAGTTTTGACATATCTTAGGATGTTTTGTAGTAACATCTTTCTCTCAAATCTGCAATTCCCTCTTTTCTTTTCAAAAGGTTGCAGATTTTGTCTTTCTTGTCTATTTTTTTGTTTTCCTCTTTCCCGTCATTGTATAGATCTGGTAGAGCCTCTTCGGGATTTGCATTTTCTGTTGTCATATCGTAATTTATTTCTTCGTAGGTATGCTGCTTTATTGCCTCATATGTAGTATCAATGAGTATCTCTGCATCCATACTTTTATCTTGTCTTTGTTTTCCTTATTTTTTTTTTTTTTTTTTTTTTTCTGTCATTTCATTTTTGTTTACTTCCTCTTCCGTTTTCCTCTTCTTCTTTTTCTTCTTCTTCTTCTTCCTCTCCTTTCTTCTTCATCCTCAACTATTTGTACATTCAATCTTGATTTAATAACATTGTCTATCCATGATAGACATGTTGAACAAAAAATTCTTGTATCTTTTCTCAAATCTTGTATTACTCAGCACAACTGTGGATGGGTCGGAATGTTGCATGCAGCACATTTTCTGATTAGGTTTTGTGGATTGACTATGCTATACCAAACCTTACACAGTTTGCATGCTTTTGGCATTCTTTTTCCTAATGCATCAATTAGTATATTCACAAGATTCACCTTATTCATTTTCGTGTCGGAATATGTTGGTTTATGTATATTTTCTTTATGAGTCTCTTGACCACTTGGATTTTATTTGGAACTTCTTCAATTATTTCAAGATGTTTTCATTAGATTTGTTCCAGTTTGAAGGATTATATCCTTCTAATATATCTATGAATGCTTTTGTATCTTTTGGTTAGGACGTTGCTGATTTCATAGATGAGAAATGCCAGTTCCCTTCCTGCTACCTCATCGTATTGCGAATCTGCTAGACACGCCAAATTACGCCACCTTTTCCCGCAGTTGGAACTTACTGCCATCTGTTCTGATTTATAGTATTACACTTGATACACTAACTTAGAAGACGCTTTATCCTACTATTTTCACACTAATCTTATCACCGATAGTTCACGAACACTTCTAGATATTCTAAAATTCTAGTCGTATGTTAAATGTGATATCTGTTGATTATTGTGACTTCACGCGGTACGTACTCAACCACCAGCAAGATGGCTACTACCTGGTAGAGAGAGAGAGAGAAGGAGATGATGATCGAGAGAGAGAGAGAGAGAGAGAGGACATATCCTCATCCGGTTGAGGAAGATCCCCCAAGCGCTAATTTAATTTCCCGTTCCCACCAATTCCTAAATTATCTAATGATTCTTCTTCTTCTTTTGTTACCTGCAGCTTTTCCCATTTGTATATGGGGTCGCTAGTCAGCCTTCTCCATCTTTCTCCTCTCTGTCCTGTACATCTTGTTCTCTAAATTATCTTAATGATTACATACCCTTTTTTCAAGAATTATTTCCCTCCCCCCCCCCCCCCTCCCCCTCTTTTCTACCTAGCGGTCATACACAGCAGTCGACTAGAAACCAGGTGTTTAAATTACGGTTTATGTAAAAAAAAATGAATAAAAAAAAGGAGGCATACTTGACTTTTCAGATACTATATATAAAAATAAAGGAATATATAATATTGATATTCATCAAGAAAGACAGCAAGAAAGAACGACAGAGAGAGAGAGAGAGAGAGAGAGAGAGAGAGAGAGAGAGAGAGAGAGAGAGAGAGAGAAAGTTCTCACGGTTCTTGCAAGAGAAGCCTCCACAGACTCGCCGAATGTTGTCAAATGAAGTTTACCTTAATGCCAGCACGGGCTCTTGCTGCTCATAACAGAAACCCAAAAGGGGGAAAAAACTCTCCCGAACGAGACACCCTAACCCCCCCCCACCCCCCCCCCCCCCTCACTTGACTTTACTCTTTGAGCAGAAGACAACCACTGCAAACTCAACTCTCCCTCTTTCGGGAGAGAGGAAATGCCGGCGTCTGTCTCTCTCCTCGCTCTCATCCTGTTCCCCCAATTTTCATTTTGGAGTTGATAATGTCCCAAACTTTTCCTCTCCAACTTTTGCCTTTCCGGAACGAACACCCTAAAACTACGACTCGAAATTAATATTGTCATGACAGCTTCATTATTATATATTAATTGCCGTCCAACTTTGCGATTTATAGTCCATCATGTATATCCGTAAATTCTCCCCGAACTAAACTTTTTAAAAGTTGCACTCTATCAAAGTTTTATCTATATTTGTGTTCTATTTTACTAATGTGCCTTGATTCCAGATTTCATTCTTTCAATTCCAAGGGGTAAAAAAAAAAGAGAGGTACTCTAATCTGCAACAAGAGACTTGCATAGATGTGTATAACATTAGAAGCCGACTTCCACAAGTCTGTTCTCTGTCTTGGTAGGTTTTCTATATCCTCCTCCAAAGAGCTGGGCGATAGAGGAAAGACTCTTACTTACTTGCGGGGAAGAGAGGGGGGGAAGGGGAAAGGGAAGGGGATGGGGAGGGGGGGAAACAAGGGTGAGGACCATGAACGTGGGAGGATCGGAATCAATGAACCCCATCTGGGTAAGGAACTCCGTCCTGCGTCAGGAAGCGGATGGCAAGTGCCATCACTTTCTGCCTTCGATTCTCTTCGTGTCATTTATTACAGGAGTTTACACTGCCAAGACTTTCTTGGTGATTTAATATAAGTTACGTATAATACATTTAACACAACACGACACACACACACACACACACACACACATTATATATATATATATAT
>NC_087209.1:75457092-75484592 GCF_015104395.2 Macrobrachium nipponense
GAGTCTGTGCTCACTCACACCTGGGGAAAAACACGCTCCTCTCTCCCTCCTCCTTCTTCTCTCCTCCTCCTCCTCCTTCCCCAGAGAACCGGGGATTCCTGGTGTCACTCCACTCAGCGAATTAATGGAGGAATCGATGCCCATTACGTCACGTCAAAACAGCTGACGGCGAGGACGCCCGGGAAGAGAAATGAGGGAAGGGAGCCGACCACGAGGAAAACCTCTCTCTCTCTCTCTCTCTCTCTCTCTCTCCCTTTCCATGATCGATTGGTTCCCCTAGAAGCTGCTGGCTCAAATAATTCATTCGTGGACGAAACTACCCCAGCGACGCCGCCGTCGTTCACTACTACTATATTTTCCACCCTGCCTTCTTTTCACGGGAGACGGACAGGAGGAGGAGGAGGAAGCAAATCCGCTGCTTTCCGTTGTCACAGAATGGTCCGTGAGTTGCCCGGGCCAATGGAATCAGATGCTTTTACGTCACCGCCAGGACGGAATTACTTAATCATTTAAAAAAAAAAAACCTGCAACGCTAATTTGCACAGACTTCGTGCAATAATTGCTAAAGTATAGTAAAAGTCGAAATTAACAGGATAAGATACAAATGCTTTCACGTCATCGGCAGGAAGGAATTATTTACTCGTTTATTGAAAAAAAAGAAGAAGAAGAAAAAAAAGGAAGAGCTGTAACGCTAATTTGCATGGACTATTTCAAGTTACAAAAATTTCAGCAACTCAGAACAGACATCTTCAGTGTTTTTTTTAAATTAAAAAAAATTTTTCACTTCTGAAAAAAAAAAAAAAAAATAGACCCGAGGCTCAGAGTGGAACACAGACACGTACTAAAACCATACCAGGAAAATATCGCTTTGGATGACTGAAAACGGCTCCTACCTATAAATCTTTCATCCTCTGATGGTCGGCTGGTTTCTATAGATCCGGCCCCGCTTGCAGGGTCCTGGATTGAACTGGACTTTTGCTAACACGGGCTCTTGCCAAAAGGCAGGAGGTGATGTAAAGATTGAAAGGGATCAAGAGGCCTGGTGTGGACCTTTGCAGTGTGGAGATAACAGAAGAGCAATTTTTTTTAACCACTATGATCGCCTCTTCAGACTTATTATTCGAGGAAATCATTAATTCTCGATTTCATCCAACACCAAATTTATTTTTCGTTATTGCATTCCTTTGGAATTCATTACCTTGTTGGGTTTTCCCTAATCTTATGACCTATCCCCGTCCAACTCATGCCTGCATCAACAATACCTGCAAATGTATTATATACATTCCTTCCCATCCCGACTTTCGGATAGAGCTCCTTTGAAAAAATCAGTTTCCTGCTATCAATCAATACATCTATACCAGTTGTCCATACAACTTTTCCTCATTCTTACGGACAGACGAATTAAGGTTCGGAGAACTCCAGCACCTTTTATGCAGACAAAAAGTAGTATGGCGAGGCATAAAAAACCTGGAAGCTTGTGTGTAGTCATCCGTATATCACTACTCCCAGCCGAAGGTTAATCCTCACTATGACCTTTTCATTTCTAGTTGCGACGCCGAGAACAAAAAATGGTGACTGAACGCCTTTTATTTCCCTATTGCATTTCATGCTGCGTTATGGCTGGTTTAAAGACGTCATTTGTTTGCATGGTGTTTTGACGTTGCATGGAACCATGGAGTGGTTATTCAGCAACGGGATCAACGGCTTGACGTGACTTCTGAATCACGTCGAGAGTGAACTTCTATCACCAGAAATACACACCTCTAACACCTCAATGGAATGCTCGAGAATCGAACTCGCGGCCACCGAGGTGGCAGGTCAAGACCATACCGATCACGCCACTGAGGCGCTTGAGGACGTCATGTCAGTGCCAGAGAATGCAACAAGAGCAGAGGCTCTTTGCAAAACGATCGTCGTTACTGACGATGATCTGCAACGCCAGATAATTTCTAATCAATCTATCAATCTCTGCTAACCAGGCACTTTACCCGATGACATTTATGCCAATACAGGTCGCCGACGTCATAACGAAAATATCATAAAACCTTGCTTTCTTCCTTCTCAGTTAAGTATATCTTAGTTTTACCAGACCACTGAGCTGATTACCAGCTCTCCTAGGGCTGGCCCGAAGGATTAAGAGATTTTTACGTGGCTAGGAACCAATTGGTTACCTAGCAACGGGACCTGCAGCTTATTGTGGGATCCGAACCACATTACACCAAGAAATTAATTTCTATCACCAGAAATAAATTCCTCTGGTTCCGCGTTGGCCAAGCCGAGAATCGAACTTCGGACCACCGGATTGGTAGCCGAGAGCGAAATGCACTCGTCCAGCGAGGAACTTATTCCTTCTCAGAAGCTGTAGAAATAAGATTATATGAACGCTGGGTATCATCACTAAAAGCCTCTGAATTCAGATTAATTGAAACGCATCATGAATAATCCGATGCCATCTCGCTGAATTGAGTACGATTCAAATTCTGAAATCAAGACCTCGACGCTGTTGAATTTCATCAAATGAAAGAGCATTTCAATTCTCATCTACTCGGATTTGAAGGGGGAAAAAAATCTTCGCTACTATGACGCCAGCACATTTAATCACTCAATCCTCTTGACTGATATATTGGGCAAAATCCACCTGACCAAACCGGAGAAGAAGATTTAGAAGACCATATTCACTCGGCAACCAACCCGGTGAAATACGAGGGGGACTGGGCGCGCGCGCGAGGCACAGAAGCGAGAGACAGCGAATAACTCTTAAGTGATTAATGAACCTTTAATATCCAAAGGCTCACTGAACCAAAATCCAATTAGCTGGAGTCATACGTCCAAGTGGTCATTTGTAAGGCGACACCGAAATCTCCCGCTAATTAATGACAAATTCTCCCGCTGGATCCCCAAAGAATGCGGGGGACTCTCGAGGGAACTTTTCCCAAACTAATTAATATACACTTGTTTCGTTTTCACAAGCGAGCTGCTGGCCACTCTGGGCGTTGTCTATAGTCAAGAGATTAATAAAGAGATGGAATAAGTCATTAGATTAATTGAGATGAAACAATATGACACAAACACACACACACACAATACATATATATATTTATTTATATACTACAAATGTCCTTTAATATCCAATTACCTCTACGTCACTAAGTCCTGATGTCCTCTCTGTGCGGTGGTTCGAATCCACGAGAGGACGAAATTATTATCGACTAAAAATTCCCCTTCGGTTACCATATATGAAAATATATCAACTCCCAGGTAGAGCGAATGCGATATTGAAGGACATCTGTAGCTCCTTAGATGCGTGTATATGAATCACGGTGATGTGCTAAAAAATTTATATATATATATATATATATATATATATATATATATATATATATATATATATATATATACACACACACATATATATATATATATATATATAGACTGGTGGTAAAAATGTTCTGTAACAACAGGAATTCCATCTAATAAAAGGAGCCCATAAAAAACACCAAATGTAGAGAGAAAAGTACTATATTTCAGAGACTGCTGTCTCTCTCTTCAGGTATATATATGAATGAGCATATACCTGAAGAGAGAGACAGCAGTCTCTGAAATATAGTACTTTTCTCTCTACATTTTGGTGTTTTTATGGGCTCCTATAAGAATTTTTATCACATCACGTGATTCAGTACACGCATTAAACAACAGACAGATGTCCTTTAATATCAAATTCGCTCTACCTCCCTTGATGGCTATGTGGTTTAAGGCGCGTCACTGCAGTCCTGAGTTCTTGTTCCATGGTTCGAGCCCTAAAAAAATTCCCCTTCGGTTAACACATATGAAAATATATTAATTCCGAGGTAGAGCGAATTGTGTGAAGAGAGAGAGAGAGCGAGCTTCAGTCCCAGAGGCAATACCATGAAAAATTAAATCAATAAAATAAACTACTTATTTTACTGACACAACCGACGACTGAAATGTGTAAAGTACCAATCATCTGAAAAGCGAAAAAATAAAACTAAATCCCAATTTATCTTCTTAAAAACTGTACGGAATTCTATATACATATCCTAATATACAAACATCTATATAACACCCATTAAAAAAGCGCCATCACTTCTCTCTTTTCCCCTGTGATTTATAAATGGCTCATGGGTGTGTTCCGCGATTTTGGAATGTGAAGGTTTTCTGCCGAAGGGGCCACCAGCGCCTTGGAAATGGACAAGTAATGGCAACAAATGGGTCGGCTGGAAACCCGACAATTCTGGAAAGTTAAAAAATCGCCATGTCGGAGAAATTCTTCTGTTAAAAAAAAAAAAAAAAAAACACACACACAAAACAACAACAACAACGCGCATAAAATTAACATATATTCCTCACAACAGCCAACCATAAACGTAAAAATACACAACAAAAGGGAAATACCACACAGTGAATAAAACGGCGTCTAGACAAAAATTTCCATGCCTCTAAAAAAAGAAAAACTCATTTTAACTGAAAAAAACTTGAATGGTAAATGAATAAGAAATTTATGCCTAGGGCCAAGGACTGGGAGGTATGAGGTCTTTCAGCAATGAAAGTGAAATTGAAAGTTAAAAGGTCTGAAAGGTGTAACAGGAGGAAAACCTCAAAGCAGTTGCACTATCAAACAATAATTGTTAGGAGAGGGTGGAAGAGAGAATATGAACGGAGGTACAGTAAAAGGAATGAAAGGGGTTACAGCTAGGAGCCGAATGGACGTTGCACAGTACCTCAAGTAACGCCTACAGTGCAACACGTGAGGTGAATTGCCAGCACTACCTCCCTACGGAAACAAAAGATGAAAGAAAGCGTTCTAAAGCCGATGTCAACATAATCAGACATTCCCCTAAAAACCAGCAAATAAAGATTTACAAAAAAAAAAAAAAAAAAATAAAAAACAAAAAAAAAATAAATAAATAAATAAATAAATAAATAAAGCGGAAACTCCATAAAGATTCTACAAAAAATAAAAAATAATAAATAAATAAAACGGAAACTCCTTAGAAACCCTACAATGCTTTATCACCGAGAAGGAAAAAAGAAAAAAAAAACTCCCAGCAAAGCAATAAACTCGCAACCATTCGCCGCCAGAAAGGAACAAAGGCGACGCAGACCTCAACAGAATAATATCCCGTCAATTGGTAAAGTGAGATGACAGATTGACGATTGGGCCAGTTCTCATCGACGACGAAGAACTTTCTGGACAAAAGACTCCTCCTCTCGAAGGCTGCCGTCGTCGTCACGTGTAATCTCTGGGCCAAACAAAAGAGTCACAAGAGCTCAATCATCCCAGTTATCCTCTCCAAGAATGGAAAGATGTGCTTTGTGCGATGCCCAATGTCGGTTACGTGTCCTGATACTCTCTGTCTTGGTTTGGGCAAGATTGTTTTTATTGTCTGACCGCAACTTTACTGTATTTTGCTTGACCAATAAAATCCACCTTGGGTGACAGATCACATTTTGAATTATAGTTGACAACAACTTAAAATCGGCCTTTGTTTACAGAAAAAACCTTATTGCATTTTAACAGAAACGTGAAAACCATCTTAGCTGACCAAAAATCTGTTGACTTTTGGCTGATTAGAACAGAAACTCCCAATTCGATACCGCAAATCTATGGCACAGTTGAATTTTGTCGAACCGAAAACCGCAGGCTATAGAATTTCGACTGACGAACTCAAGACCCATTTTGATACACCGAATGCAGGATGAATTTTGGTCAACCGTAAACGCCGAATTTAAGTGAAAAAAAAAAAAAAAAAAAAAAAAAAAAAAAGTTCCTGAGTGGATAATACTCAAAACCATTTGGTTGCCGAAAACTTGTTGGGTGAATGATACTCAAAACATATTCGGTTGCCCAAAACGGAGTGAATAATAATAAAAACATATTCGGTTGCCCAAAACGGAGTGAATAATAATAAAAACATATTCGGTTGCCCAAAACGGAGTGAATAATAAAAACATATTCGGTTGCCCAAAACGGAGTGAATAATAATAAAAACATATTCGGTTGCCCAAAACGGAGTGAATAATAATCAAAATATATTCGGTTGCCCAAAACCGAGTGAGCAATACTCAAAACCCCATTTGGTTGCCGGAAGTTTATTGCACTTGAGCTGATGGACAACCTAACATCAGATGGCTGTTTTATATATAGTGCTCGAGTAAAAACCACTCAATCTTTAAATTAAAACACAAAATCTATGTACTGCGGTTGTCTGAAAATCTCTCTTTAAATGCTTTAAATAACACGAATTTAACGTAGATAAGACAGAATTTATCATCTAATTCCTCAAGAATCCTCTTCTCCCGGACCACAAGTATTGAAAATAATGCAAGTTTGCTTTAAGCGTTTTTAAACTTTAAATTATTTTGTGTTGTTTTACAACTTTATATATATAACTCCAATGTTTCCCAGAGGGTTTTTCTATCCATGTTAACGTACAAATCGAAGGCCACGAGAACCATTAAAAAGTTTAAAAAGTTAAGTATTTCTAAGTTTTACCAGACCACTGAGCTGATTCACAGCTCTCCTAGGGCTGGCCCAAAGGATTAGATATTTTTACATGGCTAGAAATCAATTGGTTACCTAGCAACGGGACCTACAGCTTATTGTGGGATCCGAACCACATTATATCGAGAAATGAATTTTTATCACCAGAAATAAATTCATCTCATTCCGCGTTGGTCGAGCCGAGAATCGAACTCCGGACCAACGGCTTAGTAGCCGAGCGCGAAATCCACTCGTCCGACGGGGAACTAAGAACCATTAAAAGTGAATAACTGTTGAAATGAAGCAGAGCACACGCCGCCTCTCGAGAGGCAAACAAGATAAAAGTGACGGAGAAAGATTCTCTCTCTTCAAGTTCGGAGGAAACTTGGCACGAAAGTACGAAGTGGCGCCGTTTGTCACATTTGCCACCGCCGCCCCAGACGTCTTGACTGATAACTCACTATCGAAACTTTGACCCTCTCTCTCTCTCTCTCTCTCTCTCTCTCTCTCTCTCTCTCTCTCTCTTTGTTGAATTCACGTAGTTAGGACCTCAACGATTGTGGATCCTACCCCTAAGGAGTGAGCGTATACTTCATATAAATCAGCAGGTACAGGTCTGTCTCTCTCTCTCTCTCTCTCTCTCTCTCTCTCTCTCTCTCTCTCTCTCTCTCTCTCTCTCTCTCTCAGCATTAATTGGGAATTCTTTTTATAGTTCTGTCTCTTTCGTTCTCTCTTACCCTTTTATGACGTTCCAAACCTCAAATTTAGCCTCAATCTATATATATATATATATATAGTATATATATATATATATATATATATATGTGTGTATATATATATATATATATATATATATATATATATATATATATATATATATATATATATGTTCGTCGACCTGCAGCTTTCAGTTAAATCGAATCATCAATGAAAGATTTAAATTGCACATTTTCTCATTCATGAACGGGATCCTTTCCAAAATGAAAGAGACAGTTATAAAAATATAACCTATGCAGACGTTGGCATCAGAGGTATTGGTCACCACTTATTACAATTCACAACAATATCCAGAATTAATTAAGAGGTTAAGCGAGAGAGAGAGAGAGAGAGGAGAGAGAGAGAGACGAGAAGAGAGAGACTGAGGATGTGATGAATGATGAGAGGAGAGAGAGAGAGGTTGTAATGGTGTTTTTTACGTGTTTTACATAGGAACAGTGTATTATCAGCAAACGGGACCAAAAAGCTTTAAGTGACTTCCGAACCACGTCGAGAGTGAACTTCTATCACCAAGAAATACACATCTCTCACACATCAATGGAATGCCCGAGAATCGAACTCGTGACCACCTAGGTGGCAGGCCAAGACCATACCAATCACGCCACAGAGAGAGAGAGAGAGAGAGAGAGAGAGAGAGAGAGAGAGAGAGAGAGAGAGAGAATGGAAATGCATTGTTGATGTAAACATCTGGATGCCAAAGCAACTGGAGATGAAGGTCAGTGTTGAAAATACAGTTAGCAGCTACAGCCCGACAAAGTCAAGACATTTTCATCAAAAGTCTATATAACTGTTGCCGGCCAAAGGCAGGTGTCTGATCGCGTTCACATTAGTTTTACCGTTTTCAGTTCGAATCTAGGCACTCCAGGAGGTCTATTTTTCTTTTTAACCGTAAAAATCACGACCAGCTTTTAACCATACTAATAAAAAAAACATCTTACGGTAACACGGATTCATTTATATTCAAGATCAAGAATGGAGAGAGGAAAAATAACTACCAGACTGACTTAGACTCCCAAAACAACAAATGAAACGAATATCAAGATCATGTCAATGTAAGAATATATCATATATTATATATATATATATATATATATATATATATACATATATATATATATACACACACACACACACACACACACACACACACACATATATATATATATATATTATATATATATATATATATATATATATATATATATATATATATATATATATAACTAATTGGCAGTACCATGGCTCTCAAGATTAAAACTTCTGAGGTTGCCCTTCTGCAAATTAAACCGCCTGTGGAGCATATTACCTAATACAACGGACGTATTTACATCATCTTACGAAGCGAACTCTAAAATCTAAAATGTACGTTCTGAACCCAAAGTTTTCCGGCCTTGCCGTGTTTATCATTTTATATATATAATATATATATTATTAATAGTATAGTATATATATATATTTAGTATAAATAATAAATTGATCTTATTATTTTTTCATCGTTAATTGGGACGAGTTCCTCCGACGGGAAGCTTCGTCTTCGCGCCTTACTGGACGGCAGCCAAAGAGCCCGAGTTGTTCAACCGATCGACCTACGGTCAAGGACTCCCTCTAACGTAAGGTCGAGGCAAGAAGGAAGGGGGAAGAGGAGGGGTAAAGAGGAGCAGAGGGCGTGAGGGAATGGGGAAAGCGGAGGGCAAGAGGGAGGGAAGAAGTAGATGGAATAGGGAGGGAGAAAAGAGGGAAGAAGGGAAAGATGGAGGGTAAGAAGGAGGAGGAAAAGAGGGAGGGAGAAAACAGGGGGAAAACACACCAGCAGAATAAATGCAGGAAAAACGCAGCGAAGCAAAAAGTAAACAAAACTGGCCTAATTCTAAAGGTCAACCACCGTCCTGAGGTCAAGAGCTCATTCTTAGGTCAAGGAACATATATTATAGGAGGGGGGAAATATGCGGTGGAAATCATCATATGAAGAAGATCTAATGAAAACGGGAATTACATTTTAAATCATTACATCAAACACTCTTACAATCTAAGGCCCTTCCTGCAGCGTCGACAAATGTGGAAAAGAACGAACTTACATCTCTTAAAAGTGGGATAGAGGCCAACTTTCTGTAAGAACAGAAACATTTACAGAGGAAACAATAATGGGGAAACAGGTGAATATCAGTCTTGGGATTTAATAGTACCAAAACAACAGGCAATGGTGGCTTTCGGCTTGAACAACAATCCCTAAAACGAACACACGAAGCTAATTCCGAATGTCAACCAATATAGTTCTTATCTCGTCAAAGGATTGAATCCTTGTACTTACAGAGGTGTTGGGGGGGGGGGGGGGGGGGGGGGGGGGGAGGCTCCTACAATCCCACGGCAAGTTTAACGAAAATGGCATCAATACACATCAATTAACGAGTTCTTCTGAATCTTGGCAAAACGGCAATTCTGGTATATACAATAAATATGACCCAACGATTTTATATTATCACAAACGTTTATGATACACATTGATGCCCTTGCAAACAGCAGTTTTAACATCAAGGTCTTCCTCTCCTGATTACCCTCCTCTGGGGCAACGTCTCTTCATTCCAGAATGTCGACTGCAGCTTTCTTCCCTTATGGCATCCTTAGATTTTACGACAACTGATCACCATTCTTATTAAGCTTGACAGCGCTACAAATTCTCCAATAGGTACATCTTAGCCAGCACAGCGGTGCTGGCTAAGATGTTACCGGAGAGATGAGAGAGAGAGAGAGAGAGAGAGAGAGAGAGAGAGAGAGAGAGAGAGAGAGAGAGAGATTTAAACACTTATTTACACAAGGATATTTGACCTTTAGGTACGTAAACAAAGGAGATTCTTTTGAATTCTGTCAAAAATAATTCTGAAATTTAGTTGCATGAAGTACTACAAACAAATGAAGTTACAAATAAAAAAAATTATCAATACTAATATATGCACATATATTTTAATGTGCATTTTGTCTTCTGGCTATTTCGGACACCAATATATTCGGATGCATTGAGTGTTCATTTTTGCCATTTCCAACTGAAATATGGCCAATGGCCCCCCCTAGACATGGACATGTGGCACAGTTGGGAATAATTAAACCATTAAATTTTTCCTGTGGTAGTTAACTTTGTAAAAAAAAATATCCTACTTCATATATAAATAGTTGCACTATTTTTCAAGCAATTCTGCCACAAATGGTGTTTAAAAAACTGAATTTATGACCTATTTAAATTCATACTTGACCCCTTTTCCAAAATCTATGACCTATTTAAATTCATACTAGACTCCTTTTCCAAAATCTCCTAAACGTCAATGCTCGTCATTTCAACGACTCCTGGAGCCAAAAACATGGCAAACTTGCAAAGCAATAAAATGCAACTGAATAAACACTGACTCTCACAAGTAGATGATGACAAAATCATAACATTCAAAACTGGTTGCGGAGTGAAACAGATCCAGTTCCAGTTTTGAAAATATTGGTTATAATACGTGAGTACCAAACCTACTTGGGGTAACTAAGCATGCCCGAAACAGTAGAATAAAAAAATCTAAAAAGCAATTCATGAAAACTAACAGCCTTCTATTGTTACACGAGGATATTAGGAATTAACTGACCTTGTGGCATATGTTCAATCAAATAAAATACGTTGTCTACTCTTACCTCTTCCTTCTTCTTCTTAATGAGCACCATATTCTTTGGAAGCTGACTAATAATAATAATAATAATAGTAATAATAATAATAATAGTAATAATAATAATAATCATCATCATCATCAAAAAAAAAAAGAAAAAGACCAAAAAAAAAAAAAAAGTGGGGGGGGGGGGCGAAGGGGGCTTGAAATGTGGAACTAGACTAAAATAAAATAGTAAATGGTCATTGGCAAGAGAATTTCGAAGTTGGGTAGCAATCAGCGAGCTATAACACTCCTTCGTTAGTCTGTGACGTCAGACCCGATGAAAGATTAAGAACCTGATTTGAATTATGACAATTCCGTTTATGAATTATAACTTAAAATAAATTTTCTCAAAATCATTTACTTCTGAATGACCAGAATTATCAGTGGATAACTCTTGTCATTATGAAATATTACAGCCTCCCGACCTCAGTACTTTAGAATCGTCACAGACTAAAATAATAGCAAAAATCTATTCATCACAGGCTAAAGTAATAGCAATAATAATCTATTCACCAAAGGCTATAATTATAGCAATAATAATCTATTCATCAAAGTTTAAAATAAGAGCAATAATCCATTCATGTAAGGCTAAAATAATAGCAATAATAGTCTACTCATCAAAGGCTAAAATAATAGCAATAATCTATTCACCACAAGATAAAATAGTAGTGACAATCTATTAACCAAAGAGTAAAATAATAGTAACAATCTATTAACCAAAACTCATATTTATTACTCCTGTGTAAAATTCGTAAAAGTCGATATTTCTTTTCATTACTCTGCTCCTGTAAAATTCGTAAAAAGTCGATGATATTTTTAACTGATCAGACATTTTCCACCATAATGAGGCTCGTGACCTCGTGGCAGAAACTCTCACCGCTTGGAAACCTGCAATGAGCTATTAGCATTGAAGGAGTTCTCTTTCTAACACTTCCAAGACAAAGACTTAAAAATAAATACGGAGAGAGAGGGCAGGTACAGAACGTGCTATACAAACGCTTTGCGCAAATGTCATATCAATTCATTATCAAGATGATTATTGACAACAAGGATATGAATGAAGTTTGTCACAAAAGCAACAACACAATTTTCACGAACATCGTAAATAGCAGCAATCAATTACCACGATCATAATGAGCAACAGAGCCAACTATAGTCATTCAATGAACATAATCAAACAACACAACCGTAATAATGATTCATCCTAAATCCATCGTATACAAGAAACAGAACTGATACCTCATTAAAGAATTTAGGTCAAAGACCAAGCGTTGGGACCTATGAGATCGTTCAGCCCTGAAAGTGAAACTGAGAATAAAAAGGTTTAATTAAAAGGTGTAACAAAGAAAACCTTAAAGCAGTTGCAGCATGTAAGAAATGTTAGGCGAGGGTGGAGAGTAAGATGGAAGAAAGAGAATATGAACGGAGGCACAGTAAAACAAATGAAAAGGGGAGCGGCTAGGGGCCGAAGGGATGCTGCAAAGAACCTCAAGTTATGCCTACAGTGCCTTGCGTGAGGTACACTGATGACACTACACACCCCCTACAGGATTGGATATAGATCTGTTAGATTAACACCACCACCACCGCCACCACGAATAATAATAATAATAATAATAATAATAATAATAATAATAATAATAATAATAATAATAATAATAACAATAATTTCCCTTTAACTCCTCTCACTTCTTCCTCATGAACGACATGTTCTTGGTAGCTTGAATTAGTGTCAATGGCCCTACTGGCTTGTTTCATATGAGTAGGGTTCATCTACTGAATAATTATAATAATAATTGTTTTATTAAAAATAATGACAGAATTCACAGAATCGTGCAGCTTAGTAATACCAATGTGCCAGAAAGACAAATCATAAGGAGAATTGAAAGAATTTTGTATAAAAACTAATTCTGTGAATTCTACCGTTATTTTTAATAAAACATGTTTGAAAGAAGGGCTATTTCCAGCATATAATAATGATTATAATAAGTTACTCCCATCACCATAATCAAACTACTAGAACAACAACAACATCAACGCTTCCATCAAGCAAAATCATCACGCTAAGAGGAACGAGGTAGCCATGGTTCAAACCATGACACAAGATGAAAAATGCAAATTATCAATACCATCTTCCAGTCAAGCCATCACTACACGTGCACCAAAGACCAGGTCGTGTCAAGGCAATATCGACCTCCTCAACAAAAGGATCAAGGGCTATAATACTGATTGGGGGTGATAACATGTACTGTGGGCCTATCCATCGGGGGTCATTTTGAGGTCATCGAGAAAAATTCCACAATCGATAAGGCAATCTCTGCTGGGAATCTGAGATTGGGGAAGGTCATGAGACGAGAATTATAGATGATAATCATCGTCTCTATTATTATTATTATTATTATTATTATTATTATTATTATTATTATTACTAATATTATTATTATTATTATTGGGAAAGTAAATCCACAGTAGTGTGCCTGTTTGATTTTGTTATTTAAAATATATACAAAATCAAACAGGCATACTACTGCGGATTTACTTTCCCATTTTACTGAATCTTGTGATTAGGAGTATTCTTGGATTATTATTATTATTATCATAATAATAATAATCCAAAGAATACTCTTCATCACAAGATTAAGAGAGTATTCTTTGGATTATTATTATTATTATTATTATTATTATTATTATTATTATTATTATTATTTTATTCAGAAAATAAAACCTATTCATATGGAACAAGCCCACCACAGGGGCCACTCACTTGGAATTCAGGCTCCAAAGAATATGGTGTTCATTAGGATGAATTAAAAGAAAGTATAGTGAAATTAGACAGAAGATATCCCACTAATAAAAAAAAAGTACAGTGATCCAAAATGTATAAGATTAATAATCCGGACAACAAAGATTGAAAGTGACAACAATATAACTGACTTACATACTAAAAGTAAACTTAAATAACTGACTTACATACTGCAAGTAAACTTAAATAACTGACTTACATACTGCAAGTAAATTTAAATAACTGACTTACATACTAAAAGTAAACTTAAATATCACACAATCACAACTTCAGTCACTCAAATGGAAGAAAATTCAGATATAAAAAAAGGAATGGGAGAAAAAATAAATGGGAGAATGAATGACAGAATGGTAAGAAATGAACAAGTGGAAGGAGATATATGTCAAAAAGGAAAAAGTCAATAAAAATAATGAAAATCTAACAAAATAAATGGTAAGAGGGTAAGACAAAAGGGAAGAGAAATAAAAGGAAATCAGGAGATAGATAAAACAAGAGGAATAAAACGGTAAGACAAAAGGGAAGAGACATAAAAGGAAATCAGAAGATAGATAAAACAAGAGGAATAAAACAAGAGGGAAGAGAGATAAAAGTAAAAAAAAAAAGGAGAAAGATAAAAACAAAAGGGATGAGAAATAAAAACTAAGTCAGGAGATATAAAAACAAAAGGGATGAGAAATAAAAACTAAGTCAGGAGATATAGTTTTATATAAGAGATGGCCGAAAAAAAAAAAAAACAATAACGATCAGAAATGCCCAGAGAAATAGCGGCTATTCTTCGTGATGCCTCCTGGCCTGTGACGGAGAGAGAGAGAGACACTTTTCCGTAGGATCTCGAGCATCAATTGGGACAAACGCCCACCTTTCTCTTTGAAGTTGTAAGCTGAGAGATAATACCCCGAGGAAAGCTAGAGCAGCAATAAAATACCAGAAGGCTTTTCCTTTGACCGTTTCGCTTACTCGGGGAGTAAGCCTAGACACTATTTTGTTGTCGTTGTTTTCCTTGTTGTTCTTGCTGTTGTTGTTCATGTTGGGGGGTAGGAAAGCCCTATGGAAGAGCCTAAAATGGTCTGAATAAAGGTGTTTCGCGTTGCGTTTAAAGATACAGGAATTTCAGGATAGGATACTGACGATTTATTGATTAGAATGAAAATGGACGAAATAATGAAATATGGCGTATTAATTTTAATTTTGTTGGTGAAACAACGACGCGCTATTTGACTGTAGATTTTAGTAGCACGCGTCCGTGTAAGCTGGAGGTTGGATCACGTCTTGTTTTATAAGACATACATTTTTCCCTCTATCTCTATTTAATTTTTCTACCTGTTACATATTCTGAAGAATTACTACCTATTATTTTCGCTTATTCTGACATCATTATTCCTCTCTCTCTCTCTCTCTCTCTCTCTGCTTCTCTCCTATCTCTTCTTCTCTCTCTCTCTCTCTCTCTCTCTCGTTGGAAAATTCAGCGAGAGAGTCTCCTGAACAAAAAAATGATCAAAAGTAAATAACAGGGCACTCGGGCCAGAGAGAGAGAGAGAGAGAGAGAGAGAGAGAGAGAGAGAGAGAGAGTCTATACATTATCAGAAACTAACTTGCTGAGATTTCTGGCTAATACCAAGACATCTATCGGTAGTGGCGTTCGCTACTCAAACAATGAATCCAGTAAATGAATATCCCTTTACAAAAAGCAATAAATTGTTCGTGAATCTTGCAGAATGCTAGATATTAATACGAGAAATGACACTGGTAGTTTGTGTCGTTCTGAACGTGGTGGAAATCATTTAAATGTATATATGATAAAAAAACCAGTTCAGCAAATATTTCTGCATTTTTTTTTTATCCTCAATTTGTGACAAAGTCAGTTTTATTTCAGTGTTTACAATTCCACAACGCTTAAAGAACAACAACAACAACAACAACACCAATAATAATAATAATAATAATAATAATAATAATAATAATAATTTCTAAAATTCTCAAAACCGCATGAAATCGCAAAAAGTCCAATAATAATAATAATAATAATAATAATAATAATAATAATAATAGTAATAATAATAATAATAATAATAATAATAATAATCAACAACTTAACCAACATACAACTCGGAAAAACCAGAGAACGTTAATAATAAAAAAGAAAGGTATAACAGTTGGAAAAACAATCTACATAAAACAAAATTATATTACTGCGTGAACTACCACACTTAAAATAATAATGCACTGCATTCCATTATCCATCATAAATAGCAGAAATTCTCTCTCGTTCCAGGTGGGGTGATTAGCACAATTAGCGCAAAACACCTGATCACTGAAAATTACTTTGATACATTGCACCTAACACTGATTATATTTCATTGCCCCTCATTTTGATAATTACTTTCACTTCTAAGCATAACTTCATTCCGATAATCACTTGAGTTTACATTGCGAATGATTCACGTTATTAACTGTTTCCGCCTACGTTTGATAACTGAATAATTTAAGTTAGGATTATTCTGACTATTACATTACACTATTATTACACAATTTCAACGATTTCTTTGACTTAAATCACGCCTTATTTTAAGAGATCCTTCCGCTTAGTTCCTTCCCACTAACATGAAATAGCTGGTCTTCATCGCAAACTATCAATGAACGAAAAGACTAAAGACAAGAATTTCCTAAAAAAAAAATTGATACGTTCCCGAAACACCAATAATAACTCAAGTTGCCAATCTGAGGGTTGTACACTTAAATCAGTCTTCGATACCATAAACACTTCTAGACCACGGAACTCTGCGGTCCTCTGGTTTCCCCCAAATCCTTTTTATTAGCTTCTTAAATAGACTATTTGTAATCATTTCCCGCAAAAATGTATCGTGCTTCTGAACAGATGACTATACCTTTCGTAATGCCTGTTTACGAAACTAATCCACCAATCCACCCACCTCCGTTTGGACAATCATAGAAAATGAGTCTCTCTCTCTCTCTCTCTCTCTCTCTCTCTCTCTCTCTCTCTCTCTCTCTCTCAAATCATCCAAGAACTTGTAAGTTAGTAAATAAGTAATGTTTGATTTAAACATGTCAAATTGGGTGCAACAGATGCAAGCTTATTATATACTGTGGATTTTTAAATTTCGCTACATGAAGAAACACACCCATGTACTCTCTGTGTGTGTGTGTGTGTGTGTGTCGCAAACACACACACTCACACAAACCGACCGATTACTCCAATATTAAGTTTGATGGAAGTGTATGCCAATTATTTAGATATAATGATATGTAACGAAATATCTATATTTTTTGAAATGTTTATCGCAACGATCTTATTTGTTCATACAATCTTCAGGCATTTCTAAAATATAAAACCAAGTTTTATAATGTAAGAATCTTAATATCTTCTTCAACGCTTCAAAAAGAAAAAAAATGACTGATAGATATGCTTAGAATGCTGCTGTTTCAAAACATTATTTATTATTATTATAGCACGTAACGCAAAAAAAAAAAAAAAAAAAAAAAAAAAAGCGTGTACCTCAAGAGAAATTGACCTGGAGGTGTGTTGACCCTGATCTAGAAAAAGTGGGCCGAAACTGTGACATCAAAGACCGGCTTGCCTTCTCGAGGTCCTACAACCCACTGACGGGTTTAGGGTCACGCTGACGTCACGCGAACCTACAAAATATACAAAACAAGGTTCACACTTACGTCACACAAACCTACAAAACATTCAAGGGTCAAACTGACTTCACACAAACCTACAAAATATACAAGGGTCACACTGACGTCACACAACCCTACGAAATATACTATAAATTGTTTTTTTTTATCATTAATGAATCAAATAAAAGGCAGATTTAAACTCCAGCAGGATAACTACTATATAACAAGAAGTAGTACGTCAGCAACTACAAGCCATAGCAGCTACAATCTGGTGATATTTACTGTTGGGAACTTAGCGCAAGACACGCACGGCCGACAATTGTTAAACATGCCTAAAAGGCAACATAAAAAAGAAGTCTTACAGTCATGCATACAAATATAGGTACACTTCTTGACCACAAAAAATAGAGAGAGAGAGAGAGAGAGAGAGAGAGAGAGAGAGAGAGAATGGTTAATATAACACTGATAATATTTATGGTTTAAGATACCGTACACTCATAAATCGATTAATCTCTCTCTCTCTCTCTCTCTCTCTCTCTCTCTCTCTCTCTCTCTCCCTCATATGACTGAAAACCTGACACGCGAGAACACTGACGAAGGGGTTGATCTGCATGAAAATAAGAGCATCTTTCAAGAAGTTACATCAATGTGAAGACATACGATAAAAGCATGCAACATGCAAGAACACCTATGCGCTAATGGAGGAATGAGTATACACTGGGTGCTCTCCTAAATAAAAGATTTCTTCGCAATTATGTAGTAAGGTAAAAAAAGCAACGCATGCCTTTCCTTTAATCGATATACGGATTTAGGTCAAACCACTTTGTCTGCAACATAAAAGGATTGCATGTAATGCAGCATCCTTGAAGGAGAGAGAGAGAGAGAGAGAGAGAGAGAGAGAGAGAGAGAGAGAGAGAGAGAGAGAGAGAGAGAGAGAGAGAGAGGCTAAAAGGAGCCCTTGATAAACAGAGCGGTTGCGATTACCGGAAAATGGCCCACAAGACTTCCTGAATGTCAGAGGTCACCGAACTACTAGACCCGGTTACCAAAAGTGGAATTACATGTACAGGATCTTGAATAAAAGAAGAAAAGTCCGGGCGAAAGTCCTCCTCCGAGTCCGAACTATACACCGGACTTCCATTAATGGAGTTAACAACTACGGCTAAAATCGATTAGAGTGTATAAACCAAAGGAGGTTTGGAAAACAAAGTCATTAAATTTACAGTGAGTTTACGTGGCTCTCTCTCTCTCTCTCTCTCTCTCTCTCTCTCTCTCTCTCTCTCGAATTAATTTTCGTTAAACTTACTGCGGGATTCTAGGCACCCCTCGTATTCGATCCCGTGATGAGATCAAAACTATAATGCTCTATTTCCTTCTGTTGACGTTAAGCGGCGAATTGTGTACCCTTGTCTATTGTTTGTTTGTTTGTTTGTATGGTATTTTTACGTCGCATGGAACCAGTGGTTATTCAGCAACGGGACCAACAGCTTTACGTGACTTCCGAACCACGTCGAGAGTGAGCTTCTATCACTAGAAATACACATCTCTCACCCCCACCGAGGTGGCAGGCCAAGGCCAAACCAACCACGCCACTGAGGCGCTTAGCTGACTGTTGCGCTCCGTCAAAATGTATACAGCTAATCGTAGACATAAAAAAAATTAAAAAAAAAAATCGCAGAGTGAAATTAATCCAGAGATACGTCTTTCTTCTCCTCCTCCTCCTCCTCCTGGTGGTGTGGTGCAAGTTGGGTACGTACACTCTGTGTGAAGGTCATAGCAACACGTTCCTCTAGCAACGTTACTGGAAAACCCCTTGGCCCGAAACCAGTTCCAGCGCAGCATGCAGACACGATGACCGGAATTTCGTGGCAGTCCTTTCCAATGGACTACTATTACTGAACGAGGCGAGGTGGAGCGGGACGTCTCTCTCTCTCTCTCTCTCTCTCTCTCTCTCTCAGATATGAATCTGTTGTCTTAGCAGTAAGCAGTGATCTAGTGACCTCTCTCTCTCTCTCTCTCTGATATGAATCTGTTGTTGTAAGTAGTGATCTAGTGACCACTATCTCTCTCTCTCTCTCTCAGATATGAATCTATTGTCCTAAGCAGTAAGCAGTGATGTAGTGACCTGGCTGAGAGAGAGAAGAGAGAGAGAGAGAGAGAGAGAGAGAGAGAGGAGAGAGAGTGCTTTACTCCATATTTTATCCAATTCATGCGCAATATTTTCCTTCTACTGGTGTACACTGAATTCATGGCAAGTGCTCCTTCCTATTATTCCTCGCTATGAGTCCCATGACTTGACGTTCTTCGCAAATGCCATACTTATCATTTCAATACTAATAAACAAATGACAGAAAAATTTTCGTCATCCGTGAGGATTTCGCCTTAGAACCATCTATACAACTAATTATGCATCTGATTTTCTTTTCCTTTGTATCTGTTTTCGTGTAGGAGATGGGTAAAGTTGCGTCCTTCCTCATAGAATTTCATCGTCCCTTCCTCTCGTTTCCTTGCATTTTTTTTTGGAAAACTACGTTAAATTGCCCGTCTCATTATATCCTTTGTTCTCGCAAACTTCCGCCAGATGGTATCGAAGACCGCTACTCCACTATTCTGGCCACAGGAGGAATATAAAGCAAAAAAAAAATTGCACAAGCTGTGCTAGAGTTCGATCCTAACCAACGCCTGATGAGACCCACCCAGTGCGCCAAAAGAGCTTTCTGATCTGCTACAGAACGAGGCTTTCGCGTGTCGCAAGGAGGTAGTAGGTGCGTTCATGACGAAATGCTCAGTGTGGCCACTGACATTTTCGCTCGCACATGGCTCAGTGAGTGGGGTGTCAAATGGTGAATTCACTTGTGTGAATTTCGGCTCGAGTGAACAGATGTCGCCAGTTTCATTTCAGAATGTTTACAGTAAGAGAGTTTTCTTTTATATAAAATACTAAACCATTACAGTAATAGGTTTATACAAGGAATATACAGGGTAAATCTTTATGCAATTATCCCCAAGGCCAATTTCAACAAAAGCAGCCACCTGATGCATATGTAAGACCCACCTAATATCTCGATTGTATATGTGATAAAGAATGAGAAAACCATCAACAAAATAACAAATGCTTACATGAATGATAAAATGTACGTCAGTATACATCTTCGGAAGAGAGAGAGAGAGAGGAGAGAGAGAGAGAGAGAGAGGTCGGATTGCAAAACCCTAGCGGAGGTTTGCGGTAAGTTGAATAATTGTTTACATACATTTAATGAATGGTTTTTTTTTTATCTCCTACAATAGGTTATTTATGCTTCATGGTTTGTTTACAAGTAAATGAATGATTGAATAATCAATGACAAAAGAATCAAAGTTTTGCTTTTATTACGTTGATTTAAGATGAATGATTAATTGCCTTTATTTGATCAATAATTTACTGCTGACAAATTATTATTTTACTTCCTAATGAAAAAATCTTTAATCAGAAAAAATTTCTGATTATGCAACCACCAATAAATCATTATGATAGTAATTTTACTAACGAACCAATCATACAATCAGACATACGGAAAAAAAAACCTTTGTAACATGATTCCACAAAGCACTATACTAACAATGCAAGAAAATGAAATCTCACAAACAAGAAACACAAAACAAATTTCACAAAACTCAAAAGCAACTTGGGAGTCGTACCTGAAACGACTCCGTCTACAGGAAGTCCAATATCCCTCTCATAATATTTTGGGGGTCTGCCAGGGCATATAATTAGACCGCTGGCAAACTGCATCATCTAATGTGATGTGTTCATTAAGGGTCCCCGGCCCTTCTCTTCTCTCCCCAGTCTACCTTTCAGCCAAGGTTGGCTTAATTATGTACAGAAATATTAAAACTTTCCTACTGTACTGTTTTGTCAAATTTTCGTACTGTACTATTTACAGTTTGTCAAACGATCGTACTCTATTATATAAGTTTAATTTTTCGCTTTACAGTATCTAAAGTTTGTTACATTTTCGTATTGCACTATTTAAATATGTTTGTTATATTTTCGTACTGTACTATTTAAAGTTTGTTACATTTTCGTACTGTACTATTTGAATAGGTTTGTTACATTTTCGTACGGTACTAATTAAAGTTTGTTAAATTGTCGTACTGTACTATTTAAAGTTTGTCAAACTTTCGTCCTGTACCAACAAATGTTTGTTAAATTTTCGCACTGTACTCTCTAATGTTTGTTAAATTTTCGCACTGTACTATTTAAAGTTTAAGTTTTCGTACTGTACTATCTAAAGTTTGCTAAATTGTCGTACTGTACTATTTAAAGTTTAAATTGACGTACTGTACTATTTAAAGTTTAAATTGACGTACTGTACTATTTAAAGTTTAAATTGTCGTACTGTACTATCTACAGTTTGTTAAATTTTTGTACTTTACTATTTAAAGTTTGTTCATTTGTCGTCCTATACTATTTAAATTTTGTCCTACATATACATCATACAAAATATGAGAGAGAGAGAGAGAGAGAGAGAGAGAGAGAGAGAGAGAGAGAGAGAGAGAGAGAGAAGAATTAATTTGCTTACTCATTTGCCCTTCTTAAGAAGGCGGAAATATGGGAAGTGGTGCCAAGGAGCGGTTGGCCCCGGAAGATGAAGAAGAAAAAAACTAGCATTCCATTACCACCAACAATTACAGGTATTACCAGCCTTCATTCCAATTACTTACGTTACTGTTACATAAAAATTATGTTTATTAAAATTCTTGAATCTGGACACCTCTTTTTTTTTTATCTTACAAATTAAGATTCATTCAGGGAGCGACCTTCAAGAATATTATCTATGGCTTTCCCCGTGAGTGAACACCCATTTATCTTCCTTTTATCTTTCTTTATTCCTTTTTTCAAGGGCTTAAAATATGATTTTTTAAAAATCTTTTAAAAAAAAGTTTTTTTTTTTACCTAATAGATATATTCTATACAAAGTAATATATCTATACATACATACATACATACATACATACACACATACATACTACATACATACATACATACATACATACATACATACATACATACATACATACAATACATACATATATATATAATATATATATATATATATAAAATGTGTGTGTCAAAAGCGCATTGAGTAGCATACGAAGTAATTCTAAATTATTTTACAATGTCATTTCGGCTCTCGGCTACAACGTTTTTTGTCCTTTTCAATCGTATCAAGCAATCTCTTCCCACAAAGTTGTCTGACTTCTTTAACCTCATCTTGCTCCAATGTTCATCCCTCAAGACCAAAACTGTAAACCGAGAAATGACAGCGATCTCTTTCGGAAATATTTGAGATTCACAATAAATACGTGACAGCAAGTAGTAATCATTATGGAGTGTCAGTTTGTATGTTTGTACGGTGTTTTTACGTTACATTGGAACCAGCGGTTATTCAGCAACGGGACCAACGGCTTTACTTGACTTCCAACCACGTCGAGAGTGATCTTCTATCACCAGAAATAAACATCTCTAACTCCTCAATGGAGTGGCTAGAATCGAACTCGCGGCCATCAAGGTGGTACGCCACCACCATACCGACTGCGTCACTGAGGTTAGAGATACTACATTTCCTTAAACTCCAAAATATTTCATGCGATAAATATACTTTTTTTTAAAGTAAAATATTTGTTACTTTATTAACAATTGAAGATTTGTCTCTTGCAATTTCCCCTCCCCCTATCATCTTGCATCTAATCACGCCACTGCACCAATACATTTAAAAAAATCTGTATAATTTTCTTTGTGGTCTAAGAGACATCCGTGTTTGGCGTAAGGCCGGCTTAATCAAAAGTAACATAGGCGCGTGTCAACTTATGTCTCGTGCTCAGTATGGATCACATGGTCTGACCACTCCGATAGAGAGAGAGAGAGAGAGAGAGAGAGAGAGAGAGAGAGAGAGAGAGAGAGAGAGAGAGAGAGAGAGAGAACTAAATCACATCATTATTTTACGCAAATATATAAATAAAAAAAGAATAGAGAGAGAGAGAGAGAGAATGAAATCACATTATTATTCTGTGCGAATGTATAAAGAAAAAAGAAGGAACAACGAATAGAGAGAGAGAGAGAGAGAGAGAGAGAGAGAGAGAGAGAGAGAGAGAGAGAGAGAGTTAAATCACATTATTTTATGCGAATGTATTAAGCAAAAACAAGGAACAAAAGAGAGAGAGAGAGAGAGAGAGAGAGAGAGAGAGAGAGAGAGAGAGGCATCATGTGGTCACTGTCACAACTGAAAGCTTTTCCTTAGAAGCTGTCATTACTTGTGTAATCAGATGACAACCAGAGAGCGCGTGCGGTTAGACGCGCCACCAGACCAGAATGGCTGCGTTCTGGCGGAATGAAAAGTTCGAGATGACGTTCTTCCTCCTGCGAGCATATTGTCTATAATAGTTACTTTTACTTGTGGCGAGCAGAATTCGAGGTTATGTGATATGCGGTAGTATAGACACCAGGAGACTCCCGAGTTTACAAAAGAGAAAATGGAACTATTAGACTGCAGAGTTTCAAAAAAGAGAAAATGAAGCCATTAAACTGCCGAGTTAAAAAATTAAAATAAAAATTATCTTTCAAAAAGCGTCTTTCGCCATTAGAAAAAAAAAAATGTTGTATTCGTTTAGTCTTTTATTTTTTTTTATTTTTTTTTTTTTTTACGTTTCTAGAATACTTTCTTATACCATCTACAACACTGTGGGTTCAAGTCATTTATGACTTTCTTGGGCTTTCGCTTTCAATTCCACAAATCTCCACTCATCTCTAGGCTCCCTTGCAATAGTTTTCATTTCTCTCTCTCTCTCTCTCTCTCTCTCTCTCTCTCTCTCTCTCTCTCTCTCTCTCTCTCTCTCTCTGGAAATTCCAATATTCTCAAACCAGCTGAACAATTTATGAAAACAGAACTAATTTATTTTAAATATTCTCGGTGAGTTGCAGACTGACACAATCTGGCACCAGTGGTTTATTTTTTTAACAAAAATTTTTTTTAAAAATTACGTATCAAATATTTTTTTTGTCTTTACCCCAACCTTCTGCGATATATCCATCTCCTTTTCACATAGGTCTGTGCGCTTTTTTATTTTCTATTTGCAATATAAAATCTTGATTTGAAAGTTAATAAATAGCCTTTTAGACAACATTCTACGAACGTTTCCTCGGTTTGAAAAATGATAATCGGGCGGGAAACTTCACTTCTTCCAGGTTAAGACATGTCCTAATTCCTGGAGAGATTCTTAAAAATAAGATCATTCCCACACTAAATCCCATTCTTAGGTCCGTATTGGGAAAAAACAGTGGAGATTTTCGCTTAAACAAAAAAAAAAAAAAAAAAAAAAATCCTCATTCGACTCCATTTGGACCAGATCTCCCGATGGAAATTTTTGTTAAATCCCATTAATTACCTGCGTCTGGTGCACATATATAAAAGTGGCTCCCCATTTACAAGGAGTTTTAATTCCCTGTATATTCTCTACATCTGGATCGAGTTCCAGGGAGGGATTCTCATGTCAAATGTGTGGAAAACCGGTACCGACGTATCAGGAACCAATTTATGGAATTAAGAAAAAAAAGCCGTTAAAATGACGTATTCGGTAATTCAAAGATGAAGACCACGAAAGATTAGAGAAATAAAAAAAATGGGTATAAGATCTTATTGCCCGATATATTTAGAGAATATCCGTTACTAATTAATCTACAAAGCCATTGAGCTCTTTATTCGGAATGGAATGGAATATATAATTTAGGTCAAAGGCCAAGCACTGGGACCTATGAGGTCATTCAGCGCTGAAAGGAAAATTGAGAGTAGAAAGATTTGAAAGGTGTAACAGGAAGAAAACCTCAAAGCAGTTGCACTAAGAAACAATTGTTAGAAGAGGGCGGAAAGTAAGAAGGAAGAAAGAAAACATGAACGGAGGGACAGTAAAAGGAATGTAAGGGGGTTGCAGATAGGGACCGAAGGGAGGCTGCAAAGATCATGAGGTGCACTGTAGGTACTAACACCCCCCCCCCCTACGGTTAGCTTACAAAAGCAAATGCTTTCATGGCTTTGACTGACGTCACTTCAAAGCAAAATCGGAAGGGTAATCCCGTATTTACCTGCATTTGGGCCACATTTAATGGATGCTTCCTTCATTATGTTGTAAAACTTTTCAAAAGCTATGACACGTATTCTGAAACACCTTCAAGGGAAATTTTCTGAAGCTTTAAAATGAAAAATGTCAAAACCTTATTAATTAAGTACAATATGGAGTGGAATCTATGAAGTTGATAGAAAAAAAACCGCATATTCGTACAGAAGCAAGCTGAAGGAATGCCTTTTCTTATTATTCTAATTGACAAAATACTAGACCCGTAAACATTGGCAGTCAGGGGGTGTTATCTGTTTATATATATATATATATATAAATATATATATATATATATATATATATATTATTCTAAATGACCAAAATACTAGACCCGTAAACATGGCAGAGTATCGTACTAGGGGTATATATGATATATATATATATTAATATATATATAGATATATGTATATATATATATATATATATATAGTAAAAAAAAAAACCGTATCCCGGAGTATTTTCTGATGCAATTCCGAAACGTAAAGATGAAAAAGGAGTCAGGAGCGCATTTTATCTCCATATGGAGCAAATTCCCTTAAGGGATTTCCCGACGCACTTTCAAAATGCAAATTGAGCCTAGGAACCGTATTAGGCCATGTTTAAACCGGAGCCTTCACGAACAGGTGTCTGACGTAACCTGGTGCAAGTGGTTGTGTTTATCCCTTCCTCGCTCTGAGGAAGACGTAGGCAGGAAGAGGCGCGGTCTCTCCCTTGCAGGTATAGGCAGGAATGGTCGTTAGCTATAAGAAAAAAAGGGAGGGAAAAGGGAACCTTTCACTCAGCACTGGGCAAAAAGAAAAAAAATTTTAAAAAATCCAGGAAAGGTTAACCGTCAAACTTTCCCGAATTGGATTAGGCAGGAATGCGAAAAGCAACAGGAGAGGATTTTCATTTTTGCAAATTCATCAGGCTTCTGATTATGATTGAAAGAAGAAAGTGCTCCCAATTAAGTAATTATATAATCCTACTTATATCATAATATTTTCTATATAACAGTATACACTCCGACTTCACTGATCAAGTGCATTTTAGGATAAGAACTCCGTCATACAAGTTTTGATGGAAAGTCTCTTTCTTATGAACCCGTATCTCACTGGCAACTATTTCTTCCTATTACAGACACTCGGGTATCATCAGCAAGAAACGTTTAGAGATAAATTATGTGACTCTACAAAGAATGCAACGTTTACTCTAGACAGGCAAAATTTTTCTTCGCAATGCAATCGAGTTTTCTGTACAGCGTATAATGCTTTATGAAACTCTCAGCAACGGCCGTCTGGTGACCGTGTTGTTGCCACCTATACCTGTGCCAGACGCACGACCATGGCTATCTTTATCCTTAAATAAAATCCCTCTAGGCTCAGTAGTTTTTGAGATCTGAAGGCGGACAGAAAAAGTAGGGACGGACCGACAAATAGGCCATCTCAATAGTTTTCTTTTACATTAAACTCAAAAGAACACGCAGCTCCTCTATTTCGTTCCATAAAACAAAACTTCCTCCGGAACGAAGTTTTATTTCTGTAACTCGTTCCCAGTCCCCCGGCCCACTTCTCCCCCCACCCACCTTCCTCCAACCTTCTCCTCATTCTCATTTGATGACCGTCACTCCGTCCAGTGAACCTACAACACCGACGACCACGACTGGAGATCCGTTGAGTATTTCTCATGTTTTATTCCTTCATACAAAACCACAAACACTCCAACCTTGCCATTACGACCAAGCGATGTGCGAGCAGTATCTGCACCGACTCAAATAAAAAGAATTTTGATGATAGCTTTAGACAAAGAAGCCGATAATATCCTCGAAGCTGCCTTGAGGAAATTGTTACAAACAGTACATACATACTACATGCTCATGTCTCTAAGGCCCATTGGACGTGTGGCGTCAGGTACCTCAGATTTGAAACTGCGCCATGAGATATTTGAAAAGGCACCAGGTACCACA
>NC_087209.1:75489592-75492092 GCF_015104395.2 Macrobrachium nipponense
ATGCAAATGAATGTCTTCTTTTCACTCTGCTTAAAAAAATAAAACAAATAAACAATTGACTGAAAACACTAGAATTTCCTATTACTCTTTCAACGAGCGCCTTAACCTTTTATAATGAAGTTTTGCCTTTCTCTGACAGAATACAATTGTGCAAATAGATAAGCTAGGACCAGAAGTAGATTTCCCCTGCCTGAATGAAGAGACTCAATTCTCTAAACAATATTCTACAATTGTGTTTGCATATTATATGATCAAGAAACAGACAGCTAGAATTGTAAGACTCAATATCTACAGAAACAATCGTCTTGCAATAAACATTCCTAATCTACAATAAGAAAGTACACAAGGGAATATCAAAAGGTATCTCAAAGTGTGATACGTTTCCTCCTATCGAAACTAATAAGGACATGTTCGAATGTTTTACGTCAGCACAAAACCTACAGTGCAGTGGACAGTAAGTGATAGATACAGAACTTTAGTAAATAAAGTCGCGAGTTGTTTAACACACCAGCTACCCTACTCTGCAACTTATTACTGAAGGATTTAGTACGGTTTAGAAGTGGTTTAAGGGAAGCCAGACATCTCTGAGGTTTTAGTTCCAGGTAATATGATTTTTTTTTCTTCTTCTTTCTACATCGTTCGAGGCTCAAGGGCGCCCAATGCCACTCAGGTCAGGTCTCCTGGATACCCGAGTGGCATTCTTAAGATACTCCGTTTATAATTCTTTTAAGTTTTTGCTTCGCTCGCACTAATCTTATACTCCAAAGGTCATTCAGGCTCATTCACAATTCCTCTCTCAAAACCAATTTGCCATATATTGGTGTTTTGTACAACCTTATTTTATTGAAAGCAATGCCTTAATGATTAATTCCATTATTAACAACAATATTTTGTTTCTGGATAATTCCATGTGATGGTACCTATGACAATTCCATGTGATGGTACGTAAGACAATTCCATGTAACGGTACCAATGACAATTTTATGTAACGGTACCTATGACAATTCCATGTGACGGTACGTAAGACAATTCCATGTGACGGTACCTATGACAATTCCATGTGACGGTACGTAAGACAATTCCATGTGAAGGTACGTAAGACAATTCCATGTAACGGTACCTATGACAATTCCATGTAACGGTACCTATGACAATTCCATGTGACGGTACCTATGACAATTCCATGTGATGGTACCTATGACAATTCCATGTGAAGGTACGTAAGACAATTCCATGTAACGGTACCTATGACAATTCCATGTAACGGTACCTATGACAATTCCATGTAACGGTACCTATGACAATTCCATGTGATGGTACGAAAGACAATTCCATGTGAAGGTACGTAAGACAATTCCATGTAATGGTACCTATGAAAATTCCATGTAACGGTACCTATGACAATTCCATGTGAAGATACGCAAGACAATTCCATGTAACGGTACCTATGACAATTCCATGTAACGGTACCTATGACAATTCAATGTGAAGATACGTAAGACAATTCCATGTAACGGTACGTAAGACAATTCCATGTGATGGTAACCATTAACAATTCCATGTGAAGGTTCGTATGACAATTCCATGTGACGGTACCTAAGACAATTCCATGTGACGGTACCCATGACAATTCCATGTGATGGTACGTATGACAATTCCATGTGACGGTACCTATGACAATTCCACGTGACGGTACCTATGATTTCAAGTGACGGTACGTATGACAATTCTATGTGAAGGTACGTAAGACAATTCCATGTGACGATACGTACCGCAGTGTGATTGCACCAAATCATCTTCGGTGATTGAACATTTTTGTCTATTTGTAATCCTAGTAGCAAGAGCGCCCGTTGCTGTAATACAACTGTGTACATCTGTGGATCTTTTAACCATAACAAAACTGCACGACACAGTGTTCTGTTTCAGACGACTTATCACTTTCATAAGAGGCAGCTTCAACATAAAGGGCATACAACTCTGTCGGTGCACATCTAAAAGAACCCAGGCAATATTAATAAATTATTTATAAAATACATATATCTGTCATAGTGTGCATCCATTTCTCGTAAGAGGTGCGTATACACGAGTTTAAACCCCCACCAGAGAGAGCGGTTCGACTCAATTAATGCAGACGTCGAAGGCCAAATGTCAAGGGCGATTGGAAGAGACATTGACGGTCTTTTCGACACTTTTGAATTGTCGTTTGATGATCTTCACTCACGTAATGTTTTAGATTCTGCTCACTAAAAATGAAGGAAAATTTATTCTTTCGAGTCATTAATGCGACAGTGGCCGCCAGCAGCTCTCTCTCTCTCTCTCTCTCTCTCTCTCCTCTCTCTCTCTCTCTCTCTCTCTCCGGGAAAGGACAGAACACTTCCAGATCGAGCTGGCTGTTAATTCCAGGGCGTGTTGAGGACACAATTATTCACTATTAATTCGTCCTATTTCCTTTATTTTTTATTTTACTCGATTCTAAGAACCTCTAATTACGTGACGTTTC